>NC_092422.1:132547543-132875876 GCF_036169615.1 Heliangelus exortis
GCTCTTCTGAGTATCTCAGATTTCCTGGCAGCTATTTTGAGTAACTGGTCAGTCTTCTGTGGAATTAAAAGCCCAAAACTGCAGAAAGAACACACTTGGTTCAATCCATGCCAAAGGAGAAAAGAGTTATGCTATGGAAATTAATAGTAAATAGTAATGCTTTCCTGCTGAACATTAGACATTGGCACATTGATATCTTAGGCCACCTAAATGCCATATAGCCATCTTATTATATAGTGTGTAGTACATATACATGTTCATGTTTTATACATAGTATATTCTCTTATACTATTAGATACTTTAATTATTATAGCTAATAGCTATTTATAATTGATAGTATAATTATAAAAATCTATATACAACCACATATATATACGTTTATCTGCATCAGAGGAAGGAAACAAACATTCAGAGAAGCTTGGATCTCTTTTCCTGCATTAACCTTTCTTCAGAGAGAGATCCTTTCCCACAATTCAAATTGGTAGAAAGTAAGTTTGCACACAATACAGTTTTTATGCTCTACCTAGCATTTTACATAAAGTCACATCCAGAAAGGCACTGTTTAAATATACCAAGACCTTATACCTAAACAAAAACAGTATGGACCAAATGCTGAAGATCTTCCTGCTTGCACATGCATCTTTTTTAAAAGCACACACCCAAAAGTCAGAAATAATATCAATATCCGTACGTATTCTAAAAGAAAATTCAAGGAAGCAAACACCCAAACAAATCAGTCCACAAGGACATAGTTGGTACAGTAGTTTCTGTGACGCAGACATATGCAGGAACATACTACACAAACTGAAACTTCAAACCAGAAGGGGACAACACATACAGAAGAAACTAACAGGAAAAAAGCAGGGGATGCTGCAAAGCCTCTGTCAAAGCAGTTGAACCACAGAAAATTACTTCTAGCAAGAGAAAAACTTCAGAGTTGTAAAACATCCAGAACTCCATTCAAAAATTTAAAACCCCACATTTTGCTAATTTACTAACATAGGCATAATGACATATGAATCTGCAATAACAGTCAGTTTTTTCTGCTTGGAAGCCTGAATTTCATTGTCATATACAGACATAATACATATCTGTCTGCTTTCATATTATTTTCAAATTGATGTCATACATTTGAGTGGCCAGAATCTATTAAGAGGAAAGGCACAGTGGGAAAAAAAAATAACTAGAATGAGATGATTTGACAACCAACTATCATCAGATTTCTTTTTCAGTTCATTTACAGGCTTTATCTTTCAAATCCTTACTCCAAGGTAACATAAATCATCCTGACTTAGTGTTCTAGTCCTACCTTTATTCATATTCCCACTGACCTGTGCTCTTAATCCATCCATTTACTACTGCTATGCCTCTTCCCACTGCAACCAATAGCTCACACACATTGACAAATTAGCTAAAAGAATATCCCCAATATCCACAAGCGTACTGCCAACCACAGCAAAAGCTTTTTAGAAAGAGATGAAGCCTCCAATTAGTAAATTTAAGCTAGCTGCCTTATTTTGCTCCAAATTTTTCTCAAAGTAAGCTTTTAGTTTTACTTTTTCCAACTTTTTTCACTTTTACTGCAGGTCAGCTGGACACAGTAACTAACTGGTTCACCATCTGAGCAATTACATTTCTTGGCCTGCATTCCAGAATTACCTAGACAAGGTATTCTACCCTTTGGCTACATTTCTTCCATAAATCTTTTCAATCTACAGTCCATTATTGCTTCACTATTCACAAATATCTATTATGACCTAAATGTTTCTGGTGAAAGTATCTATGCAGGCCTGTTACACTGAAGAGGAAACATGGCAGATGAAATGCAGAAAGAGATGCCTCTAAATGTTATCTTTTCAGCTAAAAAACCCCAGCATTTTGCTTCTACTTAAAAAAAAAAAAAAATAGAAGGAAAGCTATGCAAAAGCAAATTAACTTTGCCGTGAATCATATTTAAAACCTTTGAGTTTTGTCATCTCTGCCCAACTACCAGTCTAAGAAAACACAAAACAAAAAACATACTTCAAAGCCTGTTTATGTAACTCAATGAATGACATTAAACAGGAATTAAGTACATTAAACCTAAAACTTAAAATATTTAAAATTTTAATTAAAATTGGTATTTTAATTGATAGGAAAATTTCCACAACACTTAAGAAAATGAGATAGATAATGGCAAGCAAGGAGATCTTTACAAGCTAAAACAACTTTAAAAGTATTTACCTTGGCTGGATTCTGTGACTTCAAATTTTTGTGATGACTGTTTTGTTCCTTCTTTGCCTTTTTTTAATCTGCTTCTCTCAGCCAGAGTAGGCAGCTTTTGTCTGAGCGGTTTCAGTTCAAAAGCCTGAAAGCCTATAACCGGATTTTTCTCCTCAGGAGGTACTTCTTTTATAGCATTCATTGTAATACTGTTACTTTCTACGGTTATTTGGTCCACAGTGTCCACTACTTTATCATCTTCTTGTTGTTCATTTTCTTCCCTGTTGCTCAAAGCCAGTCTTTCATCTTTATTAATGTATTCAAGCTCTAATTGTATCTGCTTGTACTTTAAGAGCAGATCCTCAAAACTTTCTTCCACAGAGTTTTCATTTTTAGAAGAGTAGTTCTGCTTTCTAGATGGGGACCTTCCAAAAATTTTGGCTGAATTACTTGTCAAGAAAACTAAGACAAAAACATTCATTACCTTAGAACAGTGATGATATTATCACTGAAGACCAAATTATGACAAGCAGAACTTATAATAATTCTCATTTTACTTTTACCTTAAGGCTAGCTTGGAAAATATCCCTTATAAATATGAGCAGTATGCAAAAGTTTAATCATTATTATATATTGACAGCTTAAACATTTTCTCAAATCAGTAATTTAAAATACCCTACTTAAGACAATTTCATGAACCAATGAGGAGTTGTCTCTTGTTCTCACCATCTTCCCAGAAAAAACAGGTGAAGTACTGAGAAGATCCCCTATCACAAAAAATCAGGCTTCCAGAGTCTGTCACTCAAGCACTCAAGTCCCCACCTGCCATTCTGAAAAACACAGGTCAAATTCAGTCTTACTCATTTTATTCTTTCATAAAATGCTAAGTGTAGCCACAGTACAACTACACAACTGCATTAGCTGTTCCTCAAAAAGAGGCAAAGCACGCAGTAATTAACAACTGAAGGGAATAAATGTCATAGAAGAGCGACAGTATTAGACTGTTCTCTATCGTGTTTAAATGGAAAAGTGCATCTTAAGTACTAGGGAAAAGTGCATCTTAAGTACTAGGGAAAAAAAGAATTCATTTTCTGCTTTTGGTATGAAAACCTAATTCTCAGTTTCAAATCCTCATTTGAACACATCTTCACTCACTGTCCATGAGATATGATCCTTGAATGAAGAGTTCTTAGGAAAACTTCATCAATCCTATAACTTTACCAGATGAGATTCAAGAAAACTATTTCTATCACTAGCTTACATATTCCATCCACATTAAAAAAGAAAAAATTACATTGATAAATAATCTTGTATCTGAAGTCAAAGGATCCAGTGAGTAGCTTAAGGGCTGACACAAGTATGAAAAATTCCCGTTCCTGGGATCAACCAGCACAGTCAAACAACACACATCCTTTAACTACTGGGCGAGGACAATAAGACACTAAGATTCAGGAAAATAGTTTTAAAACACTAGTTCTCTTGCTCATTTTTTACTATTGTCTACATTTTCAGCTAAGTAACAATGCAGTTATGTGAAGTTTCATTATTACGCTGCCAACAAGCTGCATTTGTAGTCAGTTCTTTCTCTACAAAAATCCTGGAGAATCAGAGGAGCTTTTGCCATCATTTTCAGAATTCTTACTCCTAGAAAGAAGAGATTTAGGACTCTTAAACGTCACCTAACCAACTCTAAGAGCAATCAGTTGAGAACAGCCTACAAGGAACGTAGAGTACTACTTTACAGAGAAATAGAGCTTTCCTTTGTTTCCCAAACACCAATATAAACAACACTTCAACTTGGAAGTTAGCTTTAGCTATATGTGACAGCCTCTGAAGGTCTGGAAGCAAATACGGAAAAAACAGTGGATCCTTCATTGCCCAATAAGGGAAATTAAGCAGCTTAGGGTTTTAGCTTTGCAACTGTGACACCTTAATTATACACATTAAAACTGCAGCATCAAAGATTGACCCCGCTTAGAATATTCACACTTCGGGCTAGAAAAACAGCGGTCTGGGATTCATTCAAGTAAGGATTTTTTTCAGGTTACGCTTTTTCCCTAAACAGGGACTGATCGGCTGCAAGCCAAGTCACGGCGGTAATCCGGCTTGCCCACAGCCCCCTCGACAAGCAGGACCCACTGCCTCGGCCAACCCCGGGGCCTGGAAGGGCGGCCTCCCCTTCCCCTGCCCTTACAGCACTGCCAGTTCCAGAACGGGAGAATAAAGCGTCGCTTCTTGGGGCTCCCGGTCACGTTACGCGGCACTGGCACACGCAGACCGACCGCAGCAGAACGGCCCCCCCGGCCTCTCACGTCCCAAGGATACATTTTCGAGGTGAGGGCTCCCTCCAGCCCTGGCTGTTCCCCCCTGCCCCTCCAGGCGGCCGCCCCGGGGGGTTGCCTCCTCGATCGCCGTCGCCACGGCTCCTACCCCAGCGCCCTCCACCCCTGTAGGGCCGGCCTCGGAAGCGGAATCTGTCCAGGGCATTGTGGCTTCGCTCCCAGAAGGAGAGCCGGGGGCCCGTCTCGGAGTGCGAGCCCGATGACATCCGCGGAGCTGGCATGGGCGGCGGATGGGAGCGGAAGGAGTCCTTGGGCCGATAGCCGCCGTGGCCGTGCAGGTGCCCCATCTCAGCCGGGGGCTGGTGCCGCGACCGGGGAAAGCGCCGACAGGAGGAAGAGAGGGAGATGCCCCCGCGGAGGCCGGGAGGCGGCCTGCGCCTCGAGTAGGGCCTGCTGCTGACGAGGCTGCCGCCGGGCTCGGAGCCACCGCCGCAGCCGCCACCGCCGCAGCCGCCGGAGGGCCCAAAGCTACTGCTGTCATCGTCGCTGATTTCGCCGTCTTCAAGCTCCCCTTCTTCCTTCGGGGAGAGCTCGCTAGGATCCAGCGCCGCTTCTGCGGCCGCCATAGGGCCCAGACCAACGCTCTCGGCGAGGGAGAGCACGATCCACCCCACCCACTCCACCGCTTTCGTTTCCTGCGCAGAGCGCCCTCACGCCACGCCACGCCACGCCCCGGGCCCTGGCCACGCCCCGGGCCCTGGCTCCGCTCCGCCCCGCCCCGGCCAAAGTGTCTCGCCGCCACCCGCCTCGCCCCAAGCGGATTCTGACTGAACCACAACCGGCACGCTGCCTGCTCGGAGAAGGCCCACGCACTGGGCAGGGGCGGAGGCTCCCGAGCACGGGGTATCCTGGGTAATGTAGTTCCCATCTCGGGGCCGGGCCGTGTCGGGCAGGGGCGGGGACACCGTTGGCTCAGCCTATGGCCAGGCTGCGGGGTCCCAGCCGCCATGTTGGTAACGGAGGCAGAGGCAACGCCGCCATCTTGTTGAGAGGCAGTGAAGTGCGGGGCAGTGCATGGGCAGGGACATCTCCCACTACACCAGGTTGCTCAAAGCTTCATCCAACCTGACCTGGAACGCTTCCAGAGCGGGAGCAGCCACAACTTCCTTGGGCAACCTCTTCCAGTGTCTCACCACCCTCAAATTAAAGAATTTCTTCCTAATGTCTAACCTAAATCTCCCCTCGTCTGTGTTTTAAACCATTTGCTCCTTGTCCTCTCACTACACACCTGTGTAAAAAGCCCTACCCCAGCTTTCTTGTAGGCCCCCTCCAGATATTGGAAGGTTGCTATAAGGTCATCTCAGAGCCTTCTCCAGGCTGAACAAACCTGACTTCCTCATCCTGGCTTCATAGGGGAGGTGCTCCAGCCCTCTGATCATTTTAGTGTCTCTCCTCTGGACACGTTCCAGGAGCTCTGTGTCCTTCTTGTGCTGGGGACTCCAGAACTGGACACAGCACTCCAGGTGGGGTCTCACAAGAGCAGAGCAGAGGGGGAGGATCACCTCCCTCAATGGGCTGTCTGTGCTTCTTTTGATGCAGCCCAGGACCTGGTTGGCTTTCTGGGCTGCAAGCACACACTGATGGCTCATGTTGAGCTTCTGGTTCACCACCACCCCCAAGTCCTTCTCCTTAGGGCTGCCCTCAATCCTTTCTCCTCCCAACCTGTATTCATGCATAGGATTGCCTCGACCCAGCTGCAGAACCTTGCACTTGGCCTTGTTGAACTTCATGCAGTTTGCATGAGCCTACTTCTCCAGCCTGTCAAGGTCCCTCTGGATGCCATCCCTTCCCTCCAGTGTGGTGACTTCACTACACAGTTTGGTGTCATCAGCAAACTTGATGAGGATGCATTCGATTCCACTGCCCATGTTGCTGACAGAGATGTTAAACAGCACTGGTCTGAGTACCAACCCTTGGGGAACACCACTCATCACACATCTCCAGTTGGACATTGAGACATTGATCACAGCTCTTTGGGTGTGACCATCCTGCCAGTTCCTTATCCAAGGAGTGAGCCATCCACTGAATCCATGTTGCTCCAGTTTAGAGATCAGAATGTTGTGAGAGAAAAACCCTAAATGTTGTGCCAAACAAACTTATTTGCTGAAAGCACTTTGTATCCTTTTGTTTTGACCTAAAATACATATCATTCCAAAGACTTGGCTTTATACAAAATTTAGGGTAGAGTAATGGAATGTGTATATCAAATACTAAATTTCTCTAATTTCTTCTGTTTAAAACCTGGGATTCTTTTAAGGTTCTTTCAAGGAAGAATGAAAAAGATTAAGTTTGTTTGTTTTTTTTTTTACAGGTATCCATCATATTACAGTAGTGTATTTGTGTCAATTCTATTCAAATAGATGTTATCTTTAGAAATCATGCATCATTGATACTGTTCTACATATCCCACATTACTAAAAACGTACACAAATATGACACTGAACATACTGTAAACTTTCTGAAACAATGCTACATGATCTGTGTTTTAGGAGTTTCTCACTGAGATACACAACCATCTAAAAAAGAAGATCCTGACAATCTTCCAGTGGCTTTGCATATCCTGTGATATCATATGTCCCTTCTTTTATTTCATCTGATACTACCTGCTTTTTTCTCTTGTCTAGGGTTATCAGGCAAGTAATTTTTTGTCTAAATTTTCGGGAAGTGGATTCATCAGCTTCATTCATCACTCATAATAAACAGAGAAATCGATGGTATTAAATTTTGTTCTGTAAAGGGAAGAAAATGCCATGTGTAAAAAGAATGTTGATATGATAGTTTTGGTATCTGACCATTTGAACAAGAGGCCATAAATATTTGAAACCTGCAAGGGAGCTGCCATTCAAAGAGATAATGTTAAGAAACATTATCTTTGCTTATAGCATGGGTAATAGAATATTTTTTTCGGAGCTTTCATTGCAGTTTGTAAATTTAAGATAAAATCCAAAGTAAAGAGATTTTATCCTAGCTTTTTTTTACTTAATCTTTGAAAGAGATCTGATATTGTTGCTGGAACACAAATTTTTATGTGAAGTACTGAGTATGTTTTCAGTAAAATACAAATGGACTCATTTAAAATACAGAGAAGCATATGTTTTAATACTAGAGCATGGAATTCAATTTATTCTTTATTTATTCTTCATTATTCCTGAATATTATCTGGTCAAATATGGTCAAATACATAGGGCACTGGGGAAATAGTATGTTAGTGAAGATGTACTTTAATTACTGAAAGTCATGTATGTCAGTAGCTAAGATTCACTGAATTAAAAGGTATCTTCAAGATCTCTTCCTGTGACTTAGCTTTTGCAGTTGGTAGCAAGTTCTGTATTTAAAGGTAAATAGCAGAAGTCATGGGTTGCTTACACAGCTTTACTGCAACTAAGGCTCATTTTCGTATTTTTCAAATACAAGCTACATCCATTAGTGCAGCTGTCCTAAATCTATCAGTATTACTTCGTTGAAGTTTTAAATATCCCTAATATAGAAAATTACCATATGCTCATTTTTGCATTACGTGTGTCTCAAGCTCCTTATCCAGAGATGGAAAAAAAAACACTGGTCCACAAAGAATTTTTTAAAAATCAAATTTTCAAAGTTTGAGGTAGAAAATTAGTAACATGTTTACCACTTGAGTTATTACAAATAAATCGGCATATTTTCCTTCAGAAGCACAATCTGAGCTTTAAGGACTGGGCTACATTTCATAATATAAAGAAGTTTGGTATCTTTGGGCACTATAATGTTTGTCTGAGGCTAATTGTATGATTTTTTTTGTTGTTAGCCAAGCTTGTTAGCCAAGCTTAAGCTTTATTCACTTTACTTGAAAGGGAAATCTGTATTGGTGTGTTTGGAGTTTCTTCCTTCCCAGCTGTGTACAGTCCTGCACACACGACTGAGTGGCTACAAGCATGGATAAAGACACCAGCGTTTTGGGTGCTGCTGAATCCTGCCTGCACAGCCTCAAGGCTCCCTCGTGTTTGCACTGTGCTCATGCTCCCAGGAGTGGGCTGGGGGTGAACAGGAGATGGTGAGCAGACACACAGCTGACCCAAACCCTCTAAAAGGTATTCCACACCGTGTAACCTCTTGCTCAGTAGTAAAAAACAGGATGGGGGGAGGGAGGATGGGGGGGGAGTTGTCTGCCAAGGTGAACACTGCTCAGAGACTATCTGGGCATCAGTCTGCATGTGGGAGGGGGCAATTCTTTTTACAGGGGGTGAATTCTTTTTACAGTGCTCTTTGTTTTCTCTTTATGTCATTTATTAATCTGGTTTTTATCTCAATCCATGAGTTTTCATGCTTTTGTTATTCCTGTTAACTGTCCTATGCTGCTGGTGGGGGGAATTCATCAAGCAGCTCTGTGGGTGTTTGGCTGCTGGCAAGGGTGCAATGAGTTAACCCTCGGCCAGCAATTGAATGAATTACAGATGGTCTCTATTAATCCCCTCCTCTGATAAAGAAAGGAGAGAGAATAAGGGAGAGAGATTTACAGGTTGGAAACTAAACTACACAGCTTTAATGAAACAGTAGTGATGAAAAGGAAAATTATTAAATATATACAAATATAAACAACAGCAATTTCACATTTCTTCCCCCTTTTCCTCAAATAACATTCACATCACCATCGAGGCTACAGGGCAGCCCTGAAAAAGTCCCAGGCTGAGTCAGCAGCAATTGGGAGCTGGAGACAGGAACACATGGATTCAGGAGGGCAAGGATCGAGACCAAAGGCAGGTGAATGGACAGAATCTTCCAAGAATGCCAGCTATGGACAAAGAAAAAAACCTCAATCCTCATGATCCCTCAAATTTCACCGAATCACAGAATTACTGAGGCTGGAAAAGACCTCTGAGATAATCAAGTCCACCCTATGTCCTGACACCACCACACTGGCTAAACCAATGCACCGACTGAAACATCCAGCCTTTCCTGAAACACCTCAGGGACTCCACCACTTCCCTGGGCAGCCCATTCCAGTGTCTGATAACCAACCCTCTTTGTGAGGAAGTGCTTTCTGATATCCAATGTAAAGGTCCCCTGGCACAGCTTCAGGCCATGCCCTCTCCTCCTGTCACCTGTTATGTGGGAGAAGAGCCCAACCCCCATCTGGCTACACCCTCCCTTCAGGCAGTTGTAGAGAGTGATCAGGTCCCCCCCGAGTCTCTTCCTCTCCAGGCAAATTTATACCAAGTAGGATGCATTTGGGATGAAATACTCTGGTCAGTTCTGGTTACCTCTCTGGTCTGCTTCTCTCTAAAGGTGCATTGGAGGTGTGACCCCTTTACTCCCTTTCTCTTTACATAGCATAAGATGTTTTTCAAAACTGAGCAGTGGCCTTGGTTCTGCATACCATTCCCTTGCTATAACTATAAAACATCGAGTGTTATCAGTCTTACAGACACTGACTGAGAAACTTGCTGTTAATTTCAGCAAGTGCAGCTGCTTAGAAGAGACTTAGCTCAAAGCAAGATTACAAGACAGAAAATTGGCCTGGCCCAAACCAGGACAAAGGGTCAGCGTAGCACAGCTGGGTACATAAACTATATGCACAGTGTATACATGTGCTACTAGTGCTTATGCATATTGATTCTTTTTTCCCACTCAAACTTGTGACAGGTTGAACTGTAATAATTTTCATGTGATGTCACAATAAACCTTTATGGAACTAAAGAACTTCAGTGCCTTTTGTTTGTTTAATTTCTTCTTGGTGCTCAAGCAATTACATTTTTAGCTATGATTGACTCTAAGTAACTTGGGGTTTTTTCCAATTAAGAAAACATGAAGCAATTAAAAACTGAATTTGAGGAAAAGGTGAGGGCAAAACGTGACTATGAAATATTTCCTCACTTGGCAGGAGGTCAAATTTTATGATGAAAGTGTTATACAGAAATAGTTGAACACAAAGAAAGAGGGTTGTATCCAAGAGGGAACATCCAACTTCAAAATAAACATTAAATGTAAAAAGTTCTTGTTTAATGCTCTTAGTGCAATCAAAGACATGTGAAAGTAAAAAGAATGACAAGTTAAAAGCAGCTGTAAGATTGAGAAAAATAATGCAGAATTACATTCAAAAAGAAGGCAGAGCTGAACAATAACAGATCAAAATTACTTGTCTCATCAGAAGCTTAAAATCAAATAATATTTCAGCAAGAGATATATCTGAGCAAATTTTATTAAATATCTTAAGTGTTCCCTTGTATGAGTTAAAATACAGGGTAGAAATCAGATATTTATGAGCAAGGAGATAAAAATCAGATATTTCACAGAAGAATGTTTATTTTACAGAAGACTCAAAAGAGTACTTTTAAATTAAAAATATCTGTTGTGCTTACTTTTGATATTTATGTTGAGTTAAAACTAAAAAATAATCAGCTTTATTGATGTGATCTTAGACACTCAATCTTTGAGAAGAAACAGTCTGCTTTTTATGGCTGTTCAATTATTCAATAGCTATCAGTAATAATGAAGACTTTCAGATATGGGAGATGTTACACTGTGATTTTATGTTTTCACCTGAAAGTGATGGAAGAGCTGTTTCTGGGAGGTAAGTCTTTTCCAAAGGCCACACAAGCAGCTTTCTTCATTTGTAAGAAGCTTTATTTTTATGAACATGATTTTTATGAACATTACTACAGATAAGTACAGATGGAACACAGTTACTCAAGTAGCATTGGATTTTCTCCTGTTAGATGTCACTAAAAAGAATGGCAATTTCCTCTCAGAAACCTCAGTGCCTGTTCCTGTGTCCTTAGAGATTTACAACTGAGAATTTTACAGCTGAGTCTCCAGTTGGTACTGGAGACTTTACACAAGCCTCTCTGTGTAAGGACTCACAGAAATTAATGGCATGTCAAGGAGAAGTGAGCAAGTGGCCTCTTTAAAATAAAGACTGGAGGCTTTTTCTATTGAATTTGTATTGTACTTGAAGCTTGTACTTGTACTGTACACCCAGACCAAGGTTAACCCCAAAGACTGTGGTGAGTCCACAAAAAACTTTTTTTGCCCTTTGGTGAGATGATTTGTGTTCCTTAATTCTTCTAATTGGGCCCATAATTGATAAAAAATAACTAGAAAGGTCTTGTAGTGTTTTCCTTGGATTTCCCATTCTACCATGTACATGTATTTTTGCTAAACAAACATATCTTGGAGCTTAATTCCTCTTCAGATAAAAGATTAAGAGAGTCATTATTTTTAGTATGTGGATGCTACAGACAATTTCATTTTAAAGCTATTTAACAGATTGTGGGAAAATAATGAAGATTGTCAAGGAGGAGTGTAAACACACCCAAGCTGAGATGTAGAAAAACATATATATCATATTAACTGGTGTTTAGCCTTGAGTGTTGGACAAGTAGAACATCTGCTTTTAGATAACACAGGCCTGTGATAGACATAGTGGCTCCCTGGGGAACATACTTGAGATTACTGCTCTGCTGTGGATAAACTATGCCTGTGGGAATCCTTGAAATACAGGTGAAAACAGTAGGTTTGGTAACCCTCTAGCCTCTATCCCCACTTCTGTGCCTCTGCCTGGGTCCTGCTTTGGAGATCTCTTGGTCTGCAAGGTAATAAAAATAAATTTACTCTTCGCATTTCATCCGTGGGTATGTGGTTGTTCTGCATCCTGTCTGTACCTGCTGACACACAAATCAAATGTCTGTGGTCATTTTTTACACTTTGACAGATATGCAAATACATATATAGATGACTAAGTGCAATAATTTCCATTATTTTAGTATTTTCATGCTTTTCATAAATGTTTCTAAATACTTCAAATATTTCCTAAAACAGAAAGCCTGAAACTAAGGGCTCAGATTAACATCATTTAAAATAATACAAGCAATTATACCGTTTCTACTTGACAGTTAAATAGTGCCATGGGTTGAGTCGCATACCAGATGTTGGAAACAGAAAGAAGTGAAAAAATAAATATCACATTAACTAAAGACAAGACTTTTTTTTTTTTTAATAATGATATAGGTGAAACTCTACAGTTTCAACTCTATCAATGAACAATACCTTTTTTTCTGTTAAAAATACTTTAGAAACATGTGAAAGCAATGCCCTATCATGTACTATATTTTTGCCCAGTCCTTTAAATTCCTCAATAGAAATATTTTAAAACTGGTATTTCCTACAGCATATCCTAAGAGTAAAAGGTAATGAAATTAGTCTTGAACACAAGTCAGAAATTAGTTGTTGCAACAATAAAAGGTGCCTCTGACATATTCTTTGGATGGAGGGAAATAAGGGTCACAAGACAGTGATTACTTATTTGTACTGGTCACAGGTAAAGATTTGAGCTGTTGGAGACACAGGGGATGAGAATAATAACTCTTACTTTAGCAGGAAAGAAAGGCTTATTCATCTTAATCTGTCCTTCAGAACTGTGAGTATACCTGGATGACTGAGGCTGCATTTTTTTAGCTAGGAAATAAATGACTTGTCATTTCCCTTTGCATTAATTCTACATATTACTTAAATAGTAATTTCTCAAGTGCAAATACTGCAGAATGTATAACCCCATTCCTTGTGTATTTCGACAAAATTCTTTTCAAGTAAACCACGGTTTCACTGGTGCTGCAGAATAAACACAGCCTCTTTTGCAGACTCTGGCCAAGCAGAAGTGAATTGTTTCTATAGCTTCAGGAGAGACTACAAAGCAAAAGAGGCTTAGCCCTCTTGATTCAATTCTGACAGAAAACAGAAGTTTTTATAAGCTGGGGCTTACATGCATTTTACAGTGGATAGAGGCTGCTTTGTGAAGGGGCTTGACAAGATGGAGCAGCATCTGCACTGCAGGAAACTTTTTACAGCAGTTGTACCAGTGTGTTCATGATAAATCAGAGTCTGCAGCTTTGCAGCCTTGATTTACAGCCATTCAGCTCATCCATCCTTGTTTGCTCCTTCATCCTTGACTAACGTTTGAACATAGGGAGCCTGCTTCCACATTCCTCCCTTTGACACCTCACAATCCTGAGAGACTCACTCCCAGGGTGCAGCAGACAAGCCTCAGCCATCTTCTGACTGCTGGCAAAGACCAAGCACCCCTCAGACTGTCACATCTTGATAGCTGCTCTTGCCTCTATGGTTGACTGTCAAGAACCATTTCTTCTGGATTTCTTCTTTCCAACTCTGTTCATTTCATGTTAAGGGCATGAGTATATACTGTACAATTATTTTTCACCTAGCAACCCTACATTTTAAAATGTTTTTGAACCAGCTCCACAAGTTAAGTCACTGTGTTGTTTTGCTTTGGCTGCCTCTTTTTTAATGTGTTAAATCAAATAATGAATGGATTCAGAATTGGGTAGGATAGAGGTAAAACACTAATTTCCAGCTAAGATGCTTGTTTCAGCCTTTGAAGTCAGCATAAAGTCAAGTGTTAACCTGTTTTTGAAGGGGGATTGGGATTGTATGGATAGTGGTGATTTCAATCATTATTTGGTAAGAATTTGCAGTGTTATTACCAATTTGCTTTAAATAATAGTAAATAATTTTAATGGCTGTTGCCACCTCATACGTGGGAAATACAATAATCCCATTTTCACCCTTTCGCTGTTTCTGGCATAGATTGTCTTTTCTGAGAATATTCAGAGAGGAGAGGTGACGAATGTCAAACAGCTGGCATTATATACCAAATATAACATAATCCAATACAGTCCTCTGGAAGCCAAGGGTATGCAAATGTACTACTAATGAAACAGGGTCCCAAGAAAGCATGTATAGAAGATGATGTCAATGCACAGTTTTGTGAGTTATCAAATGAACATCCAATTTCATTCTGACATTTAATTATTGACAATAATTTGGGTACAATTATGGTATCACATGTAGATTGTTGCATTTGTTTTCAAACAAGTGTTCCCTAGGGGCATCCAATCACCTGGTGCAAGCAGAAGCTGAAGCTTCATGCACATTCATGTTGGATCAGTTCCCATGTATAGTCACCGTGGATAATCTGTGACAAGAAATTTCTGCCTTCTGGGGATTCCAGACTGGTCCTTTTACTGACTAATTACATACCATTAGAAGTGGGGGACATACTCAAGAGAGTGATGAGGGATACAGGAACACACCCAACATTTTGAAACATTTAAGTCTTTAACGTATTGGTAGGCCAGCCGAAGTAAGATATTTTAATAGTTTATGTGATTATATGAAGACTTTTGATTCTTGGAAGACAGGGCATCTTTATGGCTTCTGTTGATCTTGGATTGTCTGTATGTCAACTTGATGTAGACCCAAGTCTCCAGATTCCCAAGAGTGGTATGGTCAGAGGCAAATTCTGTAAGGGCTTCTACCTATGAGTGAATAGTCCTCACACATTTCATTACAGCCTTACAATAATTCAGCATAACATCATCAGTCATCTGTAGCTTGGATCAATGAGGTAGCTTAGGTGTGATGGGCAGTAACTGTATGGAATTACCCATTACAGCTTCAGATGGGAATAGTGTGTGGTTTTTATTCAGTGCCCTTTATCTATATTAGGGCCAATGGTAAAGCACCTGGCCATTTAAAGCCAGTTGGCTTAAATTTTGGCCAGTCTTGTTTCTAAAACTGAATTCTTCCTTTCAACAGCTCCACAGTGTAAATGTTGTTGGATTCCTAAGGCTTTACAGACCATCTGGACAACTATTCCTGTGAAATGGGTCCCCTGGTCACTGTGTAGTATGAGGGTATTCCAAAATGAGGCATTCTCTCAAGTTTCTTGGTGACAGTAGCAACATCTGCATTTCATAGAATCATAGAATCATAGAATCATAGAATCATAGAATTAGCCGGGTTGGAAGGGACCTCAGAGATCATCTAGTCCAACCCTTGACCCACCGGAGCAGTTGCTAGACCATGGCACTGAGTGCCACATCCAGTCTTTTTTTAAATGTCTCCAGGGACGGAGAATCTACCACCTCACCGGGCAGTCCATTCCATAGCCTAATCACCCTCTCCGTGAAGAAATTCTTTCTAATATCTAATCTAAACCTCCCCTGGCACAACTTAAGACTGTGTCCTCTTGTCTTGTTGGAGGTCATCTGTGAAAAGAGTCCAGCTCCCACCTCGCTACAGCCTCCTTTCAGGTAGTTGTAGACAGCAATGAGGTCTCCCCTGAGCCTCCTCTTCTTCAGGCTGAACAGCCCCAGCTCTCTCAGCCTCTCCCCATAGGGCCTGTGCTCGAGTCCCTTCACCAGCCTGGTTGCCCTCCTTTGGACCTGTTCCAGGACCTCTACATCCTTCTTAAACTGAGGGCCCCAGAACTGGACACAGTACTCGAGGTGTGGCCTCACCAGCGCTGAGTACAGGGGAAGAATCACCTCCCTGGACCTGCTGGTGACGCTGTTTCTGATACAGGCCAGGATGCCATTGGCCTTCTTGGCCACCTGGGCACACTGCTGGCTCATGTTCAGTTTCTTGTTAATGCAGACTCCCAGGTCCCTTTCTGCCTGGCTGCTCTCCAGCCACTCTGTCCCCAGCCTGTAGCGCTGCATGGGGTTGTTGTGGCCAAAGTGCAGGACCCGGCACTTGGCCTTGTTGAACCTCATCCCGTTGGAATCGGCCCAGCTCTCCAGTCTGTCCAGGTCCCTCTGCAGAGCCCTCCTGCCTTCGAGTTGGTCTACACTTCCCCCCAGCTTGGTGTCATCTGCGAACTTGCTGATGATGGACTCAATCCCTTCGTCTAAGTCATCGATAAAGATATTAAACAGAACTGGGCCCAACACTGATCCCTGGGGGACACCACTGGTGACCGGCCGCCAACTGGATGCAGCCCCGTTCACCACCACCCTCTGGGCCCGGCCCTCCAGCCAGTTCCTAACCCAGCACAGGGTGCTCCTGTCCAAGCTGTGGGCTGACAGCTTTTTCAGGAGAATGCTGTGGGGGACGGTGTCAAAGGCTTTGCTGAAGTCCAGGTAGACCACATCCACCGCCTTCCCCTCATCCATCAGACAGGTCACCTGATCATAAAAGGAGATCAGGTTGGTCAGGCAGGACCTGCCCTTCCTAAACCCGTGCTGGCTGGGTCTGATCCCTGGCCCATCCTGCAGGTGCTGTGTGATTGCACTGAGGATGATCTGCTCCATAACCCTGCCAGGCACTGAGGTCAGGCTGACGGGCCTGTAGTTTCCCGGGTCCTCCTTCCGGCCCTTTTTGTGGATTGGCGTGACATTCACCAACTTCCAGTCATCTGGGATGTCCCCAGTGAGCCAGGACTGTTGGTAGATGATAGAGAGAGGCTTGGCGAGCTCTTCTGCCAGCTCCTTCATCACTCTTGGGTGGATCCCATCCGGTCCCATAGACTTGTGGGGGTCCAAGCAGCTCAAGAGGTCACTGACTGTGTCCTTCAATATTACAGGGGGGCTGTTTAGATTTTTATCACCCTCTATAGGCTCCAGAAGCCTGCTGTCAACAGGATAACCTGTCTTTCTGTTGAAAACTGAGGTAAAGAAGGTGTTAAATACCTCAGCCTTTTCCTCATCTTTGATAACTATATTCCCACCCATGTCCAGTACAGAATGAATTTCTGTACAGAATGAATTTCTACATGGATAGGCCTCTACACATCCCAAGAACATGCAGATGATTACAAAAATGTATTTGCATCAACATCATTTGGGCATCTATATAAAATCCATTTGCAAATTTACAAAGGAACCTTATGGTTTAAGGTGTGATGTCTGATGTTATGGACCGAATAAACTGGACAGAGAAATTTGGAGCAAACCAATCTTGTTGTACTGCTGCAATCACCCCCATTTGCAGTGCCAATTATGGAAACATCAGTTCTTGAGAACCAGGTCCAATTTATTTATTTAGCACTATAAATTTTATCATTTAAGTCTTCTCTCAGTTACTGTAGAAAGAAAAATTTCTCTACTGGTTAATGTCAAGTGACTTCAGAGGAGGGAAACATAGCAGAAATCTCATCGTGAGAGGCTTCCATAGACTAAACTTAACTTTTATGTATATACCACCAGTATCCTATGACAATGAATCCATGAACATCATACCCTTAGCCATCTCTAACAGCAAAAATGACAGCATCTTAATTGACCCAGCAGCTACCAGTGTCCTGATTGCTATATAGAGAATTTTTAATTACATCTTTTGGATGTATTTCTTAGGCAAACAGTGAGATCAGTTTTTAGGAAAAAAATAAATAAATTCAGAATCCCTCCTGTGTGTCAATATTGGCTCTGGAAGTATTCTTGAATTACTCACTTGCAAGAGAGAAATCTAAATCCTTTGACAAAACTTCTTTTGGGTTTGAACTTTTAGGCATGATCCATTCTTCTACAATAAACATGGATGTTAAAACTATTCACTTTTTATTTATGTCTTCAGATTTCTCCTGGCATTTTGCTTGAATCCAAGTTATTCTCCTTTCTGCATTCATGCTACCCAATGTCTATATCAGCTTGAAAAAATAAAAAATGTAACAAGATTTGTCAGCTGTGACATAACAAGAGCTATCACTCTTGTTACAGTGATATCCAAGACTTCCCAAAACTGAAGTACCTCAGATTTATGTGGAAAAGCAAAGCATCAAGTTTTGTTTATTTTTGTTACCATTGTGCTAGGAAATAAATACAAACCCCTTTCACAGATTAGGAATGTCATGAGGTTTTTTTCCCCCACAGTTAGTAAAAAATCTTTTCTGATATTAAAATAGTGGTACCTTATAGCGTTTAATACAGTGAGAGGGTACTTCCAATTTATGATAATAAAGGGCCTTGACAGGGGTACCAATTTATGACATTGGATGGTTCTGAGGTCAGGAGAACAAGGAAGTAAATTTTTACTTGACAGTGTCTTAGTATGAGATGAATGGATTTGGCTCCACCCTATTTGTTGGCATCTTCATTTCTTTATTTTTTATCTGCCTCATTACTTTACTACTTGTGACTGAAAGAGTGAGAATAAATCATCACAGAAAAGCAGCAAAGGCAGTCAAGTAATCTTTCTGATGAGAAACCTCAGTTGCAGAAAACATTGGAAATCTCCAATTCTTTGTCATAGGACTTAAGCTCATCTTGCTTTTTCTACTGAATCTGGACAGGACAGAAGTTTTGAAAGGCAAAGGATATATCCATTAACTTTTAACTGCACCTCTGTTAGGTAACACTTTCATTTCTCACTCCATAGTTGTGGTTTCCCAGGCCTTCACATTTCTTATATAATGATTCCATTTCTAAAGTGAAAAATTCTTCAGCTTCTTAACTGTGTTTAAAGTTAGATGTGCAGGTGTTTGTTGCAGTTGAAGAAGGACTAAAATCCTGTATTGCCAAGGATAATTTTATGATTTCTTTTATTGCAGGAAGTAGAAACTCTGCTTGGGGTCTACAGCATCTTTTACCAATGTTTAATAAAATGTTTAATATTGTGTTGTGTATGAAAAAAATAGCAGGTCATTTGGTTTTATATTGGCCTTGACTCAGTTTCCCAAGTGGTCTGGCATAAGATGCTTACCATTATTTCCCTCCCTTAAACCTTGCCTAAATGTAATGCTTGTAAAGTTTTCTAACCTCTTATGACTGAACTGTCATAGAAAGGCACAGTATGTGTTACTAATTCAGAGAGACAGGTTATCCTCAGTACTTAAGCTGTGTCTTCGTAAGCAGTGCTCCTACACTTCTAAGCTGTGTATAGCATCCAGCCATTATGTCATACTATTAGTGCCTTCATATCATAATTAATTCAATTTAAAATTGCAACTGCTTTTGATACTTCACTTTCAGCTAACCCATGGTTTTAGTAACCTAAAAAAGTGAAATAAAGTTACTTTGAAATTGATTTAAGAGGCATTTTACATGCTTCACTAGATTTCATATAGCAGCTTATAAATTTAAGCTAAGAATATATAACCTCAGAAAATAACTGTGAAAGCTTTTTTTCTATTCTTCCTTAGTCAGACTTGAATTTAGTACATGTGCACTAACCTCTATTGTTCCTCTAATCTTACTCCACTAAAACAAATAGAAATGAAGACTACATTCAGTAATGGATGAAGTCATGACCATTACCAGCTTTACCAGCTTAGCAAAGGTTGGCTTTGTAGCCCATAGCTTTGCTATCTAGTAAGTAGGTAAGCATAATTCTTACCCTGGTTTAAAGGAGATTTACCTACAAGGCAGACCCAGACTTTTTTTTTTATTTAATAATCTGAAAACATTTGTCACTAACAAAAAAATACTACTTTCCGTGTTTATTTTTCAGAGCCAATTTAAAAAATTAGTCAAGTGGTAATTTAATGCAGAACAACAGCAAAAAAGCAGAGACAAGAAAATAAATTCATATAAGTGCCATTTGAGAACAAATCTCTCCTTTATTAAAAAGCAATTCTCACTGAAAGTCTTCTTTTAAAGAATAATTAGTGACCAAATACATCTGTTTGATGGTGTTAACAGCATCTGCCTTGATTTTTTGGTTCAGATCTGCATTTTGTATAATACACCACATCCTCACTGACTTACATACAGCGTTGCAGCATTGTACAGCCACAAAGGTTCATCCCAGAATTAATGTGAGTTTCTGTCTTGTTACAAAAAGCATCCTGCCCTCCTTACATGGAAAAGGCAGAGAAATGGAGTCACTATATATACAGCTTAAAGCAAATTTTAAAATGCTGGGGAAAAGGAGTAGTAGGAGATAATAAGTCATGACGTGATTGGTCACCTGGCAGGTGAAACACTGCCACCCATTGGTTACACTGGCAGAGGTACCACTGCAAACAGCGATTGTGTAGTTCAGTGCTGCTTTATTTCAGATGCAGATATAGATATGAAGAGCAATTGCTTGAAAAGACTTGGTTAAAAGCTATTCACATAGACACTGCATTTTGGTATTTGAGCCAGTGTGGTTCCCTTGCATAGTATTAGTCTGTCAACATAGACTGTGCTCTACCTATCCAGATGATTAGAACAACAGCACAGCTTTGATGCCAGTCCCACAATTGCTCTCATCCACCAGATATTGGCATTCATTTCTCCAAGCTGTTTTGGTGTACATGACCTAGATTCCTCCTAATCTCCTAGAGGACCATAACCTCCCAGTCTTCCTCCAGACACAATCAAAGGCTTAGGGAATCTGACCCCTCATGAGAACCATCTCAAATGCCAGTAGGAGGCTCTCAAGCAGGGCAGAGCTCAAACACCCTACTGGATACAGCTGATACTTTAGAAAGCCAAATGACATGGGGGGGATTTGCCTCCGGTGCCAGCTCTCAACTCTTTCAGCATTGCTGATCTTTTTTCAGTCATCTACATCCCTTGTGCATAGTCCTATCATAGCTCTACCTGCTTACTTGTTGCTCTTCCCTATTGCTGAACCCTCCGGTTTCTTACTACCTCAGTTTTATACTCCCATTCATTCTGTTTAAGCTTCCCTCTGTGTAAAATGCCTTCCAGAAATCCACTAACAACATTAATTGTTCCTCTGAAAGCAACAAAGGTATCATGAAAACAACAGTGTTTTAGATTAGAAAAAAACAAAAAAAGGAAAAAGAATCAGAGGCAAACACTCAGCAACAGTGTCAGGAGGTTGCTCATCTCAGGACTGATTATGAATACAAGAGGATCAATGAGAAATTATTGCTTAATATTTAAAGGAGTTGGTCTTCTCAAAGAACTTCTCAAAGAATCAAACACTTCAGGAGGATGTGTCTTGGGCTAGACACTAGATGGTAATGTGGATCCCCTCAACACCCTCTAACTTTTGGGGAACACGAAAGGACCGAAGGACAAAGTAAGTTCACTGATGGAACTCAGGACCATTCAAAGTTCTTTATGGATAGCCTTGAAGACTTTGATCAACATTTTGTCCACAATGTCTATGTAAATAAAAGGTGGTTAGCCACTGATTAGCAGAAGTTGGAAGTACAAGACTCCACTAGGCAGTGGGTACTCTTCAACACAAGTACAGATTGCAAAACATGGTGCAAGAACAGTAAAGGAATGAAATAGACTCAGGGACACCTTCAAAAGGTGTTCCTCTGTATTTGAAAATTTCACACCCATTGCTGATTATGCCATATGTTATGATGATGTAGTTCCACAAGCCTGAGGTCACCTCCCATCCCCATGAGCTTCTACTGAGCCATGGGCAAAGAAGCTGGAACAGCAAGTTCTTCATTTTTCCATTGCTTCCTCTGGGGAAAGGACATTCCAGAAGTCTGGAGGCCCCTTTGTTCACAGTCTTCTTACCATTGCTACTGTAGATGCTAGATTAAGTTCACTGTTCTTCTCTAAACCTTCTTTGCAGTACACGTTGTTCAGATTTGGACAGATAAAGTACATCAGACAGCACAAGCCCTTGTGTCACTTGAAAATGGTAGAAATAGCAATGTTATGCAATTTTTTATACTAGTGATAATTATATGGGCACTGGTATGTTAATGCCATTCTCATGAATTAAATTAATGAAAAGGTTGCTCTTTCTATAGGAACCCATAGAAATGTTTGTCAGCTATGTTCCTTTCAGATAGTTTCAAACCACAAGTGTAATAGAGATGTGCAGCACTGGGCCAAATCCCATTTCATCAAAAATAATCTCCCCAGATCAAATACACTGGAAGTATCAGAAGCCTGAATGCCCAACACTTTCAGTATATTGATCCTTTCCTATTTCACTGAATTACTTGCTAAAGTAAATAAACACAGAGTAAACACTTAGTAAAGAAGTAGTCATGTGTAATAAATCACAGGAAAAGACAATTTTCCATCACAGGAAAGACAATTTTTCCATCACAGGAAAAGACAATTTTGCTGCATCTTAAAGCTATTCTGTAATATAAGGCAGTCTCTGGGAATAGAATGCCATCATAAAGTCTGTCCAGCTGAGGAAATGGGAGAACGGTAGGGATGGATTTCTGCCTTTGAAAGTATCCAGAATCTCAAAGAGAAAACAGTATAGTCTTGATTTCATATCTAATCAAAGGAACTGAAATAAAAAGATTCCTACTTATTAAGTGCAAGTTTCCAAACAATAAAAAAATCTCATAATAGCATTGTCACTTTGGGCATATTTGTTATACTTGTTGGGGACATATGCCAAAACAAAACATAGGAAAATTCTCTGTTAAGATTCAAAGACCATCAGTAACTGAGATAGGAAACACAATTGATTCAGCAAAGCATTTTGTCATAAACCAGTTGGATTAACACATTCAGACTCACGTGCTTGAAGAAGTTTGATAAACTGGGATACTAAATTAATACAGATTCATAAAGTATTTCTCTATATCACACCTTTTAAGTTTTTTCTAGCAGTACACAAATGTGTTCACAAACTTTATGAAAAACATGCTCCTTGTTCTGAAGCTACAGATGAGGAAGAATGACAGTTCTATCTGGTTTAAGTACAGCATACAAACTGTGCAAAATGCCTATCTTGAAATTAAATGGATACAAACTTAAAAAAAAAAATTGGCATGCTCAGTGAAGTGCCAAAACAGTTTTCAAAGGCAAAGCTATATTTTGGATACTCTGAAAAGGTCAAAACATTTATTATTAATAAATTTAATTGGTGTCATTTTCCTTGGATAAACTGAATTAACATAAAGCTAAAGCCTATGCACACACTTAACAAATTGAATACGTAAAACATTATTCTGTGTTCTGTTCTTTTAGTTTGATATTTATTTTACTCTTCAACATTTATTGCTTTGTCGTCCACAATCCAAATCCTGCTATGAATGGTTATCCTATAGTTAATCACTGATATTTTTTACTGCCACAAAGATGTTATTAACTCATACATATAGCAACTCCTGTGGTATGGAAATGATTGTTTGCAATTTGGTTGTTTTTTTCTCAAATGACTACTAATTTTGGTGCTCTACTTCAGATTAATTTCTACCTGCAGTATTAAAGTTTTCCTTCTGTTTTCTGTAGAATATCTAGTGACACTATCAGCATAAAATATTAGTCTTATTATTTTGTCTTTTCTTCCAGTGTGAATATTATTCAAGGCCTTTGCCTTGAGTAATAGACCCATGCTGTAGTTAGAACAATATCAGAAATGTTTGCAAATTTTCAATTTCATGTATTTAACGGTATTTTTTCCTCAATCAGTTTTTGGCTATTGAAAAGACAGGTTAAACAATTAACAATAAAAAATGCTTAGATTATATTATTTTTCGAGCCATATAATTCATAATGCATGCTATCAAACACAAAAACTATAAAGCTACCTGATAAAAAGCAAGAGTATTCCCTTAAATAATTATATGTATAGAAATAGATCCTTGTGGAGTCTTAAAGTGAAAATAAAGCATATAAGTTCATTTCCAAGTATGGTGTTATCTCTTGGTAACAACCAAGAAAAAGAAAGTAGTAAAAATCAAAGATCATCAAAAGGGTTCTTTTTCCCATTGTCATATCAACTGTAAGACAAACAATACGTCTCCAAAGATCATTTCAATAACTTCATCTGTTCACCTTTTAAAAATGAATAGCTAGCTCACTTTATCTTTCATATTTCCTCTACTATAAAGAGTACTTCTTATCCTGTAAGAAACACTACAGAGGGAAGTGAAAAAAATGGTTATTTCATGGTCAGATCAGCATTTCCTATTAATTTTACACTACTAAGCAAAAAGAATAGCAGAACAAAAAGAGCCATCACAAAAATGAATATTATTTTAAAGAGGTAAGAGAAATGAAGAGTACTATCTATGAGATTAAAAAAAAAAAAAAAAAAAAAAAAAAAAAAAAAAAGGAGAAAAGAAAGTCTACTTACTAAATGTATTCCTAGGAGAAGTATGAATGTAGAAGAGTGATTAGCATGCTATGTACTGTAACAT
The DNA here is from genome assembly GCF_036169615.1 of Heliangelus exortis. Classification (NCBI taxonomy): domain Eukaryota; kingdom Metazoa; phylum Chordata; class Aves; order Apodiformes; family Trochilidae; genus Heliangelus; species Heliangelus exortis. The sequence goes on from NC_092422.1 coordinate 132,571,889, forward strand.
GCTATTATCTTCAGTTCGTCATGCTTTAATGACTTCACATTCCTCTCTCCTATTAAATCATGTTTATTTTTACTTATTTACACGACTCTTAATGTTCGTGCTTTGCATCCTGTAGATCTAGGTAAAAGAAGAAACTCTTCTTCTACATATTGGGCAGCTTGTAATTCTGACTTCTCAGATTTTTCTTGTTTCAAGTGCGTATTTGTATGGGAGAGAGTGGGGAAAAGCTTTCACATCTATTGTCTAAAGCAACTATTACATATTTTTTTAAATATCACGTTTATCGATATTATTAAGCATGAATGAGCAATGTGGGTTTTTGTAAGTAAAAGTTGTGAAATGTATGTATCATATGCATTAAATATGCATAATACAGTTCTGAATCAAGAACAGTGGAGTTTTTAATGTATGAACTCTAAATTCACAGTACTGTAAACATCTAGATGGACATTTAAATTAAAAGCAAACCAAAACAAACTTTTGCCCATTAAAACTGTTGTGATTTTTTTTTTTTTTAATTGTAAGACTTAGTGAAAAACAGGACAGCATCTAGAAAAGATGACTTTAAATGTTTCCAGTTCTGGAGTCCCCAACATAAGATCATAGAGCTCCTTGAGCATGTCCAGAGGAAAGACACAAAAATGTTCAGAGGGTTGGAGCACCTCCACTATGAAGCCAGGTGAGGAAGTTGGGGTTCTTCAGCCTGCAGAAAAGGAGGCTCCAAGGTGACCCTATAGGTGCTTTCCCATACCTGAAGGGGACCTACAAGAAAGCTGGGGTAGGGCTTTATCCACAGGTGTGTAGTGAGAGTACAAAGGACAATGGTTTAAAACCTGAAGAGGGGAGACATAGATTAGATATTAGGAAGAAACTCTCTACTATGAAGGTAGTGAGACACTGTAAGAGGTTGCCCAGGGGAGCTGTGGAGGCTCCCTCTCTGGAAGTGCTCAAGGCCAGGTTGGATGGGGCCTTTGAGCAACTGTCCATGGCAGTGGGGTTGGAACTAGATGATCTTTAAGGTCCTTTCCAACCCTACCCATTCTATGAAATACAGTATTTGGGCCAATAGCAGTAACCTTGAAAAATACGGCTACTTCCTCTGTTTTCTAAATGTGGAACAAATTAACTTTGGGTTCCATTCTTTTTCATTTTCTAATCTATTTGTAACATTTAATGTGTAGCAAACAACTGAAGGAAAATCTGCCAGTTTCATATCATCAGAAACACTGGAAGCCACATTTAACAAAAGTCCCAGAGCTCAAACAGGAGTCAAAGTTAACATTATTCATGCAGTTGTTATTACAGACTATTACCAGAACCACCTTTCTCATGCCATGAGTTGAGAACAGTGCTGTCTTGTGCTTTTCTTGCTTTAGTGAACTCCAGCAGCATCATCTGTAACCTTAAGCCAAGACTGAAGGTCTGCATATAACTCAGTTCAGCAGACTGAAATCTCTCTAAATCAGTGCAAGTGCTACTTAACACAGGTGTGGTATCTGTGAGGGAAGCAAAAGGGTCCTTCAGCATTCCACAAACCTGCCCCCTCTTCATACCAGCATGTATGCTACCATTAATCATTTTCCTGCAGCTGCACAGTCTCACAGATATACTCCAGGGGTGTTTGACTCCAGCAGCAATCTTTATTTCTCTACCAGATTGTCTGATACAGTTTAGAAAACATATCTTAATGAAATAAATAAATCAATTTATTGCACTGAAGGATGTATTTGAATGAATAAATTTACCGGAGTTCATTACAGCCAAACAGGCAGCTACTTGTTCAGCCATCAGTCTAAGTAGAGTTGATCTTGTTCTGGTTGAAAAATTCAGTTACTTTTCAGATTTTGGCAGGAGCACCTAGGCAACATCATATTAGTACTATCCTTCAAAAGGGGTCCTGTTCTTACAAAGAAGCCCAGATACTGAGCCCCTGCTTACAGTAGTATTAATGTTTTGGGGATCTCTAGTATAGAGAAAATTTGTGTTCCCAGTGTTTATTATCAATAAATATGTTAGAAAACAGCCTTCAGCTGTACCTGTAAAGATTTAGAGTACCATCCCTAATTTAGACAACATCTGAAGAAGCCCTTAAAGATATGAGTATTTCTTTTACAACTCAAAAATATATCCAAGTTTGTTTCAAAAGAATTCAAAACCTGTACTGTGTACGCATCCTGTTAGACACTTCCTCCAGATGTTGAATGAAAAATAATATAAGGTGCCTCAAGAATGTTATAAATTGACCATGTACTCTGAGTCTTTTTTTTTTAAACCAAATTAGAATTTATTTAATTATAGCAAGTAGAATAATGAGCAAAACAGCGCTGGGTGACAGGAGAGTCTCAGCTCTGCTAAACTGCCACCCCCACTTTTCCTCACGGCAGGCTTTTTAAAGACCCCTCTTCTTGTTACATTTCTCTTCTTGATACACTGCGCATGTTCCAGTTGTTACCAAGGGCCTTCTCGTCTGCTCCCGTCTCTACGTCACCAGGCTGTGATCTTAATGCTCCACCCACTTTCCAAAACAACTTACTACAATACTTTAATAAAAGATTTCTAATACATATAACAGTTTAATAAACAATCCACAACATTTTATAACAATCCCCCCTTTTTCTTTTGATACTCATTTGTTTATTAAACTTAAACCCAAAAGGACCCACAGAGACTGCTGAGAACATAAGAGGAAACAGAGCAAGTAGAATTAATTCCTGGAAATCTCACAGACTACACAAACCCTGTAGTAACTATGATAAATGAATACAAAACTATATTTTATTGCAATTCCCCCCTTTTCTTTTGATACTTATTTTATTTATCAAACTTCATCTTCTTCATATTCATCACTGCTTACAGAAGGCGATACAGTTTGCAATTTTAAGTTTGATGTTAAAACCAGTAACTTAGCAATCTCAAGACGTTTTTTAACAAATTGTAATACAAAACGCAATATGCAAGGACCAAATATAAGTCCCAATATTATCGTAATGATTGGTCCAGCCAATGTCGAAATCAAAGTGGTTAACCAAGGAGATAAGTTAAACCAATTTTCATACCAGGATCTGTTGGATTCTAATTCTCCTTTCCGTTGTTCCAATCTCTTTCTTAGTTCCGCCATGGAATCCAACACTACCCCGGTATGATCAGCAAATATACAACATTCCTCTTTTAAAGCTACACACAACCCACCTTCTTTTAAAAATAGCAAGTCTAAACCTCTTCTGTTTTGTAACACTACCTCTGATAAAGATTTTACAGATGTAGCCAGAGCATTTATAGACTGCTCCATCCTGACAATATCCTCATTAACTGCTTCTTGCAATCTTTGCATTGCCTGCCCTTTTACCAGAGAAGTTATTCCCGTTCCTGCCCCTACTCCTCCTGCTATGAGCAAGGTTGCCAAGGTGATTGCAGTAACAGGCTCTCGCTTTTGCCTCTTAATACTTTCATCTGTATGTTCAAAATAATATAATACTTCATTTGAAGTATGATATATTATTCGAGGGATAATTGTCACCTGGATACAAAAATTAGAGGTGTTAAATATATGCAGTGATAAACAAGGTGTGATCCCTGTATCCGAACATACCCATTTATTTCCTTCCCCTGGTACTATCCATTTATGCATCTTATTCTTTTGTTCCTGAATTTTATTGTCTGTTATGGTGCGATTACAAAGGTGATTATATTTTGCTGGTATTTTCCCAATACACCTTCCTTTCCCTGTTACCTGCTGAATTGTTATTCCCTGAGAGCCATTTCGATATTCTTCCCAATTACATTCTTTTGGATTAGTCCTATTAGACCATTGGACCCTGTCAGTTCTTGCTATAGCCTCATAATAGGGCGGTCTGACATTATAACACAACCAACAATCTTCTGTTAAATTTGGCTTGCTCTTGTTTAGTGCTACATAAGAAGTTTGCATTAGATACCATAAGGGATCATTGCTGAGTTCTTTTATAGGTTCTGGTACAGGAGTAATAAATTCTTTATTACTCTCTATTCCGGTTTTTATTTCACCAAACTGTACTGTATTAGTTGGAGAAGACTTATATTCTAGATTTTTAGAGTTTAAAATCGGGTTAGGCCCTACAGGTATCGAATCAGGAGGAATCCTTTCCTTTTTAATAATAAAATGTCCTCCTCTATCTGCTCCTTGTTCTCTGAGTCTTATTCCCCATAGTTGGCCTCCTAACCATTTATCATCCTCCATCCTTTTTACTTTCAGACTTATACCTGTACAATTTCCTAAATTAACTATTCCCCACGAGACATCCCAAGTAGGAGGTTTACAATATTTTCCATTTCCCCAAAAAGACGTTATATATTTGTCAGGTGTGGTAACTTTCCAATCTGAAGCAACAGCCTCACAACCCCAATATGCACAATAAAAATGCCCTGGATAGTTACAATATGCTTTCCCTGGATTTGATGCAGGACAAATGTAATACGGATAATAATTCAAACATGGTTCTGTTTTTACTAGATCACACAAATATACATGGAAATTTGGTTCTCCTGGCCCTGTGTATTGGCTCAAAATCTTCTGGTCCTCAAGTCTACTTAATGTCCACCTGTATGGTTCATGTGGATTAGTTGAATCTGAAACTGGTATCATGAAACAAAGGATGTACAGGAAAAGAGGTGTCTGTAAAATCTTTTTAAATTGCCTCCTCTGCATTTTTCTCCCAATATTGTTACTAGTCCAGTGAGGGACCAGCCCATTTATTTTACCTATATTCCTTTTGAAAGAATGGGAGTTCGGCCAGGGCCGCCCACACACTCCAGGTCCCAGGCTATGGTTTCTCTGGGTTCCTCCTCTGCCTCGCCTGTCGACTGCCCCAGCAGACACAGGGTGTACCATCTTCTCAGCAGCAGGAGCACCAGCCGAGCCTTCTGTCTTCGAACCTGCGAGTTCACTGCAGCCCACGATTTGGTCCTCACCATTCAAGAAGTGCACTCTATGCTTAGGGCTTCGAACCTACACTGAACAGCAACAATTAGGATGTATTCAAAATTTTAAATAAAACCAAAAGTATAAATCTTTTTAATAGTCACCTCCTTATTTCTATGTTATAACAGGAGTCACAAACCCCTTCTGGAGGCACCCCCCAATTATAGTATTTCCACCAATTTTCCTTACATCCTTTGCATTTAAAATACACAAACGGATAACAACCACAACCAACAATGACATATAACAATTCCTATTAAGTATAATACTAACAAGCTATAAACAAGAAAACATTGAACCACCTTCTATACAAGAAGCTCAGAACCACCACAAGACACTCATCGTTTCAACACCAGTTTGGTTTCTCCTGGGTGGCTAACAATTCTCCACTGTGGGGGATTCACTGGTCCTTTAATGCGATTTGCATGAGTCCACCCTCGCTCTGCAGTTCGAACAGCAGTCTCTGTAGTAAGCAGAACAAGATAAGGTCCTTCCCATTTAGGTTTTAACGTTTCTTCTTTCCAAGTTTTAACTAATATCCAATCTCCTGGTTTGATGTTATGCGTATTTAAATCCAAAGGGGGTCTTTGTGCAATTAACCCACGTTTCCAGAGATCATTACGATGTTTGGCCAATTGTGAAATATATTCCTTAATTACCTGGTCACGTATTAAAATATTTGTCTGGGGATTTTCTATCTGATAGGGCATACCATACACCATTTCAAAAGATGATATTCCTAGGTCGGCCCGCGGCCTAGTCCTTAGAATTAATAACGCCATTGGTAAACACTTAATCCATGATAATTTAGTTTCAATCATCAATTTAGTTAATATAGTTTTAATCTCCCCGTTCATCCTTTCAACTTTTCCCGAGCTCTGCGGGTGCCATGGTGTATGGTATTCCCATTTGATACCCAAATTTTCCATTAGGTCCTTTACAATTCCCGAAACAAAATGTGTTCCTCTATCCAAATCAATTACTTCTACCACACCATATCGAGGTATCACCTGTTCTAGCAGCACTTTTGTAACTTGGTTTGCAGTCGCTCTTGAAGTTGGAAATGCCTCGACATAGTGTGTCAAATGATCTACTATTACTAATAAGTATTTATATCTTCCTACTTTGGGTAATTCAGTATAATCTATCTGTATATGTGAAAAGGGTCGATATGCTGGAGGGCGTCCCCCAAATGATTTTTGTCTATTTCCTCCTTTATTAACTTTTTGACATATTTCACAAGCAGCCACTACAGATTTTGCCACATTATACATCCCTATGCATGCATATAACTGACTAAAATGGTCAACTAATGCTTGCGTTCCCCAATGTGTTTTGCTATGTATTTTTGAGAATATATCTATTGCCAATCCCTTGGGTAAAATTTCTCTTTTATCAGGTAATAAACATTTTCCGTTTCTCTCCACAGCTCCCATTTGCCTCAACTTTTCTTTTTCTATTTCACTAAAGGAAAAGGAATGCTTTTCTGGAACCGCTTGAACTGTTAAAATTACTGTACAATTCCCAGCAACTCTCTTAGCTTCTTCATCAGCTGCGTTGTTTCCCCTAATCTGGTAGCTGGTTCCCCTTTGATGTCCTTTAATATGTACCACAGCTATTCTCCTTGGAGCTTTTAATGCATTAAGAACTTGACATATCAATTCTGAATGTATTAAATCCCTTCCTTGCGAATTTATAAATCCTCTCTCTTCCCATATTTTTCCAAAGGTATGTACAACTCCATATGCATACCGGGAATCTGTATATACTGTTCCTTCTTTCCCTTCTAATAGTTTTAACGCTTTCCATAAAGCATACAATTCGCAAGCTTGAGCAGACCAACTAGCACTTAAAGGTCCCGACTCTAAAATTTTAATCTGTCCATTTTTAAATTTAACTATTGTGTATCCAGACAGCTGTTTCCCTTCCACTATCCTAGAAGACCCATCTATAAACAATATTTCCCCTTGTAATTTTATTTACCCTAAAAGGTTCTCCTTTTGCCCCTATTACTTGTACCTTTTCAGAAGAAATTTTACATCCCCTTGGAATTTGTTTAATTGTCGATTTTTCAGCTCCCGTATCCACCAAAAATGTAAATTCTTGTCTTTGGGGACCCAATTTTAAAGTTATCAAGGGCTCACGATGACTCCGGTCCCCCAAAATGTAGAGCCCCTGACACCCCTATTCTACCTTTACCATTTCTTCATCCCTAATTCTTAATCGACAATCTCGTTTAATGTGTCCTTTTCTCCCACAATAGAAACAACTGCCTTGTTCTCTTTTTACTGTCTGGTTCTCTTTTTTCCGCCCAGCAGTTCTATGTTCGGGAGGCCTACTCTTGCAGTCCTCCCTCACTGCCGCTACCATCATTTTTATCTGCCACTTACTGCTCTCCTCTTCTCTCTTAACATATACCCTCTGCGCCTCCCGTAATAATTCGTCCAATCCTCGATCCTGCCAATCTTCTAATTTTTCTAACTTCTTTCTGATATCTTCCCATGACTTAGCCACAAAATGGATTTTAAGTAGTACTTGCCCCACAGGAGTACTAGGATCTACTCCTGAATATAGTTGGAGACTTTTTCTTAACCGCTCTAACCATTCCGTAGGACTCTCATCCTTCTTCTGCCTCTCACTAAATGCTTTATTAATATTTTGACCACGAGGTACTGCCTCTCTAATTCCTTGGACCACAATTACTCTTAAATCCTGCATATTAATTCTATGTACTGGGTTCTGATTATCCCAATTTGGATTCTGTAGAGGCCATTTAAGGTCTGCTTGTGGTCCCTGGGCATGTTGGGCATCCCATAAACGCATCCCTGCTCTCCTGATCATATCTCTTTCTTCAGCAGTAAACAACTGCCCTAGGATGGATTGCATTTCTTCCCACGTATAAAGACTTGGCCCCAAAAATTGATCAATTCTCTCTGCTACCCCTAGTGGATCCTCAATTAAACTGCCCATTTCTGTCCTCTTAAATTCTCGCAAATCAGCAGAATTTAAGGGTACAGATATATACCCTATATGTGGTTGCGGTCCTCCCATAGGCATTTCTCTTAAGGGGTACATCTGAACTGCCCTCGTCTGGCTCCTAGTTCTCCGTCTAGAAGGAGAAAATTCTGACAGAGGGGGTGGTGCCCTAGGAGTTTCAGGAGTTACAGGAGAAGATGGTGGTGTGGCAACAGGAGGTAGTGATGGTGGGGTAACATGAGACAATTGTGGTGGGTCAACCGGAGGCGATATTAGTGGGACAACAGGAGGCGATATTAGTGAGGCAACAGGAGGCGATATTGGTTGAGCAGCAGGGGGTGATGGTGAAGGGGCAGCAGGGAGTGATAGTGGTTGGGCAGCAAGAGGGGGTGATAGTGGTTGGGCAGCAGGAGAGGGTGATAGTGGTTGGGCAGCAGGAGAGGGTGATAGTGGTTGGGCAGCAGGAGAGGGTGATAGTGGTTGGACATAAGGAGGGGGAATTAAAAAGTCCTCATCTCTCCTCTCTTTCCTCTTTTTCTGTCCAACCTTCACTTCTTTCAATGGATTTAATGCAGCCTGGGGTGTTTCTAACCATATCGCTGCATATTGACTTTCCTCCAAATTAAGAGGTTCTTTTTCGTTAACCCAAAAGTTTAATAGTTGTCTTACCCAATCCTTATCAGACCCATAGACCGGCCATGTAACTTCTTTAGAAATTTTCTTCCCTCCCCATACTTTGGTACAATATTCAATCATTTTTTTTGCTCTTCCCTATTGCTCCTGGGAAGTGTTTCCACTCTTCTAAAATAAATGCTAAAGGGGTATTCTTAGGCACCAGGGGTACCCTCCCCATGGGTGTCGAAGGCTTGCTGCCCTTCGATCCCATCTTCTGGAATATCTTCTCTCACACACTCACTCGCTCCCCTTATTCCTGGCCCAGTCCCTCGCGGGAGATGGGAACCGCAGTACTAAAGGGTCCGCACTCGCTTGGTTCAGTATGTCGAACCTCTCATTCGTTATATTCCAGGATAACCAACCCCGCCCAGACGGCCAATCCTCCCCGGATTGTTCCTTGCGCAATACCTTGCACAATACTTACGCGTCCCACGCGTCTTCGTCCGGACTCCCGTGCACAGAATGTTTATGGGATTTTACCGGTTCCCTTTGCTCAATATTCTAGATTTTAGGTTCGTCGGTAAGGGTTGAGTGGATTGACAGTCTCCGGAGCCGCAAAATCACTGCAGGGGCCCCCTCCGAAGAGCCACCATACACTATTCCCTTATCCGAGTCACGGCACCAAATTGTTATAAATTGACCATGTACTCTGAGTCTTTTTTTTTTAAACCAAATTAGAATTTATTTAATTATAGCAAGTAGAATAATGAGCAAAACAGCGCTGGGTGACAGGAGAGTCTCAGCTCTGCTAAACTGCCACCCCCACTTTTCCTCACGGCAGGCTTTTTAAAGACCCCTCTTCTTGTTACATTTCTCTTCTTGATACACTGCGCATGTTCCAGTTGTTACCAAGGGCCTTCTCGTCTGCTCCCGTCTCTACGTCACCAGGCTGTGATCTTAATGCTCCACCCACTTTCCAAAACAACTTACTACAATACTTTAATAAAAGATTTCTAATACATATAACAGTTTAATAAACAATCCACAACATTTTATAACAAGAATGAATGGGTGACAGTGAACCATAAATAATCTCAAATTTAGTAAAGAAATTACCTGCTCTTACACAAAGATTATTTGCTTGAATTTTTGTGTTTAAAAACTACTCTTGTGTGTAAAAGATCTTTTAATTCACTTTTTCCTATTACTCTACCTCTCACGGACTACTTAAAATAACTTTAAATACTTCTGCTGCTTCAAATCCATGAAAACAAGCACTTGAGACTATGATGTTCATGAGGTGAACATCAAATACCAATGTTTGTAAACTTGTAGGGTTTTGGTCCACCATTCACTCAATAAATGTTGAATATATAAATGCTATTTCAAAATTATCTTCTGTCATGCTGAAAGTCTTGTTTATTTCACAGATAGCTGCCTCAAAATGAAGGGAGGGTTTCTGCAAAGTTGCGGAGCTCCACATTTTTCAGTGCTTTTTTGACTAAGCCTCTGACCCTGTGGGAGTCCTAGTAAGCTGTCCTAGTTTCATAATTTATAGTCGGGTGTTTGGGGAGTAACTCTGGCCTGCCCACAGAAAAGCTACTAGGCAGGTTTGGCTTGTATTAATCCTAAATTAATGACAGGAAAACGCTTCAAGTCTCTTTCTTCTAGTGCCAATGAACTACGCAGCGTCCCAACAAGTTGCACCCAGACCCTCACGGGTATCAGCAGTTACCAAGCAGTTTTCACGGCGGTGCCATTCCTGGGTTTTATTTCCCAAACAGCGAACTGGCTGGCTGTGTATCCAGCGTTTCCTCCTTTGGCACGCACAGCAGCCGCGGTTACTTGAGCCCAGCAGGCAAGGCACGGAGGACTCTGCCCTGCAGTGCAGCCATGAGCGGGGCGGCGGGGCGGCGGTGGCTGCCTCAGGGATGGTCGCGTCTGTCAGAGGCGGTACGCTCACAGCGCGGGCTTTTGCCAAGGAAAGACCTAGTCTCGCTGAGGGCTGTTAAAGCACGGAGCACGGAGGGCAGCCCTGTCTCTGTACCGAGGCCTGTGGAGGAGCGAGGCGATAGCATACCCGCGCCCCAGCCCGGCTGTGCTGCGGCAGGCCGGCGGGGCCAGGCGGATCGGAGGGGTGGGGTGCCCCGGGGAGAGGGGTGTAGCCGCGGCTAGGGAGGGAGGGAGGGTAGGGCCTCATCTGCTGGGGAAGCCGGCAAGCTGCTGCTGTTAGAGTTGCGCTGAAGCAGCCCTCCCTTCTTGTGGAGGGGGAAAGCTTGAGCGGGAGCTCAACCTGGGGCGATCGGAGGCTGCCGGGAGGACGGCACCGTCTGCCTGAGGGCCGTGGCCCCATCTCGGCATCAGAGGGAGAACAGGCTGCCCCGCGGGGAAGACTGCGAGGACACCAGCACGGACGAGCCTCGGGAGCGCCGCTGCGGCGTGGAGGGCACGTCCCGGGCGACCCGGCAGCTACACCAGTGCCGAGCCGTGCCAGGGAGCCGACAACCGCGACCCTACCGCCCGGCCCCCGGAGAGGCCAGCGGAGAGGCAGGCGGGGACAGGCGCTGTCGTGGGAGCCGACAGAGCATGCGCGGAGCCGGGGCGGGGCGGGATGGTGGCGGATCCGGTAGGCTAAGGGAGCAGGTCGGTGTCTGTGTCGGAGTTAGAGTGGTGGTGTGATGAATGGGGGGAAGAGGGCGGGGGCTGCAGCTGCCGCCTCCCCATGAGCTCTTTGGCGTTCCGGGGGTGAGAGGCGGCGGCCGGGGCTGCGCGGGTGGGGTGCGGTGCGGTGCGGTGCAGTGCAGGCCTTAGGCAGAGAGGGTGTCGGTGTCCGTGTCCCTGTTCCTGATGGGTTGCGCCTTGTGTTTCCCCACCAGGTGTTCTCTCTCTGGCTTCCCATGTCCTGTTACCAGGAGGATTTCCTCAAAGAGTACGTCAAGATGGTGGTGAATATTGTCTTCCTGAACTTGCTCATTTGTATTTCTCTGGTTTTCTGGATCGTGTCCATGATTACAAACATGTATTACGGTGAGTCCAAAGGCCGGGGGCTAAGGAGAGAGGCTGGTAGGTTACCGTAAGGGGTGAGCCGAGCTACCTATTGCCCTCCCTACCGGCTCCTGCAGACTGGAGATAGAGAACTGGAAGGCTGAGGGTTAGTTGTGTTTAATTGCAAGGACACATACCTTCTGTGGTCTGTCATTGCTGTTCCAAGACCCTGTTTACATAAATGTGCAGCACTGCCTTCAGCCAACAGTGCAAGCCTAAAAGAATCTAACTGCTTTTCCAGGACAGGTGAAGACCTGTCCTTAAGATCTCAGACAATTTAATGAAGGAGGAGCTCCAGTGTCATGGCAGTGATGCTGGAAGTGCCACAAGATGCAGCGTTAACATCCTCAACTGCCTGGGGTCACCATAGATCTGAAAGAAACTAGAATAAATAATCCACTAGTATAAGATGATTTTTGCAGTGGCAGTTGGATGTCTCTGCTTAGTGTTTTTCAGTGCTTTGGGTTTCAGGATGGGATATTAGTCCTGGGTACAGCATTAAATCTACCTTGTCTGGATGCTTCTGCTCTGGTTTATGGTGAGACGGCAGGCACATTGAAGTTATGCAGAAGCAAGATTCACAACCAAGCTTTGTTTGTATCATTTAGAGCTAGCCGAGTTGGCTCTAAACACACAGCCTAATTTGTGCATGCCTGCTCTCTATAGGAAGTTATGCATTTTGCCTCTAATTAGGGTATTCCAGTCCTTGCTATGTAACATTACCTAACATAATGGAGAATTGACAGCCTAGAGGCCTGAAATCAGGTGTATTGTCATGGGGCCTAACACAAAGCAGGAGACTGCAAACAGATCCTCCTTTTTATAGAGAATTATTATGGAACAAGAAGGATGTACAACTTCTGGTTTTCATGTGCCTGAGACTATGGAAAGACCTTGGCTTGAAGCAAGCGTATAGTAGGAATGGGCTTAATGAAGTGAGAGAGATAACTTAAGTGCCTGTAAAAGTGATTAAATTCACAGTCCTTAACCATAAATATAAAGGTAGGGCAAGCATGCATTTACTAGCTTACTGTTTATAGTTAATAGTAATCCTTAGGCACTGAACAGTGACCAAAATGTTGATAAACATGCTAAAGAATCATAATAAACCAATAAATGTGTTCTTAAAATACTTATGTTTAGTAGTAATTTAGTACTAATAGTTTTGTGGGGGGGAGGGGTATTGCCTCCAAAGAAATACAAGGTGAAAAATCTGATTTTTTTTTTTTTTTTTGTCTCTGTGTTCTGGTACAGCTCACACTCAAGTTATTACCAGTAACCTTCTTAGTAATACCAGAGTACAGCCCTGGAGATCCCTTCACACACAGCTGGTGGTGCTTATCTTTTGAGTTTTTGAGTCAGCCCTCAGCTTCAAGGCTCCCTTGCACACTGCCTGCAATGTTGGGGCTTTTCAGTATGCAGAAGGGAATTTTTCATCTTAGGAATCTTTGTGCTTGCAATGACAAGTGTTTTACTGTGAAATATTTTTGTCCTTTGCACAAGGGAGCCTGTCCGTGTGCAAAGCTGTAGGTCATGCTGACAGAAAAAGTTCTTGCTGAAAAACATAATTTCTAGCTTTCCAGCAAGAGAAGCTTGTGTACTTGTACTTGAGTGAAATCTTTCTTCTATGAGACTGAGACCTAATGAATTCTAGACTTAAAGTGTCTTATATTTGTGTAGCTGGTATGATAAAAAATTCTCATGATTTTTTACTTTTTAGCTCAAAACTTACATTAATTATTTGTTTTACTGGTTAAATTTTGTGAGTTTTTGAACAAAAACTGTCACTAAATCTTTCTGAGATAGTCATCAGCTTTAAGTATATTTATGAGATCTTTACATTAAGTTCAAAACAGTTGAAAGGGCTGATGTTTTAGAAAGTGGTTACACCACTTTGACCTAGTATACTGGCTTTCTTGTTTTTCTAGTAGTGAAATTCGTCAGAGTAATCAGGATATAATCAATAGCTTTCTTGTCTCTATGACTGTGAAGATGGAAGACTTAAACTCTTGTATTAAGCAACAATTTCTTCTTGGGCTTTGAAATTTCAGTATTGTATAATATGTACCTTTGGCATCCTTGGCAATGTAATTCATGTCTTCCAATTAAAAGTCAAAATGAGGTAATATAAAGTCTGTGAACAATCTGGAAACTCAGGATAAATCTTTTCAAAAGGCACTGTAGGTATTTTGATGAGAAAATAATTTGCTTTTTTTGTTGCTCAGTTAGGTGTTTGTTTTTTTTTAAAGTAAATCATTTGTGATTTTGAAAACCAGGATTTTTTCCTTAGTAGTTATTTAACTACTCTGTCTTGGGGCATTCAAATTTAGAAACTGTTAATGAAGAATGCCATTAAAAGCAGTCCTTTTAAAAAGCTTTGTGTTCAACTTATTTCCAGTTAAATACTTCAAAACATTCTAAGTTGGCTTTATTTCCTGTATAACAAGGAGGATGACAGGTGAGGTATTTTTGCATAGATGTTAATACTAGACCTGAAATAATTTTTTCTTCATAGAATCATAGAATTGGCTGGGTTGGAAGGGACCTCAGAGATCATCAAGTCCAATCCTTGATCCACTACCGCTGCAGTTACCAGACCATGGCACTGAGTGCCACATCCAGTCTCTTTTTAAATATCTCTAGGGATGGAGAATCCACTACTTCCTGGGGCAGCCGATTCCGCTTCCCAAAAAGCACTATACTTTCCAAATATAGAATATTTGATTATATAGAACTGTTTTCATGTGAAAGCAGTAATAAAAAAAATTTAAACCATGCAATATATATATGCAATATGTTAGCTTTGAGAAAACCCATAAACTAGAGTGAAATATTTGAATAGCTGCAACACAGGAAGCTCAGATTGGTTAAATTATGTTGACCAGTAAACCAATTAAAGAGGAAGATCTGTGCTACATTTTTTAATTTTGCCACCCGTATGTGTATGGTTCACTTAGCAAATACATAAACCTGAAATCTGGACTCGTGAAATGATACAGCAGGACTCGAGTAGTGTGGCAATTCCATTGCAGCCACCCTGGGAGAACAAAAATCAGTGGGAAGCATTAATTCCCTCACTATGTGGGGCATGTTAGCTCATAGAAAAAGATGGCTACCTCCTAGCTTAAATATGTCTTTTCAGTGTATGCTGAATGTAGATACCACATGATGGCCACATGCCACAGAAAAAATAATTTCTCATGCAAAAAAAAACCCAAAAACCCCCAAAATTCTCCTGTCACTCTGTTTGAGTGTGCTGTTCTAGATAGACCTCAGAGAAATAATACAGAAGACAGCAGAATGTAGAAGTGGAAAAGGATTAGTCTAGAGAGTTCTCAGAGAAGAAAAAATTTCAGATACATAGTACATACATGAAATACATAGTACAAGACATGAAATTGTTGTATGCAGCTTCCTTTTCAACAGTCTCTATTATGCTCCAGGGCCAGGTGAGCAGTTTTTAAAAATTGATTTAGCTACCAAGTTAAAGCCTTTGATAAACAATAGCTTTTCCTGCAAACACTGATACTTGGGATGGCTTGAAAACCAAGATAAAACTGTGAATATATCATTCTAATGTTCATTCCATTAAAATCATAAAAGCATCAGTGACCATGGACAGTGTTGTTAATTCCTTTTATTACTGCCATATTTTCAGAAACTTCACAAATAAACAAATAAATAAATAAACTTTGTTCTGTAGTTACCAGAGAATTAATCATAACATACTTTATGAAGGAAGCTCTGATTTATTTACTTAAAACTGCTTCATATTTGAAACTGAATTCTACATAACCTACTGAGATGTGTGGATTGTGTTTTCTAAAATCTGAACTCTGTTCTGTCTCAAGTCAGGTTTCATCTGGTCTTAACATTTTGGATGTTAATTTTGGGGTTTATAAATCCCTCCCAGAATGGAAAATACAACCATTTGATTTATTGACACATTTGCTATTTCTTTGTAATTAGCCTTAGTTAATGTATTTTCTTTTTTCTGTGAAAGCTGAATAGAAAAATTGAATAAATAATTGTGGATATTCTGGTCTTCTGTTCATAAGAATATTTTTCTTTTAAAGGGTAAAAAGGCTTAATCTCTATTAAGATCAGATTTTAAATATATACTTGAAAATAATTACTTCTAAGATACAAAGGCATTAAAAAGGCTTAAAAGGATAATCTTTAATAATACTATTTGATTTATCAGGTACTTCACAACCCATTTCTCCATGGCGCTGGCTTTTTTCAGTTTTTGTTCCACTAATAATTGCTACACAGGGGCTTAGGAAGAAGAGTCTTGATCACACTGGTGCATTGGGAGGTATGTTTTTTCTGAGACTATTCACCTAAGCATTTAATAAAGTAAATTACAGTCCTCTTTATTGTGCCAAATATTCTTTTAAGACTTTCCTACATGATTTTATTATAGAAGTATAAATGTAAGCATTTATATGCTTGAATTCATACTTCTTTTTTTTCATGCCTATTTAAATAGTCAAGTTAATTTTTGCTGCTGTTTGTAATTAATTTTATTAATATTAGATTTATATAAACCTGTAAGATTTTTTTTTAAACCAGTACAATATGCAGTTAAAACACATGGTTTTGAGGGATTAACATAAAAACAATCAAATGGCAGAGCTGGTGACAAAGAAAAACCATCACATTGAGCCATGTCAGCAGCCTGCCTGCCTGGTAGGAAACCAGGAACTGCAACATGGTTCACCTTGCTGTAACGTGAGCAATTTTAGACATTTTTTTGCCACACAAAAATAAGTAAATTAAATCTGTACTCCCCTCCAGCAAATGACTGTTTCATCAAAGGTTTTTCTTGACCTCATGAGAAAACCCCGCAGCATAGTGTACAACAGTGTTCTTTGGAATCTGATGCATCTTCCATGTGAGGTGATTCACCTTTATCTTGTGACATTGTCTGAATTGATGGACAATGGAAAGAAAATCCTTCCTTTCCGTGTCACCCACTTTGTAATTTTTGTTCTGCCTGTGAATTGATGGGAGTATTTTTAAATAAAAATCTTTTCTTCTGTTTTTTTACCTCTTAACAGCTGTGTTAGCCAGTTTTCATTGACAATTGCTTTAAGTGTGGCCAATTTTCTTTCAGCCATGAAGAACTGTAATGTCATAGTTAACAGTGAGAATTAGACCTCCCCTTGTTGAGGAGATAAAAAAGAAACACATCCAGAATCTCAGATACTTAAGGAAAATACACAGAAAAAGACAACATAAAAATCAGATATAAGCATGAAAATTAACAGAAGGGAGAAGTAGCAGTTCTTAAGATATGGAAGAGAGTTATCCAGGTTATCTTAGAGACCCTGGGAGAGGGATTTTATTTCCAAAATTGAACATAAGCTTGCTAGTGGACACAGACACAGCTGTATACATGCTTCTTATACAAATATTTTTTTCAGTCAGGGTACTAAAATTTCAAATAGATATCCTTTGGTATTTTTTTTAATTGCTTTGTCTTTTATTTTTGCTCAGTACTACTGATTTACGGCAAGAAAATCTTTAAAATCACATACTCTATCAGTAGCAATAAAATTAGCAATGTATTAGTAACATTTAAGAGAAAATGGTAAAGGTAGCTGATTTTTTTTTTTTTTTTTTTTTTTTCAGTCAACATATCACTGGAATTTTCTTCCAGATATTGGGCACCTCAGAAAATCTCTGTATGATTATCTTAGGGTCATCATTAAGATACTCTCCATAGTCAAGAGATTCAAAGTACTTAATTGTTTTACAAAGTAGACATTGTTATATGAAGGAACTTTATATACCTTTTTTTTTTTTTTTTTTTGTAGGTCTGGTGGTTGGATTTATCCTTACAATTGCAAATTATAGTTTCTTCACTTCTTTGTTTGTTTTTTTTGTTACTTCTTCAAAACTTACTAAGTGGAAAAAAGATATGAAGAAGCAAATAGATTCAGAATACAAAGAAGGTAAGCCATAACATTTTAATTCTTCCTCTTCCTTTCAAAGGGTCAGATGAGATGTAACATCCAGAGTGGGGAACTCTCAACTATTATATCTATGGACATTAGCAAGCAACTTTGCTTTTGCTTCTGTTCTATTAAAAAAGCTGCAATGTAATTTCTGATTTCAAAGTCTGTCTTTTTAAATTTACCTTTACATATGTTTGTCTTTAGCTTTTTTGTCATGTTGTTGCCTGTCAAGTTATTTTGCCTGAAAATAATAAAATTTAAGTTTTGTCACTGCAGGTGGACAGAGGAATTGGGTGCAAGTGTTCTGTAATGGTGGTGTTCCTACTGAGGTTGCTGTCTTATATATGATAGAAAATGGACCAGGTGAAATTCCAGTCGACTTCTCAAAGCAATATACAGCATCATGGATGTGCTTATCCCTTTTGGGAGCTTTGGCATGCTCTGCTGGTGATACTTGGGCTTCAGAGATAGGTAGTGTTATGAGTAAAAGCAAGCCAAGGTTAATAACAACTTGGGAAGAGGTTCCAGTAGGTAAGGTCTTCTCAGTTCTACATGTTCTTAATATTTTGCTGATCTGTTTTGAATTATACATCCAACTTGAAAAGTTCCAAAAAAGACCCAGAAAAAAACCAAACAGAAATCGAGGATTAGAAAATATCAACAGGAACCCATTTTCTGAAATGGAATATACTCAGTTGTGTTCTGCCATATCTCATTGGTGAAATACACCAACATATTATCCAGGGAGCTAAAGTCATTCTTAGTGAATGCTATCACTTCTCATCTCTGGTGCTACAAAAAGTTATATTGCTAATAATATAAACAATACAAATTATCAACTGAATTTTTCAGACATTAAATTTTGAATCCGTTGAAGAATACATATCCTGAATACAGACACTACAAAAAAATTCATGTCTTAACCAAATTACTTATTTCCTTTACTGTCTTACCAGGTGTGAGTAAAGTGAACCTTCTGTCTGTAATACTGTATGGTGGATGAATTTGCTACCTTTAAAGCAGTGTATCTTTTCTGAGTCTTTCAGACTTTTTAATCTGAGTTTTAGATCTTGTGAGACAGGATTTATATGATTGGCGCTTTTTTTGTCTTTCTCTCTTTTTAAGCGTTCTTAAGATTTTTTTTTTTTTTTAATGACTAGTCAAACATCTTCCTTTCTATGATTTCTGTTCTTTTAAATTTATTGGTAAAATAAGTCTTGGAATACCTCTTCTGAAAGAGGCATTGTTTTAGTAACATGCATATGTTCTGCATTTTTGTGAGCAAATCTCTTTTTCTAAGTGACAATGAGGCTTATGCTATCTGGTTTTATTTAATTTAGTGCCAGTGAATATTTCTAGATAACTAGTCTTAGAGATGGGAAAAGTAATAGTAATCATAGAATCATAGAATTTTCAGGGTTGGAAGGGACCTTTCAGATCGTCTAGTTCCAACGCTCTTGCCATGGGCAGGGACGCCTCCCACTAGATCAGGTTGCTCAGAGCCCTGTCCAGCCCTGGCCTTAAAAACTTCCAGGGATGGGGCTTCCACCACCTCTCGGGGCAACCTGTTCCAATATTTCACCACACTCATGGTGAAGAACCTCTTCCTAACATATAATCTAAATGTACTCTCCTCTAGTTGAAACGATTCCCCCTAGCCCTTTCACTACCTAAATCCTAAAAAGTCCATTGCCAGCTTTGGTATGGGTCAACCTTTTCAACATCATAATGGGAACTGTGAATTAAAGTTCTGGTAGCAAAGTCTTGTTCATAAAAGAGAGAAAGATCAATGTGAACATAGTTTTGATCTAATATAAAACATTTGAGCAAATATAAGTCTTTAGAAAAATGTAGTAAATCGGGTTCATTTCTGTTTCATTTAGGTACTAATGGAGGAATTACTTTAGTGGGTCTGCTCTCAAGTTTGCTTGGAGGCATGGCAGTAGGTATAGCCTATTTCATAACACAACTCATTTTTGTGAGTGATCTGGAGATATATGCTCCACAGTGGCCTATTATTGTGTTTGGTGCAGCAGCAGGCTTACTGGGATCAATAGTGGATTCATATTTGGGAGCTACAATGCAATACAGTGGTAAGAATACATTTTTCTGTTTCTGTCTTTTTACCCTCTCTTATTATAGCCTAAAAATGGACTTGACTTTCCAGAAGGACCAACAAAGTGATTTTTAAATGAAAAAAATACAGAATTAGCAACAGTCAGGACAAAGGGAATCAAAGTGATTAACATAATCAAAACAAGGGCAAGGGCAGTTGGTCTTTTCCACTTTTTGATTTGGTTATCTTACTTATTGTCTTGTTGATGACTGAAAGAGACCAGAAATTTCCAACTTGTTATCTTGGAAAAACCCTCTCCTTTTCAGTGTATCTAGTTATTATAAGATAAAATGTCAGCTTAATTTTGTCCATTCATTCAGATTAAGTTTCTCCCTGCAGAATCTCTCTTTTTATCTCTGAAGATTTTGCAACAGTCTCTGCTCTATGAACTAAATAAGAAAAGCTCCAGGAGAATGTGCACAATATTATATGCTCTGTTTTTTTCACCACTTAACAGAGTACTGTTTCCTAGAAGTGATTTTTAAAAAATCATGTCCATTAAAAAAAAAAAAAAAAAAACCAAAAAACTTTGCTGGGTGATTCTAAATTATTTCAGTATATATTTTACTTGTTGCCTTTAAGGATCATTGTCTGTGAATAAACATTACATGCAACTTTTACGCTAAAGTGTAAACTTACCCTATGTTTAAAAACTGTCTAAAGACTGTAACTGGCACTAATCTGTTCAACAGCTGGTTTACAGAGAGAACTTAAGTTTTCAGATTTCATTGTCAGCATATTTCCTTGTGCAAGTCAATGTTTGAATGTGCAGATGAACTGCTTAAATGATAGAAGTCCTTTAAATCTACCATCACAGTAAAAACTGCGAACTGTTGTTGATGCTGTGGATTTGACTCTCCAGCTGTCTTTATGCTCTGTTCCTTGCAGTTTCAGGAAAGTCCAGAATATAATGGAGTATTTAATAATTTGAGGAATATTTAGATACAGTCTTTCCTTACTGAAAGAGAAAATGCTTAAATACTTGGACAATATGTCATGCTCCTAATGAGGCAGCAGCATTAAGAGAATGGTGAACCTAGCTAATGCATGCCTCCATTTATCAGAATCTATTTCTTCTTCACTTCAGATATCTTTCCGTGCTCAGCAACTTACTTTGCTAGCTGTAGTAGGGACACTGTGCAAATTACACAATGTCTTTTACAAATTCAGAAGCACTGCTGGAGTATGTGTACTATATAAATGGTATGTGTAAATATATATATACATATATATATGTGCTGTGATACAGAGAAAATAGTCCTGCTCATATGGTTGCACACTGTTGGCATTTTTGTCCCTCTGACCCACTTCTTCAATCCCTGCTCCATGTGGTGTCATAAGAAATACTTCAACCTTTCTGTAGCATCTTGAAAAAAAAAAATAATGCCAGTGGTAGTAAAGAACTGTCTTTTAAAAAAAATACTATGCTACTCTGCCTACCCCTCTTGCCAGTGTTTTTCTGTTGATAATCTTCCTAGATTAATGTAATAATCTGTGATACCTACTGTTTCTAAAAAAAAAAAAAATAAATTCCTTCCCTGCCCACGCGTTTATTATCCACTTTGTCTGGATACAGACACAGAATTAGATTTAAATTTTCCCATGTTATCAGTCTGTTGTACCTATTCTGTAAATAACTAATAGAAGGATTTGTTATTACCTTTTCTATTTATTTATGCTCTGAGCCTATGCTCTATATGCATTTGAGGTAAACTTGGGACTTTCTAAAGTGTAGAAAGTGCTAAGAGTTAAACTATCAGGCTTTGAAGTTTGATTTTTCTGTAGCTCTTTTGCATTACCCAAAGCTAGGTTTAAAGGTGTGATTCAAAGTTATTACCAGTAGTACCAGCTGTATACGCACCAAGCAGGTTTGTAATGTGAGATTTCTTCAGTTTAGTCTGAGGTGCTGAATCTTTTTTGGTAACAAAACTACAGAGTAAAATAATGCTAATATAAAATCAAGCATGTGAGGATTTCATCCTTCTATCAGCATACACAGTACAGTAATGCAGCTGGACAAAACATAGGATATCAGTGCATGTACAGCAACAGCTAATGAAACAGTGCTAGAGTACTGGTAATACTGAGGGAGAGCAAGAAATGGCTTGGGTACTAGGAAAAAACCCATCTCTGCTAGTAGTAGAAAACTGCTGTGTAAACAGGAATTATATATTCAGCTTCTCTAAGGAGCTCGTTTTCTGTCTGATCAAGTAATAATGTTATTTCTATAATTTTCATTGGAAAACAAATGCATCATCTTGACAAGGAAATACATGTTGCTGATCGGTTGTTTCTGTTCTGTTCAAAACAGCATCATTTACCTCAGAATGGCTTTTGGAATATATTTTCCTATTCTGATTTAGCTTGCTTAATTAATTTCTTTGCTATGAAACGACATAGAGAGACAGACAGAACTGACAGAAGTTTAACTTATCAAAAGAAGCAACTTCTAATGTAAAGTATTTAATTTATATCCCATTCTTTGAAGCTACCAGATGAAACTAACTGTAATTTAGTTCAGTCTGTTGGTGTCTGTTCTTACAGAAGGTTAACACCATAATGGTAAACTGTATTTAGGAAGTTGCATGCACTTGGTTACTAAGTTTCTTTTCAGCTTGGTTGGCTTTGTAAAGTGAAATCTTTATCTTTTCCCAGGTTTTGATGAGAATATTGGCATGGTTGTCAACCACCAAACAAAAGACTCCAAGCACATATCTGGAAAACCTATATTAGACAACAATGCAGTAAATCTTTTTTCTTCTGTAATCATAGCTTTGGTGCTTCCAGGCATGGCGTTGTGTTTCTGGCCCAGGCGTTGAAATAATTTAAGCTTTTCTGCATGTGAATCAGTTATGTTCAGTCTTCCTCACAGACTCCAAAAAGCTCTCTTTGAACCCTCTTGAAAAGAGGGATCTGAAACTTGCAGAGCCAAAGCACTTTCCATCGTAACTTTCTAAGGCTGTAAGTTTTGCATTGCAACTGGCATTTCTGGGGGGAAGAAAGGAGTTTTGTCAGTATGCTCTTGCTGCTCTGTAAATGGATGTAGATCCTTGCCAGGTGAGATGAAGCACTGCACCCTTACGGAGCTGAAGGGTTGACCTCTGTTCTCTGCAGTCCCTAGCACCTGGAAGGGAAAGAAGCTGGAAACAGAAGTCTAATCTACATCTCTCAGAGCACTGTGGCTGTTGTCGAAGCCGGACACAAAGAACTCTGCAGACTTATGTAGACAGTAGTGATGTGGGTGAAATGGGTGAATTCTGGTATTTCCCATGATCTACAGTATGTAAGGTTTTATGGAAATATTTTTAGGGGAAAGCAGGGAGGGAGGAGAGAAGTAAGTCTTGTTGCCTATTCTGTATCCTAATACTATCACCACCTCCCTGAGAACAGGGTTGGCAAAAGTAATTTCACTATGTAACATTTGAAGCAAAAGATGAAATTTAAAATAAAAACTCACTAGTTCTTCCATTAAGAATAATAAATTTGATTGTGCTCTACTGACATCTTTATTTCCAGACTAGTGATACCAATACTGTGGTACTTACTAAATTATCTAAAATTAAAGATTACAATTGTAAATTTACACTAACCTCTTTAGGACATTTTTTATAATGAGCATGCAATTGTTTCAGAATGCTAAGCATTCTGACAAAATTAGACTCTTTCATTCTTTGTCAGCAGAGGAAGTTTTCCCCATTTTGTTCGGGGTTGCTCAGCCAAAGAGGGAATCGGAAGCCTCACCTTTAATTTTTGGTCCTCAGGCTTCTGTGTTAGGTGATTCCATCTTCTATCATTAATTTGTAAAACAGGTAAAAGTAATTTGGTCAGCACGGTATTTAAACTTTAGAGATACTGTTATAATAACTTATAACCATCGACATTCAAATGATGAGACCAATACTTTTAACTTTTCATCTGAGAAGATAGGTGAGTATTTTGTATTAAACATCTGTTTTTTGGATTTTTTTGGTTGGTTGGGTTGGGGGTTTTGGAGGGTTTTTGTTTGTTTGTGATTTTTACTAATGTCTTATGTATGTTGCCTATCTTAATTCACTTGAATTGTGTAATATGTCATATTTTATGAGAATATTAAAAAATTTAACACCTTTCATGTCGAGTTTACTCTTTTGAAAGCCTGTCTATATAAATCTGGAATTTTATCACTGGAACCAGCTCACTGTATTATCCAATCATACAGATGAGATTTCAAACTAGTAGAAACTTTCTGAAAAGAACAAATTGTGTGGCTGTTGTATGTCTGTTCCTGTGGAAAAGCCCAAAATTACAAAAGGAATATATGCACTTAAACTGTAATAATAAGCACCTGAGATTTTCATGCATTACTTGGATTTGTATTGCTTCTAAATAAAAACTGTATTAGTTGTATTTTAAAATTTTATTAATCCTGTTGCATTTTCCAGAACTAAAGAAGACATAATTTTTGTAACATACTTTTTTTTGTTTAACTTGTTTCCTGAAGCAAAGTACGCTTTCAAAAACTGAAATTAACATGGTCAGCTTTTCACTATTTAATTTGGGTCTCAATTGAAAAACAGCTATTTTATATTGAGTAAAATATCTAGCTTATGTAACCATTGCTACATTTCACTATAGCTGTAAAACTTGGGGCAGCAGGAAGGGAGGAAGTTGCAGGGGAAGAGGATGGAATAGTAAAGAATACAGGAGGAAGTTACAAAATATGACAAACTGCTTGTATATCGATGTGTGCCCATAAGAGCAGTTCTTGAACTCAGAAGCACAGGGATGGGATGCTGCATGTCCCGTGCTGCTTGGAGAAACAGCAAATGGAAAATGCAGGAAGTTATAGGGCAAGTCATAAAAAAAGGGGAGGATCTAGGAGAAAACCAAGGAAATGGATATATTTAAAGGTGTGAAATAGGTCGCTGCAGTAAGCACATTTAATCCTTTCTTTAAACACTCAAAATATTTGTTTCACTTCAGAGCCATTGGTACTATTTGCATATGAAATGACTATTACTGATCATTCTTTCACAATGAAGTGGCACCAATATTTCCACAGCTCCAAGAGGTTATGCTCAGTATTGTTTTAGTTGAAGGGGTAAGAATTGTGGAGTGTTTGTCTTCATTCTTGGCTTGATTTTTAGATTTGTTAAAAAGGCAAGGAAGATTATGATTGTGACATAGTGGCATTTGAGAAATTTTTAGCCAGGTGCTAATGCAAGGTGCTTAGGCAAGAGGGATCCTGAGTGTTGAAGTGTACTTGTATCAATCACCAACATTCAGTTATTTATTATATTTCTAATTTGTGGTTACAACTATATAGATTGTCTAGGTTCTGTCCATACTGCTGTTGTACATAGTCATGGCTTAATGCTGGGCCAGCAATTAAATGAATGACAGATGTTGTTAAGGTCTCTCTCTTCCTCTGTAAAGAAAGCGGAGAAAAGGGAGAGAGACTTACAGATTGCAAACCTAACTACACAGCTTTAATGAAACAGTACTGATGAAATGAAAAGTAATGAAATATGTATAAATATATACAAAAGCAGTATCATGTTCCCCCACCTCCCAGTAATGCTCCTGTCACCACTGAGGCTACAGGGCTGGAAAAGTCCTTGGACTGGGGACCTGGATGCATGGATTCAGGAATGCATGGATCAGGATCAAAGGCAAACAAATGAACAAGTCCCCTCAGGATACTGGCCCGGAACAAGAGAGTTTAATCCCTCAAATTTATACTGAGTAAGATGTGTATAGGATGGAATACTTCATTTGGTCAACTTTGGTCAGCAGTCTGCTCGCTACTCCACTCAGGAAGGTCAGAGATGTGACCCCTTTACTCCCTTTTTCCTTCTGGAGTATAAGATGGTTTTCAGAACCCAAGCAGTGACCTTGGTTCTGTGCACCATTCTCCAGCAGTAACTATAAACATTGAGCGTTATCAGACCTAGAAGCAGACACTGATTGAAAAATGTGTTGTTAATTTCAGCAAGTGCCGCTACTTGGAAGAGATTTCACTAAAATGTAAAATCACTGGAAAGAAAATTGGCTCTATCCTGGCTCAAACCAGGAAACTTTTTACTATAAAATTACTATACTTTTACCATAAATTACTTTTTACTATAAAATTGAACCTTTTACTATAAGAACTCAGAAGAAAAAGGGGAAAATAGAAGGGAACGGAAGGAAACAAGCGAAAGAACAGCAAGCACCAGCGAGACCAGTGAGAAGGAACAGTGACACCGGTGGCCAGAACACTAATTGTCCCCTTTCTTTTCTTTATAGCCCTTTTCCTGGGGTGATTAATTTGTTTAAAAACCTGATTTCCCTGCTTTTCTCTCCTACTATTAATTCCATCCTAAGACTCCTTTCAGTGTGGCGTCATTTTCCCTGAAATAAATCGTTCTAATTCTTTCCAACCATAAAGCTGCTTACTTTTGCAATCTGTAGGATGTGTATGTGCAGTGACTAATATTTCCTCACAAACAATATAAAATATTAATAGTTACGGACCATGACAAGTAGTAATGTTGTAGATGTTATTGGTTTGAAAATAATAAGCATACCTTCAAGAACTAGAAATTCGAGCAAGGATTGTTTGATCTGTGCTGCACTGGGATCTGCTATCTTAAGAGCAGGGACAAGTGCTTGTTCCTAATGAAAAGGAAAACACTGGGTTAGGCTGAAATGTGGAAGAACCAGTCTGACCTGAGTCAAAGGGAGGAGGTTTGGAAAGGGGAATATTACCAACCTGGAAACAACTGTCAGCTTGGTGGGAGCTACCTGGTTGGACTTGCAGAGCCTCCTGTGAAGCCTTACACAACTTGTTTGCACCTCTTGCCCAGCAGCTGGTTTGGCGACAGCTTTTTATGGCTTTGCTCTAACAAGCATAAGTCAGAATTAAACACTGCCATGTGATCACCATTCAAATTGGACTTGGAGGTTCAAACCCATTCTACTCGTGAGGATGACAGAGGTTTAATAAAAATATGATTGCATTGTGCAGTTAAAGGAAATGTCAGCAGTAAGGAAAGTCTTCTGGTGCTTAAAGTATATTTGTTAGTATCTTCTAATAATTTCAGTAACTAGTTTTGTAAGGACTTTGCAAATACAGACCTAGCTGAAAACTGAGAGGCTAGAAGGACATTATGAAAACTCATGTTGGCCCCAAGAAGTGACATCAAGCACCTAATGCAGAAGTAAAAACCTGTGCACAAGCTTCTTGTTATAAAAGCTGAGCTCTGTACCCCACTAGCATATACTAATGTCTTAATTCTCTTTTTCAGTTAGCCCAGTTACAGGCTTCATAAAAGCCCTTGGGCTCCCAGCATGTTTGTTTTAATAAATATATCAATCAACTTCTATCCTTACAACCCAGCAGAGCTATGCATGTGTAAAAGCATCAAAAATCCCCATAAAATGTCCAAGATCACTGCTTCTTATCAGTATTGGGCTGGTATCAATCATGAGGGCAACAGTAGTTAATGTGCTCTGTTGTTTCTTTCTGTAGGACTCTTGTTGCAGTGAGTTCTGCAGAGTTCACCCCAGTACTAGAAGAGCTATGACCACTGTCCAATTTTTCTGTCAATGTTACTGTGAGATTCCACCTGTGAGATCCCACTGATGAGGATTTTCTTTGCCTCAAAAGACACTTTAGTGAATAAAGGTGACTAGAGTGGTGCCTGGAAGGAAGTAAGAACTGATAAGCTGCTGGAGACACACCCCTCCCCAGGCCCCCTCCTCCTCCTTCCTGAGGATGTGGCAATCGACCACCTTGGAGGTGACATTCCTCAGGGACAGCCTTCAGTGCTGGGCGGAAATCCTCTCCAGCTGAGCTTGCCCTCTGACTAGGGTTGGGGGAACACCTTGACGGTACTTAACGCTGAGGACTCCTGGCTCCTGCTGCAGCCGACTGACAGCTCTCCTTGGGGAACAGAGGAGCTGCGCTGGAATGGCAGGAATTTAGGGGCACATAAGGAGACACCCCCTCTCCCCCCCATTCTGTTGTTGTCATTCTGCACCAACCCAACATCATCTTGCATCGAGCCCCGTCCAGGAACAAGAAACTCGCCAGACAGACAGATTCTGGTAGTGACTTTCTCTCTCTTTCTCATTCTTTCCTTTGCTTCCCACTTCCTCTTTTCTCCCCCATTTCTTTCTTTCTCTCCCTTTCTCTTTTTGCTTGGCAATATATTTGCCATACCTTCATGGGGTTCTATCATTTTGCTTGTGCCAATTGCCAAATAAAAGTTTATGCTTGCACCCAACCCTTGCTGGCTGGACTTTGTTCTCGCATATCAAAAACAAAAAAATAATTTAATGTTATTTCGAACCGTAGCAATTACTTATTATCCTGATATTTTATAATTCCATTTGTTGACTTCATAAGTCCTGAAATCATTCCACCACTGAAAGCTGCTACAACCAAATTCTCTCCCAAAACTAGTTTCAGTCTGCCCTCAAATTGCCAAATGCCTCTAGTTAGGGTGCTCCCAATGTAAATGCATCTTTTTATTGCATTAAGAACCTTCTCCTAATACAATTTAAAATTAAAGGAGATAATGCATTAGGATAAGAAGCATGAGTGCAGTTAGCCTCTGGAATGCTGGAAATCCTATGTCTTTTGCATGTGCCATAAGAAAAAGAAGAATGAGGTTTCAACATCTGACATTGAATTTACCTGTGTCTGCTTGAGAGGCTCTATAATTGATCTAACCTGTGGAAAATTATGCCAGAAATAAACAACAAACAAACACACACATACAAGCAAAAAAAGTGCCTGAATCCATTATCACAAGATAAAATGGAAACATAATTTGATTTCTTTTACTTTAGAGTTAAATGAACAAAAATATTCTCACTCTGGGTTACCTATAGATTTATGAGGGATACACCACTCAGATTCAGATAGGTTTGGTATGGAGTGGTTTAACATATTCTTCATTTGAGTTCAGAACTCATCTGAAATAAGAATATAATCTGTTAGATGCCTTTCCTTTTTCTCTTCTCTCTCATGAAGCCAGTTTCTTACTGGATATTATTTTCTTCCACAATGAAAAACTGCTATTCCACATGAGATGAGGAACTATCTTCATATTTAAGGTATTACCAGGTAAAGAGAGCAGAGACAAGGGTAAATCCATGGGTAGTTTTAAAGATACTTCGCCCAGTTCTTCCTTGCAGATGTTTTTGCACTAGTTTTGCTCTAGCTTGATTACAACATGATCTGCATTACTGACTTTTAAGTCATACATGGACAAAGTGTTCCCCTGCCTCCAGCCCTTCATGCAATTGCAGGCAGGGAGGCCTTGCATAGGGCACAGCTTGTGTGAGCTTGTAATAGCATTTTTAGAAGGAGAATGAAGCCCAAATTCACAAAATACTCAAGGCCTAATTCTCCAACTAAAAATGTTCTCCAACCTAAACTGTGACTTTTGCCACAAATTTCTTACCTGATGGAGAAATTCAATATTGACTCAGATTTTTTTCCTTTAATCCTTGGTTATTTTCACTATATCAGGTCAGAGATATTCTGTATTTTCCTGTGAGTTTTGAGAATATTCTTTTTATTGAAAAAAGCAAACCTTCCATGTCCTCACTTAGTACTTACACTAAAACCTGAGTTACTGGTGGTACCAAACCATTATCTGCCACAGGAGAAAAGAGAGCACATAAGAATTTTGTACATGGCCAAACTAAAAAGAAGAAATGAATTAATGCAACAGCTTACTCTGTATTTAGGAACGAAAAGCAATGCAATCATTTAGTGGCAGCCTTAATTCCAGCAGATGTGGTTATGTACATATTCAGTGTTTAAGCACTGTCCTGAAGAATGAAAGGTGTTACCAATTACCTGTTGCTGACATTTGTACATAGTGTAACAACAAAATCCTAATAAATGTAAGAGATACTGCTATAAAGACTGGGGTTTTTGACACAATTTAAAAAAAACAATCTGAATCTGCTGAATCCTATTTTTTTAAATCTAAATGGAATAAAAGTTACTGAAAATTACTGTTAAATCTGTGACACCACTTACATTCCCTTAAATGATTTTATCCATGCAGAACCTCCTACAGTGGCCTTAGTTTGGTATTTGAGGTAGAAGTAAATAAGCATTGTGACAGTATTGCATATGTATCAGTCTGCACCCATGTCTTCATAAAATTTATGAGTCCAAAACTAACAACTGCACATATGCCATTTTGTGGTTGTCACCACTAGTTCTTTGCAATAGTAGCCCTCTCCTGTTAAATATATTCCTGTTTATTTTCCACCATTATCTGAAGAATTCACTTTTCTTCATTCCAGCTTCTTTTCTTTCTCTGTTTTCCTGCCCTAGCTCCTGGACTGGAGTGCACAGCTACTCTATTACTCATGCATCTAAATTAGAGAAACCAAAGAATAGGGAGTGACACTTTCACAGCAGCTGGTACAAAGAATGTTTACTGTTCTCTGCATGGCTTGGGACTAACTGATCTGTTTTATGCAATTACCTTTTCTGTGAGAGTGCTAATAGTCATATAAAAATAGTAATATAAAAATACTATTTGAGGTCTTCTGGGGCCTATGATGTCTCCTTCCCACCCAGGTTTAGCTAAAATTTAACAAAATGCATTACCTAAGAAACAGTCATTCTCTTTTCCATACTATCCTTTGGACACTAGTTAATTTTTAAATAAAGACCATTTCCTGAAAAGCTCTGTTAAACTAATTTTCTCTTTGTTACTATGCCAAAATCACAAGCTGTCCGGTTTTGCTAACCTTATTTTACTGTTCTTGTTCCTGATCTGCTCAGACCCACCACCTCCACTATCTGTACTTCTTCTGCAGTGCTGCTTGTCAAGACTCTCTCTTTTTACAAGAAAAAAAAAAACAGTTTTTCCTGGCATAGTTTTTTAGCTAGAAGTCAGTTTCCACTTTTTGCTATAAATTATAAAGAGATTTAATGATGGCAAAACCTCCAAGCACATTACTTAACCTGTGAAGTACATCCCAAAGGTACATGGAAGCTCTCAACAATGAGTGAGTGCATAAAAAATCTTCAGAAAAGTCCAAGATTCTTTCTGAATTATTTGTTCTTTTCTCTTTGGGTTCATTTGCTTTGCTCTTGATTCTTCATCTTCAGAACATGAATACTCACCTTTCTTTTTGGAGCAGACCACATCTTATTACTACAGTGTAATTTCTTAACATGTACTTAGTTTATTATCATAATTCTAGCAACCCAAATTATTGATCTCACCCTAGATATACATATCTAGTGTATTTTTGATGGATAGGTTGATGTTAGCTGTGATTGCCATTTTGGTAGAACTGTGTTCATTGTCTCCCCCTCTAGACTGGATGTTTGCATTAGTCATGTACAATATACAGTCATTCTGAGCATTTCTTGCCTACCCGTACTTATGTTATATTACTAGCTTGATTTTAAGTTGGGTTTTTGGGGTTTTTTTTTTGTGCTTTTCTTTTGCTATAGTTAGTTTTATTTGTTGTTGGTGGTGGTTTTTTACCCTATTCTGATTTCTTCCTTTTACGGACATCTGTACAATTTGAAGGAGCCCTTTGACCTTATAAAACTGTACATTATTTGGCTGAGATTTTGTAAAAGCTTTCTTTTCCTAGCAAACCTGATAAAATCAAAGCATTTTACTGCAACTATAACAAACTGAAATCAGAAATCTTCTCCAAGAGACAAAATATAAGACCAACATTATCTGCAAAACAACTGCAACCTTTCAAAATGTTCAGGAGACTCATAATTATTCCAGAAATCCGTTGAGTGCTGTCAATGGCATGGAAGGTGTCCATACTGTTGAAGATTTGACCAAGCAGTGTACCTCTGCTGTACTACATGTACTTAAGTTAAAAGTTAAAAGGTCATGGCTGTGAATGGAATGGTGCAGTTTGTTTTGGTATGATAACATCCATGCTATTGTGGTTTCTTTGTGAAATAGAAATTGTGTCTCAAAAGACATCTTATGCAGATGTCATCAGCAACAGTTAAAACATGGTCTGTAAAAGTACTCCTAAGAAGCTATGTAAAAAGGAAGAATCACAACGTATTAAATGAAAAAGCAGCATTTTCTTCTCAAATATGTTGAAATAAACACTCCCCAAATGAAGTTAACTATTAAAGTAACTTGATAACTATCACAGGCAGTTAATGCTGCAGATTTTAGTAAATCATGTATATCAGATTACAGTGAAATCTGATATTTTGGGTAGTTCTGACAGAATTCTGTCAACCAGATCAGCCTTTTGATTTCATTTAGAACCGGTGGCTGAAGTTCTGGAAGGTGCAGGTCTTCTCATATAGGAAAATCAGTAGTCACACATTCCAGATGACAGAAGAGTAAACAGAAATGATGGAATACAGCAGTTACTCACAGCTGCCTACTGCCAGTGGGAAGACACAAACTTACTCTCCACCATGGTAGGGAATACTTGGAGAAATGTAGTCGGCTGGAACTGGGCTTCAGGTGGTGTCTTACACTTTGCTGTACCCTCTGTCAGAGAAACAGTGCTCACAATTATGCTGTCAGGCTCATTCAGCGCACTGGCTTCATGGACAGTGTCTCTGCTCTAACCCTTTTCAAAACTTCGTTCTCTGTAAGATAGCCCGTATTTCCATCTGAGTATTCAGTATAATAATACACTTCAATTTAAGATTGATGAAAAATCATCCATGCTGAAAATTCCATTTTAACAAGTAAGATATAACTGATCCATGAATAATTTCTGTTAAAAAAGTTGAAAACTACAAATCAGCTGTACTCTTCAGCACAATCCTGCGCATTTAAAAAGAACACCCAATGAACCTGCTTTTGTTGAAACCAGTAAAAAGCTACAAGAATAGGAAGGGGTTTTTTGCTAACAGTTTTCAAGACAGCCTTCCACACAGCCCTGTGCCTCACAGGTACCTTTGCAACCAGTTACACAGCTCCCCTGCAAGCACTTTATGCTTATGAGTATTGATTTCCATTGTCTCTGGCAACCCTAATCAGAACACAGTCTTACCTCCTTGTATTCTGCCTGAAAGAATACTAATGTGCCAATACATTTTGTGAATCTAATGCTGTTTAGTAATAAGGCTTCTTGCTTCAGGAGATTTATCTTTGTTCTCCTGGGCACATTATCTTTTTTTTTTTTTTTTTTTTTTTTTCCCCTCTATTCTTTCTCACACAACAGAGCATTTATAATAGCTGACAGAGAAAAAAGAAATTGTGCTGTGATGCCTTTTCACAAGGATGATTTTTCTAACCACTAAGTGATCACTAGAGAGAAGTTGGTTTGGATTGATTTGTGAGGACTGCTTTAAGTTAAGGAACAATATCCAGTCTTACCAAGCAGTTACATAGTTCTTGAGCATAGGAAACACTATCGGACTTTACAGGAAAACATCTTTTTGCTGCCTTTTTAATCACCTGCACCCACATCTGTTTTAAAGCATTTTTGTTACGGAGAGTTTTTGCAAACATTAAGATACTCATGCAACTCAGTTCACATGGATAAAGCCACTGAAACTTTGAACAAAACCTGTACTTCTGAGGTTTGTCATCTGTCAGTCGGAGGCTTTGGCCTCCTGCTCTCAGGGGAGATGCTTGGTCAGAGACATCTTGCGGCACGTGGAAGCCTAAACGCGACATTTAAAAGCAAATTCACACATGCATGGGTCTCTATCTCTCTATTTCTAGATACGGTAACGCCCTGTGCCAGCTCAGGTCTGGGGGACCACCTCACCGCTTCCCCCGCGGAGCCTTTCGGGGCACGGGGGGGAACATCTATGAGCTGCGCCGGGACACACCCGAGGAGGAGGACCTCTGCAAACAGCTACCTCCTCCCCAGCCACCCCTCTGGGTGAGGGAAAAACCCATCCGCTGTCAGGAGGGCATTCACCCGCCCTCCTCCTGCCGCACAAGCCCCGAGTGAGGGGCAGAGACGCCGCCAGGCGGCTACAATTGACTTGCCATTTACGTTTCCAATTTACTCACACAGGAGGAGAGCTGAGCCAACCGAACCGAGCCCAGCCCCGGCTCGGCATAGCCCACCCCCCGCCAGCCAGGCAGCTAGGCAGGCAGCTAGGCAGGCAGGCAGGCAGGCAGGCAGGCAGGCAGGCAGGCAGGCAGGCAGGCAGGCAGGCAGGCAGGCAGGCAGGCAGGCAGGCAGGCAGGCAGGCAGGCAGGCAGGCAGGCAGGCAGGCAGGCACCTCAGGAGGCTCTGCCCGACGTAGGGCCACTCCCCACCCCTCCGCCGCCTTTGGGTGGGGCCTCTTACCCCCTCTCCCCTCGCCCCCCTTCTGCCTCCGCCCCTCCCTATTGGTGGCGGGAAGGGCGCGTGACCGGGCGGCGCGTGACGTAGGAGGAAGAAGACGCCATTAGGGGGAAGGTGCTTTCGGCCGCCTTCAAACGTTGTAGCTTTTCGGCGCCCCTCACCTCGACTTCCGTCTCCCGGGGCCTCGGTGGCGCCTTCCCGCTTCCTCCCCGTCCCGCCGTTCCTTCTTTCGCTCCCCTGCGGGTCCCCGTCTCGGTAGGCGGCGGCGAGGGTGGTGGTGGTCGCAGAGGCGGCGGCGGCGGCGGCGGCGGCGGCGGCGCCGCCCCGCGGCGGGGGTGCTGACCGTTGGATGTGAGGCGGCAGCGGCCCGGCTCGGCTCGGCGGGGCGTAGATGGCGACGGGGGCCGGTGCAGCGGCCGGGGGCCGCAGCTTTTCCTTCAAGGTGGTGCTGCTCGGGGAGGGCTGCGTGGGGAAAACCTCCCTGGTGCTGCGCTACTGCGAGAACAAGTTCAACGACAAGCACATCACCACCCTGCAGGTGCGGGCCGCGCCGGGCCGGGGGCGGGCGGGGAGCCCCTACCCGGAGTTACTAGGCTAGAGCGAGGTGTGGGGGTCTGCTTCTCTTCTCCCTTTCCTTTGCACAGCTTCTAGGGTTGCTAGCTGGTGCCGGCCTGACCCTGGCCGCCCCATCGCGCTTACCGGACTGTCCCTGTTGCTCATGAAGCGTTGCTCCGTAACCCGCACCAGTGTTTCGGTGTTTGTCGTCTTGTTTTACTGCTTAACGGAGGCCTCGGTGACCACTACAGCTCCTTAAATGCGGACCTGCCGAGATTGCTGGATGTGCTAAAGTGCTGGTTCTTTTTACACCTGGTTACGCTTTCAGTACTTAAAGGTTTCGTTTTCATTCTGAATGCTGACTTCTTTTTTTTCCAGTTAGATCTTCACTGGAAGCATGATTTGAAAGCGATGCTGTTATTGTAACCATTGGTAGTGGACTGATTACTTTTTCATATGTGCTGTGTTTCTCTTCATTATAGTCTTCCTCAGATTCTCAAATCTAATACTTAAACTGCCTAGGTACTAGAGAACAGCTTTCCCAAAATCGTTTATAAGATTAAGGCTTCTGATTTAATACCAGAGAAGATTCTTTAATTTCTTGTCACATTATCTCTTGTTGGCCTGATTCTCAGCAGTAATGTCTGATAATTTATAATGAACTAAAAAGTGATATTCCACTTATGGAACATGACAGGGTGTCTGTTTGAAAGTAATGCACATTACCTATTGGCACTGAATGGCATGCACGCCAAGGTACAAAATAAAATGCTTAAGTGGTACCTGGTATCCAAAAATACGTTTTAAACTTAATGTTGTGGGTTGTATGTTAAGTTTTTTTGGATGTCTTGGCTTCCTTAACCTTTTTAATTGCAGTTGCACAGCATCTTTCTTAGCAGTTCGGAGCAGGTATATGAAAGTATGGTTTGTCAATTTAAATTAGACACTGCTCTGAATAAACTTTTTAAAAATAAACAAACTCTGACATCACATGGGCCATTAGTGGGTTTTGAGGTTCTGTGAGGTACGGAATACAGAGTTGGTGAAAAAAAAAAAAAAAAAATTGGGGTAGTTTGTAGTTTTGCCCTGTTCCTGCATATGTAGGGGAAGATCTTTTTGTATTGCCTATCTCAAAATTACTTAGTAGTGGAAGTTAATATTGAAAACAAGAAACTCAGAGGTTCAATAGAAGCAATACAGTCAATGTTTAATAAGTGGAATATTGTTTCATTTTTTCTATAAAGAGCTAAAAAAACCAACATACTTTAAACCTGTCCTAGAGAATCCTATATTCATGCTCTGCTGTTAGATTTACTGGGCATGGTGTAGTATTTACAGCAAGATGGTTGTACCTCTGCCATAGAGGTAATCGGTATTTGCCGCACTACAGAAATGACAAGAAGCATGTAGGTATCTGAAATGCAGTTGTAATTTTAACCTGAAGTGTAGTATCGAGTAATCATTTAAAGTGCATTGAAAGTATCATATATAGCTGAATTCTGATTCCATTTCAGGAAGAGTAGAGCTGAGTAGTTGGTTGTGTGATGCAGTTCAATATTTTTTTGGTAATCATGTTCTTTAAGTTTGTAGTGAAAAAAACTAAAGTTAGAAGCAAAAAGTGAGTTGGAATACAAACTTGGGTCAAAGATATCATAAAATGGACGTTTATCTAGATACTATAACCTGAGAGCTTTTTGGTTTTTTGTGTGAAGAGGGAGACAGTGTGCTTGTAGAAGAGTGGAAGAACATGCTTATGCTTGATACTGTCATCTTGTTTCTCCATTCTGATGAGGTTCTTGTTTGATACCTGCTCCTTTTAACTGCACTGTTTCTCAACTAATTTCCTTCTTTGTTCTGGGCCTCCTTCATCACATTTATATCTTCTTGATTGTCAAATACAGTATCATTTGTTGTTGGGTCTTAGTGTACATCATACATACTTGGAGGGTACAAGGACACAGAGTAATGAAGATAATACTTCTCACCTTATAGTTATTTCTAGATGAAATTTGCAATAATTTTGTTTCACTAGCAAATTCAAACAACCCTTAAAAATAACACAAGGAGAAACTAGGGTATCTGATTAAGCGGTGAAGTGACATTTATGCAAAACATCCTAATTTTAATTTTATTTAAGATTAAAGACTCAATCTGATAAGGTGGCTTTGTTTCATGGCATCAGTTCAAAGTATTGCAGCAAATGATTTTTGTTCTAGTAAAGCAAAAATTAGATTCACCAAAGGGGCCACAGTGATGTTAAGTGATTATGGGAATCATAGAGAACCTCTCTTCTTGGTAGCTAGTGGTCTTCTCCTATCCACAGTAATCTTTGACTTACAGACAAAAATACTGCATTTATTCCGATCTGATTGCAACAAAAGGGGTGGAGAGACAGTATTCTTCTGGAAACTTTGGTGTGGGTGAGCACAGGATATCTTTATACTGGTCAGTGTGAATCTTTTGTCTAATGTATACCTGTACTTTCCTATCTGAATTTTAACACTTAAATATTTTATTGTTGTGAAGCTAGCCTATGAATACCCAAATAGGAGAATTTATTTTGTGCTAGTAACAAAGTTGTTAGTGAAGGGCAGCAGTTTGTCTTCCCTCCCCTGGCTCTGTTCCCTAAAAGCTAGCTAGAGAGAAATGATGAACTGGAACTTCCTTTCATTGAGGTTAGGAGGCTGCCAGGATGTGTTGCAGTGATTTGTTAGCTTGAAGTCACGTACCTAGGATGCTGATGACCTGCAAATTGAAATTAAGGTCAGTCGCATAAGTTGATTCACATATGAAAAGAATTACCTACAGTAATGTGGAAAAGCTGATGCAGAAAAGGTAGGAATTTTTTGCAGGCAATAAATAGAGTCTATGACCTATTGTTAGAGCTGGTGGGACTATTAGAATTAGTTCCCATCGATTGAAATATTGAGGGCAGTGCTCTCATCTTGATAAAATAATTCTAAGATATAAATTGCTATCAAGTAAACTGTTCTGGAAAAAGAATCACAAAATTTCAGAATGTCAGGGGTTGGAAGGGATCTCTGAAGATGATCAAGTCCAACTCCTCTGCCAGCGCAGGACAAAAATGGGGTATAAACTTTGTTAGTTACTCAAGACAAATACAACTTTCTGTGTAGGAATCTATCAGATGTGGGGGGCTGTAACATAGCCAATCCAAGAGAGCCTCTGATGTGCTAATCATACTATACAGATCCTGATTACTTTGGTGGACTTGCCTAACCTGGAAAAGATGTCTTGGCTGTCTAAAATAGCTGGAGAGAAGATAGAAATGGAGAGAAGTTCAGTGCTATATGCACTATTCATATGCCTAGCTCGCTGTCTCTGAAGATGAAGAAGTCAAGAGGCAGGTGACATATACCTGCTTTTATTCAGTGACTTGCAAGATAATCTTTTCCATCTCAGTCTTCCTTATGCCCCTCTATCAGCTTCTAACAGGGACATGTGAAACTCTTCACTTAAAAGAAAGAATTAAAAGAAAAATATTTTCTGCAGGCTCATAAAGAGAATAGAATTCTGGCTCTTATAATGTAATTATCTTTTCCTTTTAAGTTTCAAAGTATTCTTTAGAGCAGTCATAAGATGCTAGATTCAAAATACTGAATTAGCTCCTTACTTCAAAGAGTTATCTCTGGAATAACTGTGGTCCTATGTACTTGTTGGTTTTTGGAAGTCTGAGGAGAAAATGATGTCACTGTAATGGCAGTAATATAGAAAGGAGTTTACTGATTTTACATTGAGTCACAACTTAGACTTAAATCTGTATTACTCATTATAGTAAGTTACTGAGAAATTAAGAAAACTGTTGAATCCTCTTTTTATATGTAGTAATGTAATGCTGTCTAGAGCACTGATTTCAAAGGCTTTGAGAGTCTTGGCAACTGACTTTTTCAAAATAGTGGTTAAGACTCTCCCTTCTTCCTTCCCTGTTGGGTTTCCCCCAGTTTTCTAAAAGCTATAGTCTTGCTCTTCACTTGTTTGCTTTAATTTTTTGGATTTGCTTTTTTTTTTTTTTTATTTGTTTTTTTGGTGTTTGTTTTTTTTTTGTTAGTTTGGTTTGGGTTTTTTGTTTTTATTTTGTCTCTAACCTCAGAGTTAGTGAAGAGAAGTAACCTTGCTTTTCCACTATACAAATGGAACTTGAAGAGGGAGTTTTAAAAAGTATTTATTAGATGTTTTATCTTTTGTGTTTGCCTCAGTGGATGTAAAATGCACTTTGCTGGTGGTAGATACACCAAAGTTATCCAAGAAAGGAGCCTGCTAAAAGTAATCCTCGAGTATATGAACATAATGAAGAAGAATGAAGTATTTATTCTGTAATACAGTATTGGCTGTTACTCTCAGCATGTTCACAAAGCTTTCTGCTCATTACTTACATTACAAACACCGGTTTCCAATCTTGTAATTCAGCAAGCTTTTGTCAGGTAAGCTTGATTAATTGAGCCTAACCATACCTTCTCATAATATGGTTTGAATGGTGGTGAATTAAAACTTCTAAGAAATGTCTAAGCTTCTGACTTTGAGACCATGTTGTAGTAGAACAAATTATGATATGAAGACTTAGATACTGATCTTCAGGGGCAGATAGCAGAAGGCCGTAAACTACTTTCTGTGGTTTTTGTTAAATAAATAGTTTTCCTGGTGAGATTTGCTGCTTTGCTGCTAAGCTGTTTGTTAGCATGAAAAATACTTTTAGCATGCCCTCTGGAAGTTTTTGTGAAGCTGACTAGACACCTCACTGAAGTCTTGCAGGGTAGCATTGAGCTGTAGTTATGTTGAATACAATGGTCATAATGATTATTTCTTTGCCATTTGCTCTTTGAAAGGTTCTTTCCTGTGGTCTGTCTTCTTTCTATTTGTCCTACTTATCAGATCTTGTGGAAAGTTTTGGAAGAAAGTACATTTTACTTCAAAAATGAAAGTTTCTTTAATCGTCTCACCTTAGGTTGAACAGATGCCAGAGATAATGCTGGGGAAGTAGCTCAAGATCAGGAGCTGCTCTAGCATTAAAGTCATATTGATGACTTCAATACAGGCAGCATCTCAGAAGCACTTTCAGAGGTGTTTAGGCTGGTGTAAATTGAACTACCATGGTGGTCTTTGTGCCTGCTGATTGCTTATATAGTTAAGCAGTAAGCTGGTCCAAGCAGC
Organism: Heliangelus exortis; assembly: GCF_036169615.1. NCBI lineage: Eukaryota > Metazoa > Chordata > Aves > Apodiformes > Trochilidae > Heliangelus > Heliangelus exortis. The sequence continues at coordinate 132,611,541 of NC_092422.1, forward strand.
TGATCTGGCACATGGCACTTTCTGCATACATACCTTGTGGTCAGTTCAGTGCCTGGTCAGTGCTCATACAGAGAGCTTGTGTTGAGCTGCTACAGTCCAGGCTAAAATAACCTGGGTTGAACATATCATAAGATACCGAGTACTTGTTGATAGCTAAACACAAATTGAGGCAAAGCTGAAAGTAAAACTGAGTGTAACATAAGGAAAAAGACAGAAGGTAACCCTTGGCAACTGCATTGTCTGATGCTGAGGTGCTGAGGTGTTCCTGCTAGTCTTCAGAGAAACTGGAGCAGGTTACTAATGTATCAACTCCTTCACACCCTGTTTTAGCTTATACCCCTTTTTAGTCACTGAATTACATGGTTGGTAACAGAAGTGGTGTTTGAAATGTGGATCATGCAGGGCTGGAGAATAGACATGCACTTGAATTACTAAAATTAGGCTAGTCTTGCAGTATGCTCTGGTCCTGTGAAATGTTTCAAAAGTTAATGTAGTGTAATTCTTATATATGCTATTCTGAGAATTTTCTTATTGTGCCACTTGCTTTCCTTTTGTGTGTTAGCTAGGAAGGGTATTGCTGAGATTTCAGATACAATAGCAGAAAAAAACCCCAAACTACAACAAACCCAAGCCATACCATGACCAAAAAAAAGTCCCCCCAAAACATGTAGGAAGAGTTATGACATCACTTATGCAAAAAAGGGGAAAAGAATTAGAAGAAGAAACTTACCGAACACTAGTGTTCTGAGACTTTTTTCTATAAAATCAAACAATTTATTTTTTCTAGTCGTTCACTAATAGTGAAAAGAATTAACTTCGCTAGTTCCTGTAAATTAAAAATCCTGTTAGGCTGATTCCTACCAAAACTTTGTTTTCTCTTGTGAAATGCATCGAGCTCAGCTTAGACTTACCAGTATTGTGAATTCAGACTCCATGTAACTTTTATCCTTCCCAAGGTGTTCAAAACAGCACGAAAAAGATGTAATAAATGATTGGTTTAAGTCAAATTTACTTAGAATACATTCCTGGAAAACTGTAGTGAAATTACTAACTGGCTTCATACTGACTCATCCTTCTGGCTTAAAGAGTATTTTGATACACAAATCTGTCATTTATTGATTCAGATGTTTTTATTAGTAAGTTAATCTGAAGTCAAATGAGGCATTTGTGTGTAAAACCTACCTATAATCTGTTTTGTATTCCAGGCATCTTTTCTTACAAAGAAGCTAAATATTGGTGGGAAAAGAGTAAACCTTGCAATATGGGTATGTTACTTTCCTATTTTCTCTCCCCTAGCTAATTCAAATATTTTCCTGAAAAATTACGTGGGCTTGCTTGCTAGAACTCTAGTGTTAGGAATTTAATAAAGTAAATTTTCAAGGCGTTTTAAATTTCTTGAAGTATTTTATTTGCTTTGTGTTAAATGCTAACAAGTATATTTTAAATGCAGGATACAGCTGGTCAAGAAAGATTTCACGCATTGGGGCCCATCTACTACCGAGATTCTAATGGTGCTATTCTAGTATATGATATAACAGACGAAGACTCTTTTCAAAAGGTATTGGACAGATTTTTACCTCTGCAAAATGTAAATGGATTGAAAGCTAATCTGGTATACAAGTGTATAAATGGAAATCTTCTGTTTCCAGCAACTGTAATATATATTATATCTGCAAATTTAGAACACATAATGGAAGTATACACTTTATTAGTATTCTTTTGAAAACTGACTTTTTTCAGTCTACTGACGTTCTAGCAAGGTTTGTCAAAGACCATGAGAGAATTAAATGTATGGGTTACCTGTGACAGGTTACAAGCATAAACTATACTGTTGAGATAGTCTTCAATACTGATCTCTTCTGTAATAATCAAATTATTAATATTTTAAGTGATGGGACCTTTTACAGATATGAGAACTCTGAAATTGCAATACATGATGGTGGAAACATTACTTTCTCAGTGATATGAAGTATTTGAACTTCAAATCCTCATGAGAGCCTGTAACTTGATAGCAAATGATTTTAGTGTTATCAGTGATCACAGTCTCAGCAGGTGATCTTAAACCTGAAAACTGATGATGCCTTCCAAAGTGGGTTTGTCACTGATAAACTCATACCAAAACCAGGAGGACTTTTGTGTAGAGGGGTGAGAAATGGTGGTTATATGGGAAAGGCTTGGTTTGGCAGCAATGGAAGTCATATGAGGGTGTAGTTCCATGATGGCTTAAGCACTTAAAATAGTCTAAGTGTTGAGCAAGTAGACACTTGTGCTAGCAGTTAAAATCTTGCCCCCCATCTACAGAATTGTGATGACTTGTGAGTACTGCAACTTGTCTTTTCATGCTAAGCCCTACTTCGTAAAATTCATGATTTAAAAACACTTAAATTCTCAGAAAAAGGAAGGAAGGTTGATTTGCAGAAGTTAAGCATACGTGATTGGTATCATGTATCCTAATTATTTTTAGGTTCTTCAAGTGCTTGCTTCTCTTCACAACTTAAAGTTCCTTAAAATAGCAGTCCCTAGGTCAAACACAGTGATCATACAAGTACAAAGCATGACAACAGAATTGATCACAGATTCCTTACCATCAGCTTTTTCGACACTCTTGTCCCATCTGTTCTCTCAGGAAAAAAACATCTGTTATAATGTAACCTGAACAGCTCAGTTCAGGTACCTCTGCCTTTAAAGTACCATTTGTGATCTGTCAGTAAGTGCCTGTTGATAAAAGATCTCATGCCTGACCTAACGTGGCCAATGCAGTGAACTTGTTCTTTCGAATGGGACTAACACAAGTGTGGCGAGTTGTATTTCTGGAGTAATTGAACCATGTTGTCTTAAGTTTTGCTCTTAATTTCAACTGTGAACTAAAACATGCTCAACAAGAGCCATTCATAGCTATGTGAAGAGTATTTTTGTCAATCTGTGTTGTTTTAAACATGTTTGTTTCACATTTAGAGTAAAAAATTAATGAAGGAAATGGGTCAGTTCCACAGTGCCAAAGTTAGTACTATGTCATGTGAAAATAAACTTGTATCTCTTCTTTTTGCAGGTAAAAAACTGGGTTAAGGAATTAAGAAAAATGTTGGGAAATGAAATCTGTTTATGTATAGTAGGTAAGTGTTTTTTATGTGATTCTAATGATTGAATCAGAAATGTTTATTTTGATAAATAGCATCTTCAAAACATTGCTTTGATGTAGGAAGGTATTAAGTTTGTGTTAACTTCTAAATCCAACTGAATTTGAAATAGGAAGTTTCAGTAGATCACACTAAGGAAAATAAGCTAGTTTGGAAAAACAAGCTATTTAATGATATACCTTGTCAGAAGTACATGGTAGAGACACCTGCAAACCGTAGTCTTAACAAAGACAAGCCTCAGATATGTATTATACTTGCAAGTATTCAAACATCATGGTTTCTTGTTGCTGTCAGAGGCATAGACTAGATGCTTGTCTGTTTTGATAATCAAGTGTTTGGTGGGTGGAATGAGACTTAAAGCTTGGGTAGATCAATGCAAACAGTGCAAGAGAACTACTGGGTTTAGGCTTAAAATCAGCTAGTGATTAAAACACTGAGGAGGATAGATGTGTGGATATTCTACATAAACTAGCTCTGCAGTACAGACAAGCTGCTTAATTACAAAAGAAAAATGGAAGGCCAAATTGGTGGCTTATATGAAGTATCTAGCTATCCTGATCACTCTATAGAGGTAGAATTCATAAACTTCATTGGCTGTAAATGCTTGAGTGGAAAGGGATTCTTAAATAAAAATGTGCTGTGTAAGTCAGTCTTGACTGAGGCAGCTTGTAGAAAAATTATGGGGTACAATGTTTATGTGACTCCTTTCTTTTTGGTAATTTTGAAGTAAGAAGAGTTGAATAACTTGTTTCCATCAGGTAACAAAATAGACTTGGAAAAAGAAAGACATGTTTCAGTGCAAGAAGCAGAAACGTAAGTCACACCAATTATTAATAGCAACAGTCATTGCAGAATTATGTTGGAGTAATAATCTTGTGATGCTGTTAACAACTGGCAGGCATAAACTGGCAGTGCCTAGCAGGCTACTTCCTTAAGTGTTCTATTGGTATCTGAGTCCTGGAATGTCTTTACTGACTCAAGTGTGACTTGTGAGTTTTACAGGATCAAAGTAAACTTTTGCAATTTAAGTTAATTTCTAGACATGAAAATTTGTTTATTTTATCTACTGTCTTTCATGACTCATGGCAGTTTTAACCACGTAATTCCCTTTTTACATTAAATCAGCATGTGTCAAACTCATAACAAACCCCTTGTGATCATCTTTTTGCCACATGTAAAGTGGCTCAGGAAGATTGAATGCTTCAGTACGTTTAAGTTCTGTATCTATTCCTACAGGTATGCTGAATCTGTTGGAGCAAAACATTATCATACTTCAGCTAAGCAGAACAAAGGAATTGAAGAACTGTTTCTTGACCTTTGTAAAAGTAGGTGTTATCTAGTTTGTTGGTAAAGAGCTTGTTCACAAAAGACTGGGGGCTTCATAATGCTTAAAACCCTATATAAAAGACTTAATCTAAACTATTACTAAGAACTGACTTCATCTATATCTACTGCAAGTCACCCCAGTACTGTAACAACTGTGGAACCTTGATGTATAGATACAGTATTGCTGTGCATCAAAATATCTTTTTTCCACTTTGTTGGAGCACCTGTGGTTTCACTCAGTGTGTGTAATTAGTACCTTGAAATCAAACTTTGTGACTTGTCTCACTATTGCATGTTTCAAGCACTCTCTTTCAACCTATGAAAAAAAATCGCAAATAATTGCAAATAAAAAAACTTGTAACAATGAAAATTTAAAACAGCAGTCTATGTAAATGGTACAAGTCACGGAATGTACGATAAAACTTATCAAAGGGAAGTTGTCCTATTCATTGTGTACTTAGACAAGAATTTAAGCTAATCTTCTGCATGTCTGAAGAGTAGGTTGAGGTGTTTTTCTGTTTGTTTTTTTTGGGGGGTGGGGGTTGGCATTTATGTTGGGTGCGTGCTCTTCATTATTTTCTTTTTTTGACAGAATGTTTTTTATGTGTGTAACTCTAGCTCCTGAAAACATTAAATTCAGACATGAGTATCTAAGGTCTCCCTTAGCTGAACACAGGAGCTGCTGTGTTCAGTTCTGGGCCCTTTGCTACAAGAAATACACTTAGGTGCTGGAGTGAGTTCAGAGAAGTGCAACCAAAACTGGTGAAGGTCTGGAGAACAAGGAGTCCTATGAGGAGAGGCTGAGGGGAATTTGGGAATGTTTAGTTTGGAGAAGAGGAGGCTGAGAGGAGACCTTGCTCTCTACAGCTACCTGAAATGAGGTTTTAGGGAGGTGGGTCCTGGCCTCTTCTCTCAAATAATAATAGGACTAGAGGAAATGGCCTGAAGTTGCACCAGGGGAGGTTTAAACTAGATTTGAGGAGAATTTTACTGAGACAGTAGTTAAGCATTGAAATGGACTGCCCAGGGAGGTGGTGGAGTCCCCATCCCTGGGGGTATTTAAAAAACATGTAAATGAGGCATTTTGGGACATACTCTAGTGGGTGATACAAATATTGATAGATGTATTTTATTTGGCAAGGATGTTGACAGTTGGACACTGTGATCTTAGAACTGCCACAGCTGGAAAAGACATGTGATTCTGGATGTTTTGTGCTTTAAGAAGATTTAAGTATGTTCTTGCAGCTATGCCATGTAATACCAGAGTACTTAGTTTTTATAATAAATAGGGGATCTGAAGTTTTGTCCCTGTGCAAATAGATTAGGATCTAAGTCTTGGGTCAATTCAGTGGAATGTCACCTAATACATTTCTTCCTTTACAGGAATGATAGAAACTGCTCAAGTGGATGAAAGAGCAAGAGGGAATGGTTCCAGTCAGTCAGGAATAGCAAGGCGTGGTGTACAGATCATTGATGATGAGCCTCAAGTACAGAGCAGTGGAGGGTGCTGTTCTTCTGGATAATTATAAAACTGTGCATCGCTGCCCTCTCAGTATGAAGACTGCCATATTCCAAGTCACGCATTCTTTACCAATGGAGTAATAGAATTAACAGTATTTAAAAATTATCACATGTAACACGGCAGAGACCTTAAGCGCTAAACTAGTGGCATCTGTGACCAGAGAATTGGCATTTTCTACAGTGGTTAACAAAGCAATTACCAATGGCCTTTTTACATATTTTTCTTTAATGAGGAATAAAATGCATGTAGAAAAGACCTACTTAAAGGCTTCATTTATATTCTTTTAAATCAGATCATTATTTAATAACTTATATACACTGTTGTTGGAATGGTATATGTTTTTGCAGCTCTTTGTATTTTGTGGTAGATTGAATTGTATCACTTCTAAAATGCAATTTTTTTTTTTGTTAAGTTAGCAGATATTTGAAATCATGTTTTTGCTGGGCCTTCACAAGCTTGTAATTGTCAACTACTCTGATATTCTCTTCATCCTTTATGCCAAGCTGGCAAATACATTGTAAATTACATATTAGATATTTTATCTGCTTTTACAATTGCAGGTGCAGAAAAAAAGTACATCAGTCTTGTCAGTGATTGTGAAGTGAATAAGTCAGTGAAAGATGCAAGCTTTTCATGTGTATTGTTGAATTGCTCATTTTATTTCCCCTATTTGAAAACAGCTTTTTTTTACTACATTCATAGCTACATTTTTTTTTATCCTTTTCTGGCGAGCAGCAGTATTTAGAATACCACCTTACTGGCAAGTGAATGCTTCCTTAGGCTGGTTAATGTTGAGGCATTTGGCTCCCAGCTAAAACGGTTGATGCATGCATAGATCTTGCCTCTGAAATTATTTTGGCTTCAGAATATCCCCAGAAAGTCAAAGCCATTTTGACCCTCAGCTGTCTGGTAGCCAGTTAACCAGATGTGTGGGAAACTCTTAAGCTGGATTAATCAATTTATGTCCCAAGACAGCATTATCAACTGTTAACAAGCATAATTTTTCCCCTGTATTACAGGGCTTGAGTTAACAAACGAATTAACACTAACTAGAACTGCTTCTGGTTTGGAGTCATTAAGTGAAAGATGAAACTTGCCAGATCTATTTGTAGCTTTGGGGATATTAGACAGACTGAACTTACGACTTGCTCTTTCTCTGGTAAAGTGTTTTGAAGCCCATATAAGTTTTGGGAGGAGGGTTTTTAGAAACTAAGTGTATAAACTATTATCACAAAGGAACACAAATGGTGGTAGCAGAAACTTAAAAATGTTTTGTGCTCTGGCTTTTTTTACTAAAGTTGTCATGCTTGGGAAAACAGTAAAGGTGATGTCTATGACAGAATATTCCGTGGCTTTCCTTTTTCTGAAGGGTAGCATTAGTATTGTGTATGAATGCACTGAATGGTGTGGGTATGTTCTGATGCATAAAAGGAATAGTAGACACTCATCAGTCCGATGTGCAAGCGGTGTCTTGCCTTCAACCTGATTTTTTATTTTCTCTGAAATAACAGATGGCTTTGATACAGATTGGCCCTGGTGCATTTTTTTAATCTTTCTAAACCATGGTGTAGATACTTTCTCTTAAACTTACTGGTGTGCTATTCTGATGAGATTGTATGCATGATGAACAGATGTGGTTTGCTCATGCTAGTGAAGATGCCAATAGTGAAGTTGCAGTTTGTTGACTGCACAGTGTTGGCCTGAATCTAAAATTCATGACTGTATATGTAGCAGTGCCATTAAGTTAACATTCTTGCATTATATCTAACTTAACAGTGACCCCTGCCAAGGCTGAGAAACAGATCAGTTTGATATAAACCCAGTACCTTCATATACATAAAGTTAGATGCAAGTCGCTTTTCTAGGTGATAAAATATTGATGCAACAAGTAAAACTGGTGAGCCTCTATTTTAAGACTGGCATTTCCTCAGAATAGGAGTTCCGGATTTTTTATTTAAAAATTTTTTTTCAGAGATCAGAAAAAACCCAACCCCCCCTCAACTAGATTTGATAAATAGATGAGTCATGAGGGCTTACCTCTACCAGCAGATATGGGTTCTCTCCAGAGCAGAAGTACTTTCACTTCATTGAAGTGGGAAGATGCAATTGTGGTCTGGAAATTTATACTAGACATTTACACAAAAGAAATGTATTTCTGTATTCTATATTTCTGACTACTTTGAAATAGAAGCAGTGTGTGGAATATATCTTTCTGCCTACAGCTAAAGTTTTTCTTCAGTTTATCCTGTGGTAGGGGCATTTTGTGTAACTTCTGTCAATTAAAATCTTACAAAGCCATGTTGCTACTAGCTCTTAAATTCTTACTAAAGAGACTTAGTTAAAATGATTAATACTGAAAGCTTAGGTGGAGGTAAGAAAGCTTACAATTTTGTGATTAAAAAAGGTTCTGGTTGCTATTAGCAATATATTTTTTAAAATAAATTGTCAGAAGTTACTTTTTTAAATGAAGGTACAGCATGAAAAATGCTCTCTGGAAGCCCTCCTGTCTTAAGCTACAGATTGGACTTTTTTAATGGAACTTTTAAACCTGTGCTTAGCAGGATATCATTATATTAACTTAGTTATATTAACTTGTATTAGCTTAGTATAGTTTTATAAAGTCAGGGAAGTTGGTTTCCAACACATAAGTAAAATATAGATTGCTGAGAGTGATGGATTTTTAAGACTTGGTTGTTAGGAGATAAAATACCACAGTTCCAGGAAAAAGTATGTTTATTGAATATTGCTAGAGTGTTCTTTGCATTAAATACATAGGAAAACACAGCTTGGGTAACTTGAAATTACTGCTGTGTGGCTTGGTTTTCAAGGATCTTGTCTTTGCTGGAATCTAGATAATTACCTGATTTGTATGTCTCTAGGAAAATGGATTTCTTGTTGCTGAAACAAGTATGCTGTTTTCCATTCTACTGAGAACAGTTTATTTTTATTGTGGGATTGGTAATACCAGCCACACACATGCTATATAGCATGGAAATCAATACTGAGCACACTTCAAGAGCAAATCCTGACAAAGATTAGTGAGACTTCTGTATTATAGTATATGAATACAAATGCCTTTCTGAAACAACTTGCTCGCAGTCTTGATGCTGCTACTGGTAATATTTGAGCTACCTATGTAACTTCATCACTTGCTGAAAAAGTCAAAAAACTACAGCAGCAGTATGGATCTCTATTAGTAATTATTTATGGACACTGTCTTATTGAACTTAAGACTATGATTCAGAAGTTATAAAAGACCAAGTAGACAGATATAGACAAGGACACGCTAATAAATTTACCTGTGTATACTTGAAGGTGAGTATAACTATCTGTAAAGCTTGGGGATGATGAGGTTGTCTGGTTTGCAGTCACCTGGCATGTGGGTCCAAGATTGGGGCATTCAATATGCAGCTGAACTGTGTTGGTTGGTCTCAATGCAGTTAAGTAAATGTTGCCTTAAAAAGCATAAGGAGGTGCTTTTCTTTGTTCATACATTGTGGACAGGCATTCTTGCTTACTACTGCATAAATATGTATCAACCATTTATCTTGACACTTCTATTGTTCGTTGTGCATAACTTGTATCTCTGCCTACAGTTCTTGAAGAAACTTAGTAATTTAACTTCTACTTTAGATCCCAAGCCACATGAAAAAATTTTGCTAAAAGGTCATGGAAGGTGGTTGAACCTCATTTGGAGAGACAGCATGTTGAATGCTGTCAGAAAAAAAACAATTTAAGAAAGGTAAGAAGGAATCCTGCTTGAGGATGAATAGGGATCGGGAATCTCAACAAGCTGGAAGTGGTTAAGTGGTGTGTATGGTAGAATATGGGTATAAGAGAGTTAGAACCAGCCACCTCTCATTTTTCTGCTTTTTGTGGGGGTGAAAGGAGAAGTAGAAAAAAATGGCAAGTAGACTGAAGGTGCTGGTAGTAGGCTGCTGAGTGATGTGCTGCGTTAAGCTTTTCTTGGTGGGGTTGTTATTGTCTTCAGCAATGGCAGTTGTCTTATTCAAGGCTTTAAGACTATTTCCTGGCTTGTTTTTCCTTCTGTGAAATACTATTTTTGCTTTACTGAGGAGAATACCACTAACTTTAACTAGGCTTTCAGATGCAGTACAGAGTTAGTTGAAATCTGACTAGATTATGCTAAATTGTGGGTTTTGTCTTTTTTTTTTTACAATTAACTCACTTTGTTAGTCTTAATTTATGTAAAGTCTTAGGATTTTTTTTTTTTTCCTGAGAAGTCAGGTAATATATTTTGATGAGGAAGACTTTTACTACAATTGTGTCAAGCTGCAGAAGACGACCCAAAATCCGTGGCACTAATTGCTGCACAAGCTCAACAAAGACAGCCCCACAACTAGCTCTCTGTGCCAGGCACTGTTGCTTGTGCTACTCTTTGGGAGTTCTGCCCAACACCAAGATTTTTCCTCTATTTAGGACCAATCTGAATCTCAGTGACGTAGCTATCTACTGAGTTTAGGCTTTTTCTGTCTAATAATAGCAAAGTATACCCTTCCATCTTCTATTTTTGGAGCTATCATTATGCCACTGTATTGAGCAGAATGAGATGAAGAAATTATTTTGAGAGTTGTGGAAAGTCTGTTTCTTGAGTTGGCTTAGAAAGCATGGAACTGTAACCATTATGACAAAGGTATTCTGTCCAAGATAACTGAAAATATTTTGGATTGATATATATTTTAATCTAATTAAAATGATAAATTGCTGTACTTTCAAAATGAAAATTTATTTCAAGCTGCTCTCTCAATTCTTTTCAAAACCCTGGCAAAAACCTGCAATTGATTGGCATGTACCACAGCCCTACAATAATGCATCTGACTATAGGGAGGGCCTGTGTAGACATTTGTATGTCACTGGACAGTTTTGAGCTTTAATTGTATTTATTCAATACCAGGATGTTGAAAGACTGCAAAAATAATTGTTTCCATCTATTCCTTCTGCTCTGTGCACCCAGACAAGCAGCATGACCTGTTGCAGTTGCAGGGTGAACATGAAGAGAGGACTGTCCCTTTCTGCTTGTTGGCTGCACTGATCCTTGTTGCTAGTGGATTACTTACTACTACAGGAAAGATTTCATGATGGAGCTCTCTGTGTACAAGGAGGGAAACATACATGTTATCTGCTTGCTTCTCTAGCTCTTCTAGACAGTAATAGGTACTACAGCAGTAATACCCATTCCTTCTAGTTAGAGAACATTGGGTGTTTGGTTTTTTTTTAAGAGGAGCTTTTATTATTTCTTGACAAGTCATTTTTTTTCAGTGTCTCTAGTCTACTGATCTCTTGCAAGGGTTTTTAGTGCTATATAGTAGGTCACCCGGAAGCAATGCAATTTGAAAGTAGGACAACAAAGGATGATGAATAGCAGTACTGCAACAGTGTCCCCCAGCAATTGATCGTATCTTGCCTCCAAACCAGTGAAGAGATAATATTGGAAGTTTATTGTCGAGGCCTTGCTACCTCTGATACCTAACTCCTGATTCTTGAATCTGGAAGTGATTTAAAAGAAATCCAAGTTGGGAGGACTGGAGAGAGCAAGGAGTACTTTTTATTGCTAAGTAGCTGACATCCTGTGATAAATCCAAACTCATGAAAGAAATATTTCTTTGAGCTGTTGAAACTGCTAAATTGCAGAGCTTTCATTGAGCTAACCATCACTGTTCTGAAAGGTCAACGAATTCTGGACTTACAGTGGAAAAGTAGTTTCTCTTTTTTTTGGAACAGGAAACTTAAACTGCCTAGTTGGGCTTTTTGTAGTGGAAAGAGAAAAGGAAATGCTTCATAACTAAAGATTTAAGTGCTATCAGGGCTATTTGATCATACAGGCATTATGACTGACTTGATCTGTTTTTTCTCATTAGATAACCTCATAGAATCACGGAAACATTCATGTTGGAAAAGACACTTGGGATCACCAAGTCCAACAATCATCCCTACTCTACAAAGTTCTCCTCTAAACCATATTCCCCAATACCGCATCTAAATGACCCTTACACACATCCAGGGATGGTGACTCAACCACTTCCCTGGGCAGCCTATTCTAGTGTCTGACCACACTTTCTGTCAATTTTTTCCTAATGTCCAGTCTAAACCTACCCTGTTGCAGCTTGAATCCATTCCCTCTTGTTCTATCACTAATTACCTGTGAGAAGAGACCAGCACCAGCCTCTCTACAGTGTCCTTTTTAGGTAGCTATAGAGAGATCCCATCTTATGCTCATCCAGGCCACCAGCAGTGAGTTTTTCCACAAGAATTCTATGGGGAACAGCGTCAAAGGCTTTCTGAATGTCTAGATAGACAATATCCACAGACTCCTTCATCCAATAACTGGGTCATCTTGTCATAGAAGGCAATCAGGTTTGTCAGGGAGAACCTGTGCTGACTGGGTAGTCATGGCTTAGCGGTTTGGGCAGACCACAAACCCAAGGACAGGATTACTCTCTATTCCCCCCTCAACAAGAAAAGATAGAGATTAAAGACTGGAGATGTTAAGCTGGATACTGAAAATAATTTGAGACATATTTGCTAGCAGAGGGGAAAGGCAATAAGATAAGGCATAAAGTAACAAAATTACAAATATATATATATACATATACACACAACTGGGTTGTGATGCGGACAGGGATGGGTGCCCAAGGGCCCCTTGCGGCATGGCCAACATAGGCCATGGGGGGTGGGGTGTCCACGGCTCTTTCCCAGTACCTGATAGATGGAGGTGAGGAGCTGGTAGTAAAGGAGCAGGCAGGAGCGAGCGGGAAGAGAGGCAGAGCTGCTGGCCTTCCCCAGGTTTATAGAGTATGGGAGGGAACAGATCCCGCCCTTTGTGTTCTGCCCCTCTCAGAGTCCAAATGCCCTCCTTCTTCAGTTCCCCATGTTCAAACATGGCCCTATTCCTTGGTGGTCCTTTATATGGCTTGTGATGGCACTCAAGATGTTCTGCTCCAGGACCTTTCCTGATACTGAGGTCTGACAGATAGGTCTATAGTTTCCTGGCTCCTCCTTTCTGCCTTTCCTGTGGATGGGTGTTACATTTGCTACCCTCCAGTCCATTGGGACCTCCCCAGTTATCCAGGACTTCAAGTGAATAATGGAAAGAGGCTTGGCAAGCATGTTTGCCAACTCTCTTGGGTGTAACCCCTCCGGCCCCATAGACTTGTGTGTGTCCAAGAGGTGTAGCAGGTCAGTGACCACTTCCTCTTTAATTGTGATTAACTCATTCTACATCCCCTCCCTGTCTCCTGGATCATGTGGCTGGGTGTCCAGGGAACATCAGTTCCACTGCTAAAAACTGAGGCAAAGGAGGTTGAGCACCTCAGCCTTGTCCTCATCCTTTGCTACTGTTTCCCTCTGCATCAAATAAAGAGTGGAGATTTTCTCATTGAGCTTATCAGGCTCATTCAAATAGAATAGGTTTTAGCCCTGAGAGAATGTTAACAGGGCAAAAGCCACACTGAAATGACGCATTTTTAATATCAGGTAACTTGATGTTGTCAAATGTTGTAGGTATGCTCTATGTGGCAAATGTGAATAAAAGGTTTTGAAAAAAAAATTTTTAAAAATAGTATCTAGCAGAGGCCTCACAACATCAGTTTTCCCAGAGTATCACTGCAGCTGGACATCTTCAATACATCTTTAGAATTCATTTTATATACCAGTGCACTTACTTTTAGATAGTTCTGTGATAAATTAATTCCAAATTATGAATCAACTAGGGAACCAAGAACTTCTCTAGCATGGCTGCAACTCTATCAGTACTAAAAGTGGAAAATGTGTGTGAGAATGGATCATTACAAAGGGGAAAAAATACATACTGAAAATCATTACAATAAAGACAGCTGAAAGTACCTGTTACTGTTGTATCTGAAAATTCTCTCCTACATCTTAGTAAGTCAGAATTTGAAACTTAATGAATCATCTGTAATAAAGTGGCCCTGAAAATTACCAAAGGATCAGGGCAGGGGCTTTGTTCACAAAAAGATTTGCTAAAAACAGACTGTAGGCTTTTTATATTATAAATACAGTAACAAATTTTTGAACCTATCTGAGTATAATGTGATGAAAGATGGCTTTAAGATGGCAAAGCAGACTTGGTAACGTTTCTTAGCACATACCCTGGAAGTTGTACTGTGAGCTGGGACCCATCAAAATGCGTCTTTGGTTCTTAAAAGTGGTCCTTGGAGCCCTGAGCAGTTCATAAGGAAGAAGCAGTTTCTGTTGAACCACATTTGCCAGATTAATACTAACCCTGGGCATGCTTCCTTAAGGAAGAAGCAAAAACAAGTCAAACACGGAACCAAGGCTCAGAGTTGGGCTTTTTCCATCAGTTTTGTGTTTGTGATCTCCTGATGTCCTGTCTCCACCAAGAACGTATGTGCTCACTTTACTAGTGAAAAGTGCTGTTCAGCTGATGCTGTGGATTAGAAGTGGATGGACCTTGTTAGCAAAACTAGCCAGCGACTCAAAAATCAGGGCTCCTTCCATTTGCATTTTAAAAAGTCTGTAGCTATATCCTACTTTGTGTCAGAATTTGTATTTTTTATTCGCTGAGACTTTTTTGTTCAAGGAACTAAAATTTGTAAGAGGTTTTTAGTGTAAAAGTAGTTTCAGAAGTTTGTCAGCATCTCACTGAAGGGGCTATATTAAATGGTGATGAGCAAGTGTGATGCCTGTCGTTAATTCCTGCAGCCACAGTCCTGCGGTGAAATGTTTAAAATTGAGGCAACAGAGTATCTAATGTACCTCTGACTGACAGCCTACTCTCCTATTATTTTTGAGACAGAGAATAATAGCAAAACAATCCTCAACCATAAGATGTGCCCATACTGGTCAGAGAAGTTGGTTTCAGGCTTAAAATTACACTAAACTATACTCAGATTGGAGCCTTCAAGGCTACTTGACCATCCTTTGGCACTTTGGCACAGGGATTCTTTTTCAGGGACTTCAGCTTGAAAAATGGAACAATCTCCGAAGTCAATTGTAATAGCAAGTTAAAAGAAGGAAATAAATTTCTGTAAGCAGCACAGACCCATCCTAAGCATTGCTTTTTGAACAGCTGGGATGAAATACAGCATGAAATAACCCCATGCTAAGATGAAGTACACATGAAATACTCCCACCCTAAAACAATCGTTCCATTAGTTTCCTGCTCTTTCTAGGAAACGTTGCCTGTTGATGGTGTTGTGATGCATGTGTAGTAGTAATGGAGTTACTGCTGTTTGACTTTGCTTTCTGCATTCCTAGCTCTGGTAATGCTAGTCAATGCCAATGGGCAAACAACAGATCAGCTTCTGTTTAGTCATCACTCTCTCAAATAGCTTCCAACTAGTCTCTGGGGAGACTGATGCAATCATGCCTCTCTCCTTGTATGACAAATGCAGAGCATTTAATATTAGTACTATTAATACTTGATATACATAGATAGGAAAATAGAAGATTCACAAACAAGACTTCTCAGTTGTGGTAATAGGTAGACAAAATGTGACACAGTGCAAATGCTTAAAGAAAGCTCCACATCCAGTGTATTGCTTTCATGTCTTACTGCATCTCCATGCCTTGACACTCTAAATGCAAATAAATGTTGCTGGGGAAAGGGATTTCCTTCCTTTTAATTTCAGTCTGTGTGTATGTATTTCCTTTGTCCCTACTCCTGCCTAACCTCATGGCAGCAGGCAGCCAAGTGTGGGATGTTGCTATACCTGCATGTTTTCCTTGTGCAGACTAGTTTTTTTATGTTTTCTTAGAAGAATAGGTTAGAAAGGCTATAATATATTCACTTCTCAGTTTCTGCATCGAGGTGGAGACAGTGAGTAGAAAAGATCCTAATTTTTCCCAGTGGCTACTTTTTTACTGGCAAATAAATTAGACCACGGTGCATAAGGAGCTCTGGCCTTGAGAGCAAATGGACAGTGCAGCTTTCATCCAGGTGGCTAAGCCCTCTTCTGCTCTTTAAATCATGTTTACATGCTGCTTGCTTGAAGTGGCTGTGTCCCCATCCTGAGTCTAACCTAAATAGTTATATAAAAGAATATGTTAATGATTAAACAGGAAGACTGACTGTAGGTCAGTACCCTAGGCTTACTTGGTTGACTTGAATACATGCAGCCATAGCTTGATCTCTCTCCTGCTCTCCTAATTGTGGAATAGGAAAAGAGGATTCTTTCTTTACCTTTTCCTTTTGTATGTGGAAAACAAGAGGATGTGACAGCTAAATTCTGGGATATCTACTTCATTGTCTATAATATAATTAATGCTGAGGACTAATACCTCTTAAAATATGAGAAGCTCAAGAGAATCTTGGTCTGCAGCTTCCTCTTGGGTCTCCTGCTGCACCCAGAGTCCAGGACAGCACTTCATGTACTACCCATTCATAATAAACTGAAGTAGCCTGGAAAAATTCTGGGTTGCATCTGTCAAAGCAAGGCTTAGAATATATCTTATTTCTGTGAGTAGGAGGTAGAAGGGAAAGATATTTTTTAAATGTTAATCTCTGTTTCTTTGTTGTGGCGTTTTTGTTTATACAAATTAAGCCTGTGATGGAAGGACTTGACAGAATCTGTTCTTGTCTTGTGCAGGCCAGGTTTTCATCTGGTTGAGCATGGAGGCAGCTGACGCTTCTGAATACAGAACTGGATCTTGGAACTCTGCTGGGTGAACATAACAGCTATGACAACATCAGAAAGCACAGGAAAGCCACGCACACTTTGTGGCTGCAGGCTTGGTGCTGGCTGGGGTGCTGTGGGGATGCTAAGTAGTTCACCAACTACTCAGACACGAAGGATGCTTAGCCACGAAGCTAAGTAGTTCACCAACATGAATACCTCGTATTATGCTCTCATCAGTGTGGTGTGTGAAGGACTGAGCATATAGCTACAGGATACTCTGTTGTTTTCTTAATGGCCTTATAGAGAAGGGAAAGGAACCTACTCCTCCTGTGTCACCCTATGGAATTTGGTGGTGTGTATCACTCAAGTCTTTAAACTGAAGTAACGTAGCGTACTGTGTGTGTGGCTGGGGATTGAGTGGCTGAGAATCAGCTTTGCAGGGGAGGATCTGAGTGCACAGGTTGGCAAAGAAGGCTGACTAAGGAATGCAATTCAGTGGAACTGAACCTGTGTTTAGGAGCTATGTTTGGAAGTAGTGGATGATTCCCAAAGATTGGTTGGTCCTAAGTCCAGATAAGAAACAAATGTACTGAACTTTAATGCTTTAAATAAATAACAAGTTGATGATACTCCTTTGCCCTGTGTAAATGACAAACTTTGCACACATACTCTTGTACTGCATGTTCCATTTTTTTCTGGTAAAATTTTATTGCCTTTGCAAATGCAAGCATTAACTTATGTCCAGCAGAAATAGATTAATCTTTTAATTCTTTACTTAATTGATAGCTCTTTCAGGTAATGCTATGCTGTTTCCTGTTTTGCCTGCATAACAGTAGTGAAACCTTTTAATATTAGGTTTGTTTCATAGCTTTTTCTCTGTTATGGTGCTTCTTGGGAAATTCCCAGTAATCAAAGTTTTAAAGTATCTTTAAAGATACATATGTTTCCAATCATTCTTCCATTGCCATACAATGTTTGTCTGTAAAGCTCTTTGCCAAAATTACTTATATGTTGCTTTTGCAGTGTACCTATAAATTTGCAAAATGATGGCACAATTGATGGCGTACATTTTAAAGTCTATGTTTTAAGATTGCAGAAACTTATTTTCTTCATTCTAATCTCTTCAACTGCATGTTGAGTAGGGCTGGGCTCAACTCTGGATCCAAAGATCAGGAATGTTTTAAACATAGGGTTTTGGTCAGGTCATGAGTTTTCCATGTTTGTTGCTCAATGCTTATCCAGAACTCCATGATGCTTATATAAGCATTAAGGCTCCATTGACCTTAAGAAATGATCAGATACTTGCTGGTCAATGATTCTTTTAAAATTGCACCTGTCTTATACCTCTTCTTTTCTCCAAGTCCAGCTCCAAAGCCCCCGCTGCTGTTTTTCTTAAGGAATAACTAAGGAGTTTTGTCTCTTGGGTTAGGGTTTTGAGCTGCAGCTCCTTACTACAAATGCTGATTACTGAAAGTCTGGCAACAATAACCAGTCATAACAAATTAAATGTTTAGTTACATTAAATGCCTAAGGAAATCAGTCTAGAAATAATTTACCATTTCCTGCCTACTTTCAGTGCTCCACCTCTTTCAAAAATTTTCTGAGTTTCTTTGTCACCTGCCAAGGGATCGTTTTCTCCCTTTCTTCTTCTGAAGAGCAGTTTTGCCATTATTCAGTCATACTTCCATGTTTGGCAAAACAACTCTGCTTTTGTGTATAGATACACAAACCCATTGAGTGAAAAATCCTTTTTCTGTCATGAGAGCTGTACAGGAGCTGCTGCTCACTCAGTGTTCACATCTGGAGTCTGCATCTTACTCTGCTCAACTCCACTCTGTCCGTCTATTTTTATTGTCTGTACAACCAAAACTGGGAATGCTGGAAGCATGAGGGAAAATGCATAGAGAAGCACAGGTGAGCCTACAGGTACACTGTAATACACTGTTAACTGGCATGTTTTTAGTGGTGGAAAAACTGAGAGAAGAAACTTAGTAGTAGCGTTACTACTACTATTACAGGCAGCTGCGAGCGGGAGATTCAAAACGAGCGAAAACGCCAAGGAAAAAGCGCGCAGCCTTTAGGGGAGGGGAAAGTAGAAGAAGGGGAAAAAAAAACCCAAAACAAAACAAATAAAAACCGCCATTTTCCCTCCATTCTTGGAAGCTCCGGTTGTGGCGGGGCTCTGCCGCCCTGCTCCGCCCCGCTCCGCCCCCCCTTTTCCTTCTCCCTTCCCCTTCCCCGTGGCCGAGCCTCGCCACACCGCTGGGCCCGGCCTGCCCTGGCCGGTAGTGTTGTGAGCGGTGGCGTCTCCGGTCCGGTCCGGTCCGGTCCGGTCCGGCCTCCTCCGACTCTGTGAGGGCAGTTGTTGTGGAGCTGCGGGAAGCACGTGAGGAGCGCAACGTCATCATAAACACTCGTAGGCAACATGGCGGCGGCGACTCCGACCGGCAAGGTAACGGGGGCGGGCGGGCTGGGCCCCAGCCCCTTGCGGGCAGCCACGGCGGCCCTTCCCTCCCCTGTGGTCGTCATAGTTGGCGGGAGCTAGGGGAAGGGGCGGCCGGGCCGCTGCGTGGCCGGACGGGGAGGCCTTGACTGTCCGCCGTGCGCGGGTGCGGGATCTCCTCACAGGGCTGGGCCCACTCCTCCGGACACGGGCAGTCCCCCGTCTCGGGTGGGCCTGGCGGTGGCAGGAGGACGCGGGCCCCCTGTGCCGCCCTCGGCGGCGCGCAGGAGTGGGTCGCGGCCGGCGGGTGGTACTTGGTCCCGGTTCGGGGCGGCCGTGGTGTCAGCTGGCAGCGCCTTCCGCCCAGCGCGGCCCGGCTCGGCTCGGGCTGCGTTCCGTCCCGTGCTGCCCCAGGTCGCCTCTGGGCTCCGCAGAGAGTCGGCTTCGGCGTAGGAAGAGGCCGCCCTGCGCTGGGGATGGACAGTCCCGGAACCGGGGGTTGTTCTCTGCGGAGCAGGATCTAAGGCTGGGCTGAAGGAACGGCACTCGTCCCGACTACGTGGCCGTGTGTCCCTGAGGTACTCGTGGACATTACGGGCCTTTGGCTGGTTGTGTGCGGGTTCCTGCCCCGGGGAGGGTACAAGGCCATACCAGATAATTTAGTCATGTCAAGATTTTAACGTGCCGCCGATCCTTGCCTCTTGTTCTTGAGTGAATCCGTAGAGCTTAACAAGGATTCAAATGTCCTGGTTTGATGTTACAGGAGGGAAGGTATTGGCAACCATTTCAGCTTTCCTTCCCTCTCCCCCGAAACAGGTGTGAATTGTGTCCATGTGGACACAATTGCACGAGTATTTTTATTCAGTAATTTTGTCTTCTAGAAGTGTTACTTTGCAATGTTAAGCTCCTGGAGCCTTTATCGAGGCTTTAAAATCTCAGTATCTGATTTTATGTAGCCAGGGTTAGAGAGTGATAGTTTTCAATTTCACTTTACTACCCTGTAACAGTAAATGACCTCATGCTGATCTTGATATAAGAGAACATGTGTAATTAGCCATGGCTGTGATTCTCGGAGGGTGCTCGGGAGTGCGTTTAGCTGGCAGAAAAGTTTTGTAGAGATTTTGCTTGTGCCGATTTACTCTATCATGTTTCAGCCAGAACTGGCCGAGCACGCGATTCGTTCACCTGGCATTGTTGCAACTTAAACTTCTTTACATTTACAGCACCTAACAGCAGTAAAGGTCGCCATACTGCTCTCTTAGCTCTTTTATCTATACACATCCAGTTTCCAAGTGTACAGAGACAAGATGCTCTTCTTTTTTTATCCATTTTAAGATCAGTCCAGCACTTCATTGTATTATGGTAATTTTTTTTTCCGCCCCCCAGCTGGGCTTTATCAGCATTTTCTTTAGGAAGATTTTACTGAAAACAGCTATATTATCATAGTTTACATGAGAGGCTAAAGCAATTGTGGGTTAGTTCTTTGCAAAATTGCTACGGATTTGTTCCTTTAAAAAAAAAAATATCTGTTTGCTTGAGACTAAATCCCTAAGAGGTTGCAAAACTCCATTTCAATTATTCCATGTCCATAATGGTAATGCACCTTACTACTGCAACTTCTAATTCAGCAGCCTTCTTTACTACATCTTTTTTGATACAGAGAAAAAAACCCAACTTACTGTTGTGCTTTCTCAGACTTTGTAAAGTGACTGGACTGAATTTCATGTTTTACTGCTCTCGGTAGGAGCAGTTCCATACTTCCCTAGGTCTTTGCACCTGTGTGTTGCACTTCTGCTTGCTTGGATCCTGAGCTCATTTGAGCTCTCAGTGATTTGATTTAGCAATCTGAAATAATACAAAAATCCCATCTGCTTATTTTTTGCCTGGGTTAGTTTTCTGTTGCTTTTGGGAACACATTGGGTCACAAATCATTCTTTGGATGGCAGCAGGATTTTAGAAGAGCTCACAAACTAGTGAAATTTCACTCCATGTGGGATAAACACAGTGCAAATCGGTACAGACTCGACATTTTCACTTAAGGCATTTATGCCCCACTCTAGAAGTTTGCTATTTGTAAGACTCACTCTTTTAAGACTAGCAGGATATGAAACTTTACTTTCATAAAAACAAGCCATAGGGTCAGCAAACTAGAGACATATAAGGGTATGGCTTTATATTTGGTTAAAATTTAACTGCCAGAAGTTCTAGAATATCTTCTGTGGAGCAAGATGATCGTGTTGCCCAAATAATGTTAGCTTGATTCTTTGGGGAGCACTCAAATCTGCTGGTATCTGGTTATTGAAAGCAGACTATTGATGTAGTTGAGACTTCGACATGCCCAGTGACAGTTTTGCAGTAGATGAGTCGTAAATTTTGGGGAAACCTCAGATATTCCAGAGGGAGGTGGAAATTAAAGCAGCGTAATCCAGATTTTTTAATTGAGTTATATTCTTTCTAACTTAAAGCACAGCTCTAAACTAAGATACTTTCTTTTGTGGATGCAAGAACTCTCAGGACAACCATTGCCTAAGTTGGATTTATTTTATCGGCCTGCTTTTTTTTCTTTCTGCATTGCATCTTTTGATCTGTTTACCCTCTGTCAGAACCTGCAAATATGGGGCTAGTACTTAGGATGCCTAGCACAGGCAGGATGGAAAAAATACATGGGTGAGGAGAGCAGAACCACCCTGTTCCATGGTAGCCCCAGATCTTACCTCTTTTTTGTTGTCTGTCTACATTCATCTTTGGGTGTAGTGTTGCCATCTTTCACCTAATTGGTACAGCTTTGCATAAACTGTAAATTACTACCCAATGGGAAGCATTTAATCCCAGAATGAAGCATTTAATCCCCAAACTTTGCTTGTGTTCTGTGGTATTCTGCAGGCCTTTTGCTCATGCTCTCTGGCAATAAAAAGCTATAAACCTGGCTTTTTGACTGCTCTTTGTAAGCAGCATAATACGCTAGAGATATGCACTGTCCATGCTATGTCCTTAGAGTATTAAGAACTGATTTCTCGGAAAGTATTACTGGGACAACAGTAGGACTTGAGAAAGTTATTTTCTGCCGGACATGGAATAAAAACACTTGAACAGCTTTCCAGAAACCAAATTAGTATATGCCATGACATGCAAACTGAGCCTACATCCTGCCACTTCCCTCTGATTTTTATAATAGGTGGGTAGATAATGATTACTTCATGAATCTTCAGTATTTCACTGTTTTAACAGAGCCCCTGTCATTATATGAGACATACTAACTCTGGTCTCTGTGTGACACTGTTTTTAATGACTGATTAGAATGAATTGTGAATTTGTCTTTGACTTCTGTATCACTTACAGAAAAAAAAGAAAACAAATCAACAGGTCAAGGTGGCTTAGCAGCATTTGGAAAATGTTAATATATGTTTACCTTTTGGTAGGATTGTGAATCAAATAGGCAGTGGGCCTAATTTTCATTCTGTACAACTGGAAAAATAAACGTGGCTAAAGTCATGCTGCAGACTTGCTTGCCAAGCAGGAAAGACCTATAAATATTAACTTCTTAGGTGCATATTATTTCAAACTTTTGGGATTATTAAAAAGTAATACTCAATTCATACAAACTGCTTTTTCCCCCCTACATTCTCTATTATGTCTTCACAGAAAAAAAGTTGCCAACTGAGTGCTTTTACAATAGTGTTTCCTTCAGTAGTTATGCTTACGGTTTGAATTATTTGAGAAACTTAAGGCTACTATAGATTAATCTAGAAACTTGCATAGAACTATCTATAAGCTAGTAAGGTATCTGAAAATCTTTGAGTAATTCTGATATATGTACAGCCAGAAGACAGAATGAAAATTTGTTTGAAATAAAGTGATTTTCAAAGTTGTTTAGCTTTTGTCACATTACATCTTCATTTGTTTTAGTTGTTATGATGTGTGCTTTTGACACTCCTTTCATTTGTGTTTTTTCTTGTGGGATTGCAGGGTCTGGCTTTTATGTGTGTAATAACATCTAAACCTGAGGAACATGTGTTTCTGTGGACTGTTACATGTTTGCTAATAGGTTTAACAAGAAACAAACACAGTGTTTTAGTCTGTAGTTAGACCTTTCCTGGCTGAACACCTTTTGGCCTCGAGCATCTAAACAGTATAGGCTGCTTTCATTCCCTAGGGTTTTATTTCCATGACCAGTCTGTTGACTCTACAGAGCACAGGTTTCTTAGGTGGAAGGGCGTGTAATATTGGGGTGAGGAATATCTTACATGTTTTGATTAAAACCCTGGAGATATATCAATTTATCCAGTCACCTGTGTTGTACACTTACTAACATGAACTTGTTGGGTTTTTTTAATGATGGGCTTATTCATGCTGTGTAAACTTAGAGGAACGGTGGTAGCTCTAATCATACAAAAAAGAAAATGAAAGATTGAGCTTGATTCCACCTACTTCTCACTTTTGAAAAGGAGACCATCATGATCTATGTATATTAATGAGTAGTACAAAACCAAGGTGAGCCAGTAACTTTTTTTCTGTCTCGTAATATGAGACAGTAACCTAAGTGAACAGATGATCTTAAAACCTTTGCATTCTTTCACACAGTGGATAATGAAGCCTTTCTAAATGACAGACCCCTGTCACTAAATCCAAAAAGTTACCCAGATTTAAAAGAGATTGGGTAGTTTTTCTCCACAAGGGGTGTTGGCAGGTAACAGTGATGAAGATTTTGGTACAGTTTGGAGGTGTTATAGTTACTTTGACTGCTAATAAGGGGGAAGTGAGCTCGTTATCTTGCCCTGCTCAAATCTGGTTCCTTCTACTGTCTCTGCTGTACCAGGATCTTATGTAGATTTTGCATACACACCTTACTGTTTTAATGATGCTTCTGATCATCCTCCAGTGTTTGCTGACTGTTTTTCCACATCTTATTTCAAGATAGTAATCTTGTGTGTTCTGCAGTAATCTGCTGTTCAGACAAGCGGCAGTGTACACTGCAGTTGCCTGGTTTTGAAATATGTGTTTTCCTGGATGCTTACGAGATCCAACTATGCTGATGGACCAAATGTTTTCCTTATTATTAGGCTATGGAGGCACAGAACAAATATGCATGATTAAACTACACAGTGTTACAGGAGTTGTCTCTTGAGGAATGTTTCTTTACACAAATCCAATGATTGGTATATTATCTTTCTATTTGATACTTTCCTTTGTACTTATTATTTGCACGTCTGATTTAATGTCGCTTTCCCGCCTTGAATTGACTTGCAACTATAGCTTGCAACTGCTATAAAAATCAGAAAACAAAAATCTGTCACAAACTGTATTTTACTGTAAGGTGCTATAAGAATACTTTGTAGCATTTTAAAATTTTCAGCTTGGTAAGAACATTGTGTGAAATATAGCTATCCAGTGTAGCTAATCTTCAAGTATATGATTATAAAATCATATTGTCAAAACCAGCTTATTCAAATGCAGTTATGGAGTTACCTTACAAAGTACTGTTAAACAAAGCAGCTCAATATTTCAGGTAATTCAACAGACGGCAACTTCCAAAATGTTTTGCAGTAGGATAAGCAGCTAAAGTACTTCCTAGATAATCTTCTGTAAGTTAGTTACATATTGCATATTCTAGACTCTCATCTATGTGTGACTCAGTGTTTTTTTTCAAAGATATTTAAAACTGGAACTTATAAAGCTTGGCCATATTAAATACTTGATAACAGTTGGAAAAAATTAGTACAAGATTACACCTGTTATTGGGTAAGAATAGATTCCAATGGTTTGGACTTGTGGCCTTTCAAACTTGGAGTTTTTCTCCCAAGTAGTCTTGGGAGAAAAATAAGCATCATTCTGAGATGTTCTGTGTTACAGATAACCTCCAAACATCTGAGCATATGTTCACTTTAGTTGTATTGCCTGTTTTGGTGGAGAACAGGGTAGGGAACCAAATCTGTTATGCAAAGCATTGTAGAATTATTCAGTTGGATGACAGCCATGGCATTGGAGCCGTTCTGTCTTTTCCCATGAAAGTTAACATTTGTTCTTCTGAGAGATTAAGGGATGGAAAATAATTTCATATCTTCTAGACTGGGAAGGTATACTTTGTGATAGTAACATTGTCAGAAATGCAATTCTAACAGTGTAACTCCTGATACTAATAGTTTTTGCTGGAACAGCTGTCCCCATGATTTATCAGTTCATACTTCTGACTAATTGTAATGATAGATCATGTCCAAATAGCTAGAAGGTAAAATCTAAGTAAATTCCAAAGTTGACTTTTTTAAACAGAGACTGAGTTTAAAAACAGGAATTTGGTAGAAATAGAGGGAAGATCTTTTTTGATAGAAAAGAAAAATACTAATATAGAAAAGCTAAGAAGGCTTCCAATATTTGAAAGGTTACTTGTTAATAATGCTTCAAGAGGGAGATTGAACAAAATGACCTCTGGAGTTTTCTTCCAAGTGATATTTCTGTGATAAAACAGGACAGAAGAAATTTTTCACTTGCAGTAAAGTGAAGAGAAATGTAAGAAGTAAATCTACAACAGAAAGGATGATTTAACTGATTATTATTGCTGTTTTCAAGCTCTGTGTTCTTGTCTATCTAGTTAAGCTTGAACACCTAAATTTTTTAGTTTACTGGCCTGACTGCACTTGTGATGATTTTAGAAAAGTGACAAATTGCTAAGTTGAGAAAAAGAGACACTGATGTTTTCGTATCAAAGAGATACCAAATCTGTCTCTGAGTCAAGAATTAGTAGGTTTTGCTGTTAAAGATATGTATTTTTTAAGGCAGCATTTTCATCTTTGTTGTAAAGTTAACATGGTTTATAAAAAAATTACTGTTTCTATTTTATGGATTTCACTTCCATAAAATCTATTTGGTAAATTAGGGACTTTTCACTGTTCTCTTAGAGAATTGTTTAAACCAGAATCCATTTACATTATAGAGCTTTTAAGCCTAATGCCTAGCTTGTGGCTTTGAAGAGCTTACAGAATTTTGACAGAAAATAATTCTGTGATTTTTTTTTTTTTTAACATGATCAGAATACTGTGAAGAGTATTGTAAATGTTTAAATGCAAAAGTTAAATGGGCAGTGTGTACTCCTACAAGCTTCTCTTATCTGGCTGTCATGTATTCTACCTTTGAAGTGGAACCTTTGTTATTCACCAGATTGGGCTATTATTTGATTTAAGGCTGGAGTTTTTTATTTTTGTGGAGTTGAGCTTTTGTGCAGCAGGTGGTCCATTTTTAAATTAAGGTTGTAATTTCAACATGTATAAATGGCAAGTGGGGGAAAGGTAGGCTATGTAAGAAAGGTGTTTAAAGTTTTGTTATTTACTGGGAAAGTAAATTAAAATAGCATATTGCTTAGTGAGTAAATTTAACAAATTTCATTTTAGGTAAGTCAAAGACTCAGATCTTGAGGGTGGGGAGGAAGGAAAGGTAACAAATTACCTAACAAGATAGAGATGTTCACTTCTACTTAGGCAGGCTAGCCAAATGGATAATGAGTGCATCAAAAGAGAGAAACAGGTTTAAAGTCATGTGTTTTATTTCTTTACCTGTTCTGTTATAGGTTGTATATGAGCAAGAAGGAGTTTTCATTCATTCATCCTGTGGAAAAAATGATGACCAGGACAACTTAATTTCAGGAGTATTACGTGTCATAGAAAAGGTATTTGCATGATGCAGTTATGGAAACTTAATATATTTGTTAGCAAATCATGTAACATGTTTGGCAAATCTTTAATGTCTTTTTATGTATAGGATTTTGTAAATGAACAGACATCACAAAGTGTTTGATATTGTCAGCATAATTTGTGTATATATATATATATATATATACACAAGTTGTACATAATCATACCATGAGTAAACAGGGATACATAACTTTTTTGTGTAGTATTATTTTTTTTATGACTTTCTATTGTAGGAAAATGAAGTAATAGTAGACTGGAGACCCCATGACGATACTTTAGATGCTTCTAATATCCTCTGTGCTGGAAAGGTATGCTTGATAGTTACCAGTGTTCTTCACTCAGCTTCTCTACAGTTTATTTTGTGGTAATTTATGCATGCATGATCTCATAACTGGAATAAAGATCTATTTATATCAATGTAATTGATATTAATAACTACATGTATGTATCCTATTTGTGGACTGCACCCTAGCTCATGTTGCTGGGATACATGTGTATGTGACTGTATGTAATTTGTATTGGTTTGATACATAAAGCATAAAAGGACTGTCTGTAAATACAGTAAAACCAAATAAATGTATCAC
Organism: Heliangelus exortis; assembly: GCF_036169615.1. Taxonomy (NCBI): domain Eukaryota; kingdom Metazoa; phylum Chordata; class Aves; order Apodiformes; family Trochilidae; genus Heliangelus; species Heliangelus exortis. Next base: position 132,638,854 of record NC_092422.1, read on the forward strand.
AGTCACTGGTCACTGCAGTCACCCTGTATCTATTATGTTTTGGTCTGGTGATTCACTGTTCTTAATTAGACTCAAACCAGAAAAGGTACTCTTCTAATGCAAAATAAAAATACAAGTCTATGGAGACTGCAAGAATCTGTGACATGGTATTTAAGCAGTATTAAGAGGATATGACTAAAGAAGAAATAAGTAAATTTTAAATACAAAGTTTGCTATGTTGCTAGAGTATGCAAGAGAAGCTAGGATATTTTAATACTGTTTTGAATTTATTAAGTAAATAGACCTTTTATGACTCATAGTAATAAGTCCAAATTTCCCATTTAAAACTTTAAAATATTTCTTAGGATTTTAATGCAATAGATAATTTTAATCTTATTCTTCTTGTTAAATCTAAGAAACTCGCTCAACTTTCATGCCTTATGTGTTTTGATAGTAACTTTTATTCCCCCCTCAGGATTCCAGTTCTGTTGTGGAGTGGACTCAAGCTCCTAAAGAAAAGTGTTCCCGTGGAGGTGACTGTCCAAGTAGTTATGAAGCAGAATGGGACATGGTCACCACAGTTTCTTTTAAGAAGAAACTTCATTCGAATGGAGGTACTTAAAAAATAAGTATGGGGGTTTTTTTGGTCTGTTTTTTTCTTTTTGGTAACTTCTTACTGAAGAATTGTCTTCTAGGTGCAGTAGAATGCATTTTATTAGGAACTGATAAGCTGGGAGTTAATTGTGAAGAGAGGTAAATCTGGGTGTGAAAAAAAAATTCACCATAAAATACCTGCAACCTGCCTCCATTCTATTTTTTTTCTTTAAATTGCAAGAGAATTGCACTGAGAAGTAAGTGTTAAATCTTACTTCTTATTCTGATGATGTATCAGTTTTATTTAAAAGCATTGGGCTTTCTTTCAAACAAATGGAATTTGAGCTAGATTTCATGTTAGAAAGGAAAAGGAAAAAATAAGAAGTTTTCTATTAAAATGTCTTTCAATACTGCAGCAGCATGGGGAGATGGAATGTACAGTTACTCAGTACAGGGTTATTTTTTATATGGTCATTTTTCACCTTGCAAAATAATTTTAGCAACATCATGTTTACTACAGTATCTCAGGTATGTTGTAAAAAAAAAAAAAGAGTAGGGGAAGGAATATGGTGATTCTAAAATTTTTTCTCTGATTTTCCTTTAGTATTTGTATTTATAATACTTATTTTCCTTGTATTATTTCTCAGCATTTAACTGGAGAGCACTGTACTTGTTTCACTTGTATCTGATGGTTTAAAATGTCTTCCATGCCATGAATGAGTGAAGGCTTTGGACTTAAGTTTATGGATATTTTTGTGTGAAGTACATTCCTGCTCCTAGAATACTGTGTTTGAGTAGTGCTAGCATTATGGAAAGCTAAAACCAGCATCTCTGTTAGGCATAGGATGGCTTATTATGTCGCTGGTTTGTATTGGTTTTTCATCTTCATCTGTTGGAGCGTATCTTCATACAAAGTGAATACATCTTCAGTGAGTGAGTGTTTTATCAATGTCACAGTTTAATGCTGGGCCAGCAATTAACTGAATGGGAGATGGTCTCTATTTTCCTCTCCCCTCCCTGATAAAGAGAGAGAATAAGGGAAAGAGACTTAGGGAAACTGAACTACACAGCTTTAATGAAACAGTAATGATAAAAAAGGAAAAAAAAAAATATATACAAATATACAGAAAAAAAGGTATCATGTTCCTCCTTAATAACTCTCATGTGACCACTGAGGCTGCAGGTCAGCCCTGGGAAAGTCCAAGCTGGACTCTTGGAGTCTGGAGCACACAGATTCAGGCTGACATGGATCAGGACCACAGGTAGATGAATGAACGGAATCCTCCCAGGATGCCGAAGCAAACAGGGACAGATGGAGAAGGGCCAAAGGGAAGAGTGGAGGGCAAAGGGGATTGACCCTCATGATCTCTCAAATTTATACTGAGTATGATGTGTATGGGATGGAATACTGTTTGGTTAATTTTGGTCTTGCCCACCCCTCCCTAAAGGAGGGTTGCAGGTGTGACCCCTTTACTCTCTTTCTCTTTCCAGAGCACAAGATGTTCCACAGAACCAAGCAGTGTCCTTGGTTCTGCATAACTTTCTCTAGCTGTAACTATAAACACTGAGTCTTATCAGTCCTAGAAGTAGACACTGACTGAGAAACTTGCTGTTAATTTCAGCAAGTGCAGCTGCTTAGTAAGTACTGAAAGTAAAATTACAAGACAGAAAATTAATTCTATCTTGGCCCAAACCAGGACAATCAATGAGCACTACTGACTTCTATCACGCTCTTTGCAAATTCTTGCCTATTTCCTGTTGCTGTAGTTTTGGGGCAGGGCAGGGGGTGTGCCAACTTCCATGCAGCAACTCTAGCAATTTTTTGTCCTTTGGTAAAGTAAAAATTAATCTCTTTGAATGTCAACAGTCTTGCTCAGAGTGTGTACATGCTTGCGCAGTGTGGGAGAGAGGGATGGGTGAGATTTTCAATTCCTTCTCCCTTACTCTGTTAGCAGTCTTACTACATGTGACTAATACTGTGTGCAACATATAGGATACAATATTGTAATGTATATCACAGTTTGAATAAATAATGGTACTTGGTGGAAGATGCTGGTGGGATTATGCTTGCTGGTGGAATTTTATAAAGCAGTTGTACATTTAACTGCTGGATCATTTTTATAAATTTCAGGCACAACTTCAGTGGAAGAGTGATGGACCTGCTCATTATTTTAGAAGTCTGTAGAAAACAAAAAGGCAGAAAGAGAAATCAAGAAATAGCAGTTATATTAGTAACAGCATTAGAAGCAATGCTGAGGTTTGGGTTTGTTTTTTAGGAACAGTGACAGGAATGATGCATTTATAATTGTGAACATTTGAAGTCAAACTTAAAATCATGTGGTAATTCTGTTTTTAAGATGCTACAACTCATGGAAATGGAGAAAGCAAGTGGTCCTTCCTGTTTAGTTTGACAGATCTAAAATCAATCAAACAAAGCAAAGAGGGCATGGGCTGGTCTTATTTGGTGTTCTGTCTGAAGGATGATGTGAAGCTTCCAGCTCTTCACTTTCATCGTGGGGATAGTAAACCACTGATTAAATGCCTTGAAAAACATGTTGTGCTGAATGAGTAAGTATCAGAAAACTCTTAACTCTAATTTAAAATTTGGATTATTGGTTTACTTAATGAATTTCAGATTAATGCTTCCTGATGCATATTTTCTCCCTCTTTTTTATTAGTAGAATACATTTTCAAGGTGACTGAAACTAATTTCACATGCATTTGGGTTGTAGGGTGAAGATTTAAAGACTGGGTCAAAGCGTGGGCTAGGTCTTATCTCCGTAATGCCTCAGTAGCTCCCTCTAGTGTGTAGAGAACTTTCTCGTGAACACTCGCTATAAAGTTAAATCCTTCTCGAACCACTTCTATTAGATGGGATAATTTGTGTCAAAATTTGACATCTGTTTTGTCTGAAATGCCTGTTAATATCGACATCAGTGTGTGAGTTAACTTATAGTACTGTTAACTAAATCAATTTGTATATAAATGTTTTCCCTGACAATTCAGTTTTGTAATTTCTTGCTCTGGTAATTGTTTTCCATTTGATCTTTACTCTTCAAATCAACTTCAGGAGTATAAACATAGTTTAGAGTGTAGTTTAGGAGTGTAAACATAGTTAGACCCTATCATGGTGTTAATTTCCTGTGTTTTTTTGTGTTTATAGAATTATAGCATCATTTAGATTGGAAAAGACCTTCAAGATCAAGTTCTACTGCAAACCTAACACTGCCAAGATCTAAACTAAATGACCCTAAGAGCCACATCTGCACAATTATGTGTGTTACCTCCATGTTTTTCACTAGGATAAAAACCTTTTATATGGACATAGCATAAATGCAGAATAAAATTTTCTCATGTATTCTCACCATGTAGGCATAATTATCATTTAGGAAGGCAACAGGGTAAATAAGAGTCGGTAGAGCAAGTAGAAACAATGAGGTGTAACATCCACGTAACAACTATTCTGTTTTCAAAAGTGTTCTGTTATCTTCACTTGGAACAGAGTAATCTGATGACAGATTTGAAAGTGGATAGTGAAAAGGCTGTGGGAATCCTTATAGAGGGCTCTTCTCACATCAGCAAGTCAGAGTTGCATTTGACAAGTAGGGAATGCTGTTGTAAAGTCATACTTGTAGTCTGGAGAGCAAATCAGTAGGACACAAGGGTTGTACATTCATTGAAGTGGTTTATGGAAGGCTTTGACAGTGTCAAGATTTGTCGATTGTCTATGATAACAAGAAGTCAGCTGCTTGGAGAAGGTAGCAGGGTTAGTGTGGCCGGCTATTGAAATAGTACTGGCTGTAGCTCTGTCTGCAGGCTTCTTAAGGGGAAAAGTAAAGAAGACACAAGGAAATGTCTAATATTTGGTTGTCAATTTGCTATTACCCAGGATATTACTAACAGGCATTATTTTCAGTTCTATTGGGTTGAGCAAATATCTATACTTCACATTGCTGTGTAAAATTAATATTTATTTATTGAGTCACTGAATGAAAATGATATGCATAGAGATTTTGGTTCCTGTTTCAAATGGTGTGTTTTTCGGATACTCTGCAGTGAATGAGTGGGCATTTACTATTTGTTCTTTATTTGACCCACTGGATTCTTAGTTCTTGTCATCTGTAGGGACGTGCCAGGTGATGTGGACATTCCTCTTGGTACAGTGGAAAAATGCAGCTGTCAGGTGTGGAAGACTGTATGATGAGATGCAGTCATGGTCTCATTTGTCTGTTTTTAAGAGAAGGCAGTGGTGTAGGGTTTGTGCCATCTGACCTAGCAGCTGTGCACTGGGGTGTCCAGGAATGCTTACCAGATGGAGTTCTCCATGTAAGGTGAAACCGGGAAACCTGAGGTGAAGTTGAAGCATTCAGGATTTGTCTGAGCTGCTTAGTTCTAGGTATTGATTAAAGCAACAACAGATGCTTTGGGAACTTCAAAGTAAAAAGCTGAGGCAAATATGGAAATTAAATTTGGCTAAGTGTGGAGCTGAGAAGGAACTTCCAGTTTTATTTTTCTTACTTAGATTCCTTTCTTCCAGTTAAGGGACTTCTGGCACCAAATTATTTTCTGTGGTCTACTCATGAAGCATGATGGGGTTTTTTTGTTTTGCTTTGTTTTTTAAGGAAAGAGAAGGTCAAATATGCCACATTAGTTATAGAAATGACAGACTTCAGTCTTTGTATATTTCAGTTGATTCCTAGTTGTTATTTATGCTTTAGTGCAGGATATATCTAAGCTCACAACCAGCAGGAAAATATGTTTACTCGGCTTTCTGAATGCCATAAGCAAACACTTGGCAGCATAATTACTTGTTATCTCAACCTCCAGCTTATAATATTTGGGTTATTGATGTTAAGGCAGAAAGTTTAGCTTTTCTCTAGAATATCTGTCATAGGTATTTGCTTCCACTGTTCCTGTTACCTCAAAAATTTTGTTCTTTTCTAACGATGTTCCTTATAAAATGCCATGTCATTGCTGATACCAGTGTGTGCAAAGTGACTAAACTTGAATAAAATATTTGTAATTTGTTACATGTGCTTCCTAATTTAGTGGCACCGTTGTAATACTGAGAAAACACCACGTGTCTGGATGACACTTTCTAACTCACAGTATTCTGAATAAGTTTTTAATGAAACATCTATCTCCCAGCCCCTATTACGCAGATAACTGTTGATACCCACTGGCTGTTTAGACAGAATGTGTAATTAAAATGGAGATTTGTACAAGGTTTTCATTCTTTTAGTTAAGGAAATGGTACATGATGCAGCCTTTGCCCCTGCGCTGCTTTTTAGCAAAAGCCAGTTGAGGTTCATTAACTGTTGCTGCCTCAGACCCCGTGTCTGTGGTGTCTGGCTGTCTCAAAATGAAATTTTTTGTTGCATTTCATATCCGTCAGTGTTAACAGTGTCCTGTTGGAACAGGAGAGAGAGATAAGGGTTATTAGAGTTCTTATCTTTGACTTTAATAACATGGTAGGTGATGCTGGTACTAAAAAAAATAAAAGTAATTTTTCTTCCAAAGACTAGAAGTAGTGGACTTAACTTTGGGAGAGTACAGTGGAAAGGTATTTTATAAAGTCTGTTCAATGGCTTAGTCAGATGGCAAGAGTGCTTGGCTGTCCTCTTGGTGGTTGAAATCATGAAAATACTGCTAGAAAGTAAGGAATTAGCTACCAACTCCAAGGCTTGAATGTCAGCCTGGCTTTGGAAGTGTTCTCTGTCTGTTCTGTCATGTGTTGTAAACTGGTTATGCAGGAGCTGATTAATGAACTGATGGGGTATCTTTGCTAGAGGAGGGGAGAAGATGGGATTGTGTGGGGTGGTGGTGGGGGAGACCAAAAGGACAGGTGAAATACTAGGAGCAATACAATTCCACTGTCTTTGTTATATTTTTATCTGCCTGTGCAAGCCTGCCAGAGAAGCAAATGTTATGTTAAAGAACAAGAATATACAAGTAGAGTGAGTTAGGCTAAAACAGGTTTCTGTTCGTTTAGGTTTTGGAGACTACACAGAAATACATTTACAGGGCTGTACTGAGACGGTCCTGTTCACAATTCAATGACTATGGTGTTTTTTAAGCTTCTGTCAGCCTGAGTCTTGGAATTATTCTGACAGTAACTGCTGTAGTACTCCTGGTTATAAATCTATTAATGTACTTTTGTACAATGAAAAGCAGTTTGTGTTTCTTTATGTAATGTTTTACAGGGTGTCTTAATGTAAGATTTACTAATTGGAAGAAAGAATTCCTCATCTGTGTATGGTGACATGATCTCTTTTAACAACTTTGGTTACATCAGAGGACTTTCATCATGCATTGTGTTGAGGTTGATCATTGAGGCTTACTGAATTTCCTTTCTTGTGTCACTCCTCCTTTTTTTGTCCATTGTCAAATACAGTAAACTACAGTTGAAGGACAATTTATTTACATGTGGATGACAAAAGTTACATTTTAGAGTAATTCCTCAAATTTCTAAAAGCCATCATGATTTTTTGAAGGATGAAAGAGTATAGTTCAGAGTGAATATGATGATGACTGATCTTTTGAAAAGTGAAAATCCTGTTTTGTAGCATGTTACCTTGTGAACTTGTGCCAGGAACTAAGAATGCTCTTGCATTAAACCTTCTTTCTTTGCACAAAACCTGAAATGTGACTTCAAAAAACAGTACATGTTCTTAAAACTGAGCTTTTTCAGGAAAAACTGGTGGTACTTACAAAAACCCTTTTAAAATTTTGTTTTAGATCTCCACAGGATAAACGAATTCTTCTTGTGAATTCTCAGAACAAGTCTCTGTCTCAGTCTTTTGAAAATCTCTTTGATGAACCATCATACGGATTATTACAAGTATGTATTACCTTTGATTTTTTTAAGACATCTATTAAAAACCCCACCTTGTCCTGTCACCCAAATATTCCCTGAATCACTGCCGTTCTAGAAGCATTGACTGTATCCTAAACCAAATGCTTACCCTAGAATGTTTACTTACTAGGTGTTTTCTATGTTCCAATGATTTCTTAACTTCCCTGTAATACTACATCAAGTCTGTTCAGCTTAATATTATCTGTGAATCTATACATTTGGGTACAGATAGTTTTAGAAAAGGGAAGAAGAAAAAAATTTGAGGAATTACCAAAACATGCTGATTAGAGTCTTCTATATTTTTCTTAACTAAATACTTTAGATATTTTCTGATGGTTTTGAAGGCATGCTGGAATTGCAGCAGCCAATAGCACAGTAATCCCTACGGGATGAGGTTCAACAAGGCCAAGTGCCGGGTTCTGCACTTCGGCCACAACAGCCCCATGCAGCGGTACAGGCTGGGCACAGAGTGGTTGGAGAGCAGCCAGGCAGAAAGGGACCTGGGAGTCTGGATTGACAGGAAGCTGAACATGAGCCAGCAGTGTGCCCAGGTAGCCAAGAAGGCCAATGGCATCCTGGCCTGGATCAGGAACAGTGTGGCCAGCAGGTCCAGGGAAGGGATTCTGCCCCTGTACTCAGCCCTGGTGAGGCCACACCTCGTACTGTGTCCAGTTCTGGGCCACTCAGTTTAGGAAGGATATCGAGGTCCTGGAGCAGGTCCAAAGGAGGGCAACTAGGCTGGTGAAGGGACTCGAGCACAGATCCTATGAGGAGAGGCTGAGGGAGCTGGGGCTGTTCAGCCTGGAGAAGAGGAGGCTCAGAGGAGACCTCATCACTCTCTACAACTACCTGAAAGGAGGTTGTAGCCAGGTGGGTGTTGGTCTCTTTTCCCAGGCAACCCTAAGCAAGACAAGAGGGCACGGTCTCAAGTTGTGCCGAGGAAGGTTTAGGTTGGACATTAGAAATAATTTCTTTACTGAGAGGGTGATCAAGCATGGGCTGCCCGGGGAAGTGGTGGATTCTCCGTCCCTGGAGATATTTAAAAAGAGACTGGATGTGGCACTCAGTGCCATGGTCTGGTAACTGCAGCGGTAGTGGATCAAGGGTTGGACTTGATGATCTCTGAGGTCCCTTCCAACCCAGCCAGTTCTGTGATTCTATGATTCTATGAATGTTAAAAATGCTTATAGTAGTTCAGTGGAATTTGTAGACTCATGAAAGCAGCAAAGTTTCCAGTAACTTGAATGATGTCAGAGTTTTGACCTACTGGTTTTTTTTAGTTAAGGAAAATCTTCATGAGTGAATTACATCAGTTTCTGGACTTGGTTGTCAAATCAAGTTCTGTGTGAGATTCCTCTCATAACATATGATGATTCAAGATATGTTTCCTCTATGAAGGTAGAGAAGGTAGGCATAAGGAAAATGTTTTGTGGTATTAATCACTGCAAAGTGAACTGTAGGTCTGATCTGTTTTTATTTGTAGATCAGGCTCGTTGAACACACTGCTATCCAATCTTTCAACCAGTAATATTATCTTAATACATAACTTTGTAAATCGTATAATGAATTTAGTGTATGAATCTACTGATATGTGAAATTTCAGTAACTTGGACAGCTACAGTGCATTGTTTTGCTTTCTTTAAGAATTCCAATTAGACAAGGCTTTTTGTGTCTTACTTGTTTTTCTTGTTATAATGCAGAAATTGAAGAGGGATCCATACACAGTAACGATGGGAAAATTCTCCAAAGTCACAAACTATATTTTTGACAGTTTCCGTTTAAGCGACCCTTCACATCAAAGACGACCACCATCAGAAATGGCAGACTTTCTCAGTGATGCTATTCCAGGGCTAAGGATAAATCAGCAGGAAGAACCAGGATTTGAAGTCATTACACGAGTGAGTGTGTAGATGAATATGATACAGACGCATTGATTCTTTTTATGCCCGTCTTAAAGAGATGTTAGTACTTGAAGCTTGGTGAGTTGTACTGTTAATGCCTAGCAATTGTGGCTCATGCTGCCCTGCCATTTAGTCATTGGAGTAAGATCTTAGCATCTCCTTCTAGAATGCATCTTTTTTTATGCCTGATAATATGTTTTTGCTTTTAAAGAAAGTTTGTCATTACTGTGTCGGGGATTATCATTATCTTAAGAGTCACTATCCTGAAAAGTGACCCATTTCATGATTAGTGTTTTCCCTGTGGTCAGATAGAGCTATGTTAAATAAAATTGGGGTGTGCAGGTTAATAGCCTGCTTTCTTGGCTAATCACTGTAACATTTCAGTTTGCGTTAAGAGAGCTAAGAAGATTAAAAGAAAGTGTTTAACTGGTTGATTAATGTCTAGGGTGTATAAATGTACAGATTTTTGTATGAGTTGAACCAAAGGTAGAATGAAGATAATTAGATAATGTATCACTTTGAGGTCCTGTTGGTGTCTTTTACTAATGGGTGGAAAAGGTTTCTTTTTAAATGCCTTTGCTTACTGTTTAGGCAGCTTACATGTTCTTAGAATGTTAACCTGTTACAAATGTTTTTTTCCTGAGTTCATAATGGTGCTGATGTTTTAGTGGTAGCTGTATGAACTTTGTAATTCTAAGAACTTGCTGTCTAGCACTAAATCAGTTAATTTATCAATTAGGAAAAGTATAATAAATACTAGATACTAAAAATTACACTGAACTGTATGTCTTCATATGATGAATGTCTAAGGCTTCTAGTGAGTTGAAACACAAATTGACTTGGTGGTTGACATTATGAAAATACTGTTAGAAAGTAAGGAATTACTGTCTACTGAATTCTGCTGTGCTTAAATGTGCAATTTAGGAACTGGGTGATACTAACCACGAACTGAAACTTGGATACATGCTAGAGGTTCTGAAAGCACATACATTCTTGGATTTTTTTTTGCTTGGTTTGGTTTTTTTAAGTGACACTGTATTTGAATAGATCTTTCAGTCGTGCCGTGCAGTCTTTGTGGGTGAAATATCTCTGACCCTGAGTTTTTCTTTAATGCTCTACGAGGGTACACTTGTGTGCATCAGGAATACACTTTTGAAGTGCTCACAATTTTCCCTGTGTGCTGTATTGCACATGCCCAATGCATTTCCATTTGCTTAGAGACCTTTAGTCCATGGGGAGCTAGTTCAGAGGGGAGGGTGGAATGTTATTTAAAACACACACATCCATCCTCCAAAATCTGAGGATGCGTACATGTCCAGAGGCCCTCAGCACGCTGTCTTGTTCTGAAGATCTGCTCCTGTTGGACCACATGACTTGCTAACATGAGCACAACCTTAGATCCCTAGTTGTGAACAGAGGTATGCACATGTGGAAGTGTGGTTTGCTGAATATAAGAAACTGGCAAGATAGGTAGCATTTGCTCAGTTGTTTAAAAGTACTTCAGTAGGATTCATACAACGTATTTGTGTGTGTTTCAGATTGATCTAGGAAGACAGCCTGAAGTTAGCAGACGAGAGCCTGTGTCAGCTGAAGAATGGGCTAGGAATATGGATTCTGAAGGAAGAATTTTAAATGTTGACTACATAAAACAATCAATATTCAAAGGGGTAACTTGTTCTTCTAAAGTCAGCAGGACCCATGGCTTGTTTCTGGACCCTTTTTCTTTCCTTCCCAAACCATGATTATGCTGTTTGCCTTATACTTATAATGCTTCATGGAGGAATTTGAGCATGTATTGTTGGAGACACTTGATAAAGTGTGATTTCATGCTAATCAGATGCCTCAATAATCCTTCAGTCATAAAGTGCTCTGCACAGAGAGAGATCTTTGTGGAGAATGGCTAAAATGAATGAATTGAAAACACAAAGGCTTAAGGGATAAAGAAGAGAAATCAAAATGCCTTTCAGGAAAACACTAGTGTTTCAGTGTTAGGGTATTTGGTTTATTTTTTTACTTTTGAGGGTGTTTTATCAGCCATCTCCAAAAGAAGCTTCTTCAGCACTTTTTATGGATTTCACATTCTATCAGAGCAGTCCTAACCACTTTCACTGATATTTATTGAACTGAACATTTTTGCAATATAAATTTGAATATAGTCTCAGTGGTGGAAATTTTGGAAACTTTAATTACATCCTGTAGGTTTTCTACCTGATGCTTAGTATTCCTTTTTTTTTTATTTATTGTGGGAATCAAGCTGATTTAGTGCATTCTTTGTGCAGCTGTTGGTGTATGTTTGTAAGTATACAGTTGAGAAAGATAACAATGTTTTTAAAAAACAAGACCTGTTTGTATCAATAAATGTACTCTGAAGGGGGTAGAGTGAAACTGAGGCACTTTGCAGTTTCTGTGACTGTTCTATTACATACCTTTTCTGTGGTGCCCTATTAAGGACCCTTGTGCAATCATGAGAATTACTTAAGACCTTTCCTATCAGTATCCCATGCAGATATTGAAAGAAACTAAATTGTTGTTGAGATTAGGATATGATTCAGCTAGTACATTTGTCATCTACAAATAGCATTACTTGGAAATATTTTTGACAACTAGTGTCTTTGAGTGAATGCTAATATTTTTTATTACTTGGAAGACTGATCTACATATTGGCCATGTCTTGTTGGATGAAAATACTTGTTTAAAAAATACATAAATGGAAATGTAGTCCTCAAGATCAGATTGTGGTGAGATCAGAACTTTGGTGGCTAAAGCAGCATGATGCTTAAATACATACATTTTAAAGGTACTTTTTTTGCTTCTTAAAGTCTGTGATGTCCATAAGGTTTTTATTTCCAACAGTGAAGGAAAAATATAGGAAGAAATATATTTAGTGAAGTTCTTCTTTATCTTTTGAGGAGGAATCCAGTGCTTCTGCAGTTTTCTGCTCAATTATATTATCTTTCTCATGTTTCCCTAAGTGTGATACTTACCAGATAAGATTTGGCTACAATGTGAAAAAAAGCTTATTATAAAAATTCTTTTGTTACTTTAAGCAGTGTTGTATCATTAAGGGAACATTTCCTAACAAAATCCAAGTAGGCTTTTCCTTAGTATTTCATATCTGTTTTTCCACAGGGTCTCTGCCATACTATAAGGAAAGAAGCATGGAAATTTCTTTTGGGATATTTTCCTTGGAATAGCACTAAAGAAGAGAGATCCAATCTGCAAAAAAAGAAAACGTGAGTGTACAGTAGAGTTGTTTTTACAAAATGAATTTAAAAGCTCCTTTGTTTTCTTGAGGCGGGAAATGATGTAGAAAGGTCTTTAGAAACTTGAAAGACAGCTGCAACAGATTGAATGAAAAAAAAAAATAACTAAGGAAAAAAATATTATATAAAGAGACCTCTTATATATAAGAGGGCATGTCCCTCTTGCCACAGGACAAATGGAATGAATGAGTAAATGCTTAAATGAAAAAGAAAGAAATGGAATAATGGAGCATGTTTTGTTTTCAAAATTCTTTTTATTCTTCAGGGACGAATATTTCAGGATGAAACTGCAGTGGAAATCTGTCAGTGATGAACAGGAAAAACGAAATTCAAGATTAAGAGAGTACCGGAGTCTTATAGGTAAATTCAGATTTAGAAACATGCCTAACTTTACAAATTCACACACTTGTAGAAGTTGATAAAATTTAACTTTTTGAGTAACCTGTATGAAGAGGCACTAAAAGCTAGTGTTGGTGTTTTCAGATATGTCTAAACTTTGTTTCATGTGAAATACTAAAATTTTCTTAACCAGGGTAATTCAGAGCTTCACAGGTGTTGTAGCATGGTTAGATTTTTAACTTTGTTTGCTTAATAACAACAGGTTGTTTGTTTTGTGTTATTTCATGTTACTGGGAATGTAATTAAAATAAAGACATATAATAAAAATATGAAAACATATCTGTTCATATTTTAAATATACTTACAATGGCCTGTATATGGACTTGCTGAGTTTCATACCCAATTTTTAAAATGTCATCAAGTTGTTTGTTTGTATTGTCAGTTCTCTTTGGTAATGATACTGCGGCACCACCATTTAGGATTACTAAATAATTGCTTCAGAAGACAGAATAAGATTTTTTTTTGTTATACTGAGTCATGAACTAAACTTATTTCAGCCAGTTATTCAACAGGCAAGCTGAAAGTGTTGATAAGTCTAATTTTAGTAGATTAGTAAACTACCTTTTTAGAGTGTGTGTTAACAGGAAAAAATAGTATTTGGAGTTCAAAAAAGATCAAAAAAGGAAGTTTGTTTCTCTTGAATCAGTTCTTTTCCTTTTTAAATGTTTGGATATTGGGCTTATGTTGTGAAATACATACATATCTACAAAATATTCCTTTTATTAAAGTGGACTCAAAATTTTGCTTATTTCAGTCCATCAGTCTTGAATTGTGCATGATTGAAGAGTATGCTTTGTGCTTAGTACGTTCGAGGTGTGAAAACTGCCTGATTAAAGAGGCACTTTCAGTCAGTGTCAGTTATAGGAACTTGTTACATGGAGTTTATAAACATGCTGAGGTGAGCTGTCATAGTGTCTTTGAGCTGATTGTGGTGGTTATTTTCCTGCCATGGCTTATGCTGCATTGCGTAAGTATTCATAAATGGTGTTGCATAGCTAACTGCCATAAAATTGTTCTTAATCTTAAACCCTTAAGAGGAAAACATTTCACTGAATTATAATCAGGAATTTTTCTATGAAAAGTATTAGCAACAAAAAAAAGCAAAAAGCCTGAAAACCTGTTTATAAGCAAAGCCTTTTATTGCAGGCAGGAAGGATTTTCTTTTAAAATACTACTTATTTTGAAATGACATTCAGTTATGCAGTTCTCTTAAACACTTCAAAGCTTTGCAACAGTGTTTGAGGAAGAAATTTGCAGCTTAAAAAAACCCATTTTGAGATTCAGCCTTTGTTGTAGAACTTGTTTTGAATTTTTTTTTAAATCTGAACTTTTTTTATTTGGTTGTTTTAGAAAAAGATGTAAACAGAACAGATCGAACAAATAAATTCTACGAAGGGGACGATAATTCAGGATTGATTTTACTTCATGATATTTTGATGACCTATTGCATGTATGACTTTGACTTAGGTAAGTTGTATTCCTCTGATTGTAAAAGCCTTTTTAGTTTCTGATGCAGCTGTGCTTATGTTAAGGTCTGTTAATACAATCAAACTGTTGACTAAATTTCAAGATTTTTTTAAATAATGTAGATAACCACAATCAGTTTCTCATCTTATTTCATCCTATCTTCTATCCAATGCTTATCACAGGTATTTGAATTAATAATCTGAGGTGGGATTGAGAATTTAGTGGTAGTTTGTCTTCACCACAGCCCTACTGTTGATGTGTTTTTGTTTTTTTTTTTAGTATAGAAGCAATTCTGCTTTTTAGAGTTTTAAGTAGGCTTGTGTCTTCAGAGCTTGAGTGTTATATAAATTTTAAAGACTGATATATCAGCCAAAAAGATAAACCAGCTGCCACTGCAGTAATTAAAACAGTATACTGAACCAGCTGTTTGTAAACGTGGCCGTTCTTATGAATTCTTTAAAAGCAGGTTCTTGAGTATGTTTAGCAGTCTGTCAAAAATTACACTTTATGCATCTGTTGAAGAAGGAAGAGTTTGCGATGTATTGCTTTAATCACAGTTTATGAGATCTAATTCTTGGCTTCTGTTAATTGTTTTTGAAAGGAGGAAGGTAGGAAAAAGATACTTCTAGCTGAGTGTCCACTCCACCCTGGTGTGATATTTGGCTGTTGTTTACTTGGGGTGGTTTCTTTGCTATTTCTGTCTCAGAAAAGTGTTGGGATTCTAGAAGCCCACGTGGTCACTTTGTGTTAAATTTTGAAGGTAAAAACAAGGAAAAGATCTTCAGTCACTAGCTAGCCTGCTGCAGAGCATTGGTACTTAAATTAGCTTTTGTCTTTCCATCAAATCTGTGTAGAGTTGATCTTTGACTTGAAAAAGAGTGGGGAAAATTTTAACTGATTCAGACTGTTTAAAGATGTAGCTCTGTTTCACATCTTCCCACATTCCAATATGCATTAAGGTACAGTGGCATATAAGTGAAATTAAAACATGATTACTACCCTTTCTATTAAAAACATTGTTTAGTTGGCTTAAATATACACAAGTCTTCTGTTTTATAAACACGCAAAAATAATGAAAATGTATTACATCTAACATTACATCTGTTCAGGGCTTCTAAGCTTATTCAAGCATTGGTACAGTCCTTCAACAGCAGCTGTAGAGAGGCCTGAATAATGTCACAAACTGCCAGATAGGGAAGGGGACAGAATAACTGTCAATACAATATTTTTCTGAAGTAATTCCTCTGGTCTGTGCTAATGGAATTTTTTTATTCTTTAAGATACTTTTAAACTGTTTTGAATGTATTTTCAATGCATTTAATTGGCTATAGTATTAAGTGTGTGGGGAACAAAACAGTTTTTCTGATAACCTTTCAGTTATTTTCTGTTCCTTGTTCTATTTTTCTTCTCACTTCTGCTCCATATTTGCAGTCACTGACTCCAATCCTCTTCTCAGTTATTCAATTATAATTGAATAATTAAAAAATGGAATAATTCAAGCTTGAGTTTAATTGAGAAATGTCGTGTCTTGAACCAAACTGATGATAGTTGTACTCTTACTTGGGGAGATCATAAGCAATAGGGCAGTAGATAATCTGACTTGAGGATCAATGGTAAAGTAGTTGGAAGAGTAAGAAAGAAGGAGGAACATGAGTTCGAAAATACCTTGTCCTCTGCTCGTCTTAAATGGGTTGTTAATTACAGACAAGGAAGCTGGAAGAAGCATTAAAAACTATACAATATTTAATAAATGTATAAACTAAAACTTTGATTATAAAAATGATATGCTTTAAAATGCCATTTTATTATTAATTTACATGGAAGCTTTCCTCATAAGGCATGTGAATGCTTTCTAGGGCATATGAACTTAATGCAGAGTTTTTGGGCACAGAAACCTAAAAGTACTTCTTTGAATCAGATCTGGATATGTGTCTCTTCTGTGTTTTTCGTAAGCATTACTTCCCTCAGTCCCATTCTATAGTTTAATAACTACAAATCAATATAAATAAATAAATATAAAGCAATAAATTATTGGTGGCTGCTTGGTTACATGTATGGTCTTAGGCTTTAGTGTATTTAAAATATCCTCCAAGCTGAACAATCCCTACTTCTCTAAATACAGGAATCCTTAAAGCATATGCAGTGCCAGAAAAAGATGTGTTACCTGTGAAATTTTCTTCATAAAACCTATTGCACTGTATATTTTCCTGGGACTAAAACTCAGCATTTGTTCAAATCTATTTCAAAAGAAAATCTGCAGTTGAGGAGGAAAAAAAAAAGTGGGAATACATGAAAAGATTTTTAATGTATAGAAGAAAGTAACCAAATGCAGACAGGGAGAAGAATAAATATGAGTGTGTATTTGTGATGGTGCTAGGTATATATTTAATCTTCTTAAAAATATCAATATGTGCCTCTGAACTCTAAATAGCAACTTTTTTTTACCAGAAATCTATTCTGGTGTCATTTCATTTTTTACGTATTTTAACAACTATTAAAAAATGTGTTTGTTTTATGTTCTCTTTAGACTAGCAGAAACTGCTGATAAATCTTGTTAGATCTGCTGGGTGTTGGTTATTATTAATACAGTCTTGTATTATAATACAGTCTTGACTGGTGGTTGAGTTGGAAAATTACAATATTTGTACAGTCTTGGAATGCAGACTTTAATTTCACCGGTCCTTCAGCACACTGGAAAACTTAATGTTTGACTGCTGAGTTTAATTACCCTCCTATTTGAAATATTTTCCTTTTTCTCCATCAAGGTTATGTCCAGGGGATGAGCGACTTGCTTTCACCTGTATTGTATGTTATGGAGAATGAAGTAGATGCCTTTTGGTGCTTTGTAACATACATGGAACAAATGGTAAAATAAGGCTTTTTTACCTGATATAAACAGATAAGTGATGGATTGCATTTAGGTTTAATTTTATTTCACAAATTCCATTATTTTTCTTAAATTCTTTTAAATCAATAATCTTCTGTTTGAAGTAAATGTACTTTTTTCTGATTGATATAGGTGTTATGGTGGGTTTGTTACACTGTCAGTGTGCACTATAGACGAATTCAGTTCCTTAGAAACTCCAAAGTAACTCAAAGCCCTCACAGACAAATCCCCTAGCAGGAGTTTTTTCAAGATAGTCATTCCCTGTCATACTTGACCTTCTGGTATTCGTTTAGTACAATTTAGGCTTTCCAAAGATGGAAGCTTTTATGAGTTGTGCATGTGGCAAAGCAGTATGTGACTTGTATGACAGTAAAGAGAGTTACCTTCTTGGCCTGAGTGCAGTGGTACTATTAGGAGGTACAGAGCATAGGCCAGTATAAAACAGTTATTACATACAAAAGTGTTATCAAAAAAATGCAGTTCACTCCTTCAGTTAAACCTTTCAGTAAAAAGCTGACATTTCATCAGATAGGAATATAGTTGAATACCCTTATGTGAAATACCATGAGGATGAGAGCCACTGTTGCTACAACAAAATGTTTTTTAATAATTAAAAATTCCTGTAAATCTCAAAAGTTATAATGGAATAATAAAAATGACAGTGCTAATATTTTATTCCATCCAGCATCAGAATTTTGAAGAACAGATGCAGGGTATGAAGACACAACTAGTTCAACTGAGTGCTTTGCTTCGTTTACTAGACAGTGGATTTTGCAGTTATTTAGGTAGGTGTATTCATGCACATTAGCTAAAACAGTGTGCTACATTCTGTGTACATTGATATTCTTGCTAGACTGCAAACATAATTCCAGTAGTAATATACGAATACAGGGACTTGTAAATTAATAACACCTAATTTTTTTCAATAATTGTTCCATGTCTATAGAAAAACAGAATGATGTTGTTACTGACTTCAAATATATACCATCTTCTGGCAAATACATTTGATTCTGAAAAGGGGCAACCATCTTTAAAATCAATGGTGTGATTATGTACCTGTATATTGTCATGTTTTCATAACAGTTTTTCCCCTATACTCACACCCCCATCTGTTGTTTTAAACAAATTGTGTCTTTATGAAATGTAACATTCTTATTCCTAGAATCTCAAGACTCAGGCTACCTTTATTTTTGCTTCCGATGGCTTCTTATCAGATTTAAAAGGGAATTTAGCTTTCAAGATATTCTTCGACTCTGGGAGGTAAGAAGATATTGCATCACACAAACTCCAGCAGTCTTTGGTCTTTAGAACAAAAAGCATGGGTCATTCTGCAATGTGATTAATACTCTTAATAGGTTTTTTTTTTTTTAAATCATTTAATGCAATGATGAGAGGACAGTAGCATATGTTATGTCTTTTTAACAAAAATAACAACTTGGAAAGTTAATGGAAAAATACTTGTGCTGGTGGGTGCTTTTCCAAACAGCTTTGGACAGGATCCCTGAGGTTGGGCTTTTGAATGAAAGTAGTAAGGGGAGAGTATCAGTTAACTTTTAATGGAAAAGAGCATATGCTAGAAAAAATAGCATTTGTATGTGTGTCTGATTAATCCTTGATATTGGTAGTACTTCTACATCACATAGAGTTGTGCTGGGGAACGGAGGGGTAATGAAAAGAGGAGGGCTAAGATGTGTAAGTTTTGTGCTATAACGAAAAATAATGTTGTTTCTGGTATAATGAAAGAGTTGATTTTATTCACTTTTTCCACTAATGAAAACAGAGTCCCCAAAAGTGGAGGGCCTATATTTAGACAGTTTTAACATTTTTAGCTTTTTATCATTAATTTGTTGAATTTACTATCATAGAGCACTGAGGTGGTACTTACAGGGGACTGAACATTTTATGCAAAACATTCATAAATAAGGTAACCAAAAGGTACAAACCCAAAATAATTCTTTTACTCTAAGGTATAAATTATAGTGATTTTTCGGAAAAAATGTATCCATTTCATTTCTTCCCCCTTCCCAGTGTAATGTCATCTTCTCAGTATGTTTTAAAGACTAATTTTTCTTTTTAAATTGATGACAACAGTATTTTTATTTACAGTTTATAGTCCCTGTCTAGCATGTTTTTATCACCTCTTTTCTATTGTATCTTTATGTGTGCATACAGAACAGAAACACACTATATTTCTAACTCAAGTATATTTTTTCTGTCTTAGGAAGGTGATGGAAACCTATTGATGTACGATAGCCTTGTAGGTTCCTTCTAGCACATAATAATGTATGTTTACTACAAGCATTTGATTTCTTTGTTAGAAAAAAGATAGCTCACCAGAATGGTTATTAGACATTACCTTAGAGATAGGAGATATGAGTGCCCTCTCCATGGAAGTGTTCCAGGCTGGGTTGGATGGAGCTTTGAGCATCCTGGTCTGGTGCGAGATGTCCCTGCCTGTGGCAGGAACTAGGTATCTTTTAGGTCCCATCCAGCCCAAACTGTTCTATGACATACCAGTCCCCATCAGCTAGAGTAGAGGCTACAACCAAGCCTTCCAACTTACTGAGGTCTTAATAATCAGATTTTGGTAGAAAAAAAAAATGAGTGGTTACATAATCACAACATGGTGCAGCAGGATACGCTAAGCAGTGCATGCTCTAAAGGGGTTGTGTTCCCCCTTGTGTGGGCAGTTGAGACAAATTAAGTGATTGCAGATATTGGCAGTGCTTTATGCAACAACTTTTATATAAATAGGAATGCAGGTTAAACTTCTTTGTGGGTGGGGTTATTTGGAGTACATTTAAGCAGTGTCTCTCAGGCTCAGTGCAGTTAGACAGCATGCTGAACCACTGTTTAGATATCCCAAAATTAAAACCAGCTCAGTTCCTCCTTCACACTGGAAGGGCAGACACTTACTTGATAATTCCAGAAGGGTCTTGATCTTTCTTTTACACAGAGAGCTGCTTCATTATCAAGATGGTTGTGGAAGACTGGGTAGAAAAAAATTGAAATTTTTGGTAACAAAATAACACAGCTAGGTCACCCTTACCTCCAGTGTTATATTACTACAGTTCACATAGTATAAAACCAGGATGACCTAGTGATGAATTACTTGACATATATGCTAGTACTACTTATGAATGTTCATGGTTGCTGAGGTAGTGGTAGAACAAATGTATCCTTATTTATACAGCTTTATCAGAAAGAAATAGGAGGAAAAGAGTTATAGCACATAAGTGGTATATTTTCATAGTCTTAATTTAAATGCTATTTTTCTTTAATTCTTTTTCATTCTCTCTGTGATGCTGCTGTTATGCATTTACATACATAATCTTAAGTGCATGATCTGCTCCAGATTTTGAAAGCTGCATCAAAAATGGTGACAAAATATATGGGGTTTTTTTGCAGCTGATATTAGCAATGGTTGATGGCAGCTAATTTTCCTCAGAGAAGAGAAAATATTTGTGAACACCCTTGTCACCCTTTCCACCCTTGAAGCTGCATCCAGCTTCCACTGAAGTTATGGCTTGAAGCAAATGCTTCTTAAAGCAGATATTCTAGTAGGGTAGCATAAAACTATAGATATGAAAGTTAAATATTCTGTTACTATCTATAAAAAGGTAACCATTAAACACAAAACAGTTCTATATTTTGGGTTGATTTCCCTTATGTCCTACATTATTATTTTTCCATCATTTATGTTCTGTTTTAGATTAAATGCCAAGAGGCAGCCTGTTGTTTGGTGTGCTTCATTAGTGATTGTTGTAGATGATTCATGGTACATGTACCATGATAATCTGAGCGTGCTGGGAATGTATAGGCAGTAGTTTGCTTTCTTTATGTGCAAAACTGATGTTAAATCACATCCCTGTGAAGTTCATATTTCCTTACAAACTAATTGTAGAATATAGGCAATTTTGTATGATGTAGTTTTAAATAGGCTGATGCAGCCTATTTATATTCCAGCTCTTTGCCTAGAGTGAAAGTATTCTTTAAGAGAATACCCGATACCTGAAAAAGATATTTTTAATTCTGGACTAATAGAAGTGAATCTTAATTTGAAACATTCAATATTAATTGCACTTTATGAACATGGCTTGGGTATCCTTCAGATTTATGCAGTCTAGGCTACATGTACTCGTGATACAAGTTCAAGTAAGGTCATGTTGAGCTCTAAGGCTGTGTTATATCACTAATAAAGCAAGAAATCTTTTTACTAGTGAACTAGGACTGAACCATCTTTTTTTAAAATGAACCTGCTTTTTCACCTGCCTTTTTGGAGAGTAAATCCATAGATCAAATCCCTTTATTTTTTTTCCAGAGTAATTTAGACAAACAATTTATTTCCTTTTTTTTTTTTTTTTTTTTTTTTTTTTTTGTCATCAGAACTGTTTTTCAGCTTTCTGCAAACCATACACATTCTCATCAAATACTTTTTTCAAGATTTTACTCTCATGAACATGCTAAAATAGGGTATTAATGCTTTGGATGCACATTTCAATTCCAGGTAACCTGAGGATGATTATCTGTGGCCTCTTGGGCACCAAAGTCCAATGTCTCATTAGACAAAAAGTAACAGCTGCCCATGCCCAATACCTACATGTACATGTATTTGGGCTCCTGTAGTAGGGTGATTTGGAGGAACTTCAGCACCTTATTTATAACTGATAAAATCTTTTTGAGGGATTGCTGAGCATGACACAGTTCTACCAATTCACACTTAATGCAGACACACTAAGTCACACAATTTACTAGTTTTAGTTGCTTCTGTGTAGATCTTAATTTTGAGTAAGAGGATTTCACATGTCTTGAGGCTAAACACACATGTTCACAAGACTGCAAGCTCTAGTTGCCTTCAGAAATAGCTTATTGTTAATTAAACCACTCAGCTGTGGGCTTACTTATTTTCCATGAACTGTCTTTCTTTTCAGAGGAAGAGCATAAGCATTTCAAAAGTGGTGTTCATATTTTAACAGGTCATGTGGACGGAACTGCCTTGCCAGAATTTTCATCTTCTCCTTTGTTGTGCTATCTTAGAATCTGAAAAACAGCAAATAATGGAGAAGCACTATGGCTTCAATGAAATATTAAAGGTACTGAATCCTTATGGATTTTTAAAATATTAATTAGCTTTTTTAGTTAATGTGATAGGTTTCTATTATATATTGGGGGGAAAGATGTGTTCTATTGTAACGGGTTTAATGTGAACTAAATGTCTATTCTTTTGAAATGGTTTGTTTGACGTCTGTGTTCAGTGCTAAGATCATTTAGAAAAGGAAAAATGTTCTCTCCCATAGACTACTGCTTAATATGTTTAATCTTTCTTTTTGCTTTTTCATCTGTAATCTTGTTATCTCTTTAAAAATGTGAGCTGTGGGTATCTAGGAGGGCTATAGAATTTTTTAGATTTCAAAGTACATGGATCCATCAGATCTTGGATACTGATGAAGGCCAGCTCTTGCATACTGCAGCTTTCAGTACCCATTTGTCAAAGCAAATTGAGTATGTCTAGCACTTCATAGCTTAAAGGACAAGCTTATAAGCTGATACTTTTTAGCAGTGCAGTATTAATGTATTTTACAGTAGAACATATTTACAATTTATCACACTTAACTAATCCTTGTGAATATACTTTTAGCATGTCAATGATCTATCTATGAAAATTGATGTGGAATATATACTTTGCAAAGCAGAAGCAATTTCTATGCAGATGATGAGTTGCAAGGTAAAGATATTTTGAATATATCTCCTGTGAGTATTTATAGACTATAATACTATGTGTTTGTCTGTAATTGTACATGTATGTGTTGGGAAATAGCTAACTACCAGGGTATGATAAAGCATGTGCTGTATCTGTACAGCAACTGTGTTAGAAAAGCCGGTAAGTAAGAGTGATTGATTTTTATAGAGTAATATTGTTCACAGTGGAAAGTTGGATCATGCCTTTTAGTTGTGATTTCTTAACTCTTAACTTGTAACTAACGGTAACTTGTAGTTACTGTAACTCTTAACTCATAACTGCAGTACAAGTAATTCGAATTTCAGTGTGCAGATGAGGTGAAAGGTGCATGGCACTGAAAGCATAGTAGTCTCATTAGGCAGAAAGTAATGGTTCACACAGCAAAATTTCAATAATTTCAATAATATGAAGTGTAATTATTATATATGTTTAGACATTTATTTTTGTAACTAAGATTATATTTTTAATCAGGAATTGATTCCTGAGCCTGTCCTCTTTGCTGCCTTTTCAAAAAGCAGATACAGAAAACTAACTTTAATGGAACTAAATGGAACTAATGGCTGAGAGAAATGCTTTTGGTACAGCTCAGAGGATTGATTACTTCCTGGGCATGGGGGACTGACTGGGAGAGGACCTTTTTAACTTTTTCATAATTACAGTTAGTGCTTTTTTTGACCTCTTGTTCTTTGCTAGGAATTGCCTCAAGCAGTTAGTGAGATCCTAGGGATAGAAAGCAGTTCTGTAACACCAGACTCAGATACTGGAGAAGATGAAAGTGGAACTGTGCCGAGTTGCTCAACATCACTGTACCAGAGTATCTCAACACCTGTAGCTGCTGCCAATGGAACGAGAGACAGCACCCAAGAGATGCCTGAGATGCAGAGCCTGGCACCTGCATAATTACAGGTGGTTAAACTGAAGAAAGACTTATTACTGAGCAGGTTTTTTTTGAGCACTTGAAAGATGTATATTTAAATTTGGTGTTGATTAAGCTTTAAGGTTGGAAAGAAAATCTGTACTGTAATGCTCTTGCATTAAAGCTTTACAACATGACTCAACTATTTTTGTAGTTTCTTCTACCAAAATAGCCTTTTGTTTTCAATTAACATTCCTTAATATTTTTGTAGCCAAGTGCAAGCCTCTTGGGTTTGAGCAGATTCACAATAGGCCAGCTAATGCTGTTGTACAAAATTTTCAAGCTGAAGAGATGCTGATGTGTTAAAGAAGGATCGTTTTGTAAATGAGTGGGTTTTACCCCATGAAATGTTTACAAAAATACTTCTAAGTATTTGTTGCTGGTTGAATGTAGATTTGAAATGGAAATTTAAACTTATACAGTTTAATGTCCTTATACTGGATTTTGTGTAATTGGGAGTGGTTGAACAGTATATTTTTACATTAACATATCTTCACTTTATATAAGCATATATATATTTCGATGCATACACACACTATATACACAAATGTTTGTGAATACTAAAAGGATAGTCACGTTTTCAATATCTGAATAAACTTGACTGCTCATTCATATGAATCAGTTTGGACAAATTAATGCACAGCTCCAACCTGTGCTCTTTTTCAAGGACTTAAAACTGATGACAACTTTCATGTAAATACGTTCAGTCCTACACTTGAGGTAATTTTGCAATTGATTTCTTGCATACTTTACTAATGTTTATCTTTGCCAATATATGAACTGATGAATTAACTACTCTACACTGTTTTTATGTCAAGATTATTTAGAGAATTAATGAACAGGTTATAAAACCCCCATAAGCCACAAACCAAAATAGTAATCACAGTTATCATTAATGCATTTTTTGTATATGCAAGAGGCAGTGTGAGTTTATTTGATTACCTGCTGATGTCCTTTGATGTTATGCGAAATTTAACAGAACTGAATCAGTTTATTCATTATTTGGTAACTGTTGTATATATAAAAAATAAAAATCAAAGTTGATTTAGTGTTTTAATTAAATCATTTTTAGAGAAAAATATCTAGTCTCGTTGATGTAAGTACATGAGATAGAGGGGATAGCTAACAGTGCTTAGTCCATTGATATTTTATATTTTGTGAGTAATGGAGAGCAGTGGGAATACTTATTTATTGCAGAGTGGAACATATCTTTTATTTCTAGGCTGTTGATGTGCTGGGATTTGGTGGATTTCTTCTGGAGCAGTTTACTTTTGCAAATGTTACTTGTACCACCTAAAGCAAATACAAGAAATACAAAAAGGCTCTAATAGATAAATCAAGTTGTTACAATGATTTGATACCAAATCAGACTTTTTGGCTCAGTTGTGAACTAATAATGGAGAGCTGAATCAGTTTAGATTTTGTTTTTAATATCACCAATGTGCTATCTCTCATCAGTTAATAAGAAGAGTCTTGCGTGGTGAAACTCAAGGTTTCACAGCTCAGTGTATCTGTAGCCTTTCATTTCCTATCCAGGAAATTACTGTGAAGCATTGTGTCTTTGTTCACTGGAACATTGTGCTTCTTAGTGGGTCATTTAATGTGGCATAGAATACATAAAGCTGTAAGAACTTTATATAATTGACACTTTGGTTCAAATACTAGGTGAGTCAGTATTTCTAGTTCACTTTGAAGTGCACTTGCAAAATGTTTTTGTCAAAAATTATTTTGAAATGAAACTGTGGAAGGGGGGAGGGAAATCAAAACAAATGCAACAAGCGAGTTTTCAGTTAGCTATGCACATTTCTGAGTTATTCTGGATATACAGCATCAAAAAGTGATATGCAGCATATTGAAGATCTTGAAGAAAATAATAATTGACAAATAATAATAGTCAAATTACCAAGAAAAATATTTCAAGTGGAATTCTGTTAGAATTACAGCTATGGCTGCTAAGAAGTAGTACCAGCCCTTGTTGATCTATCCCCTTTGTATTAAGTGCTCAGATGTCATGGATGAGAAGGTTGTTCCTGAGTTAACAGTGAGCAGCTGCTGTGGAAGGCTTGGAGTAAGTAGGCTTGCTCTGCTTTCCTGCAATAAGATCAGATGTCCCTTGTTCATGGTATGTACCCTTCCTGCTGACAGGCAGCCTTGCAAAGAGTTGGAATCAAGAGGAACCTCATTCTCCACTAAATTATTCCTGATTGTTAGGGATGTCTTTAGTCTTAAAATGAGACTGGGAACACTGTGAAAGGCCTTAATTGGGATCATGATGGCTGAAAAAATGCCATGGGTTGGAGGTTCTGGATATGTAATTACATACTTCATTTGTACATGAATTATTTAGACTACTTAGAATTAACTAATGTGAATTAACTCTGCTTTTTTTGGTTACAGTTGTCAAGCTGTAAAAAGGCAATACTTGTTCAGTTCCTGCAAACCTGTTTTGTTCTTTAATACTTAACTTGAAGGTAACTTTCTTCTGGGGTCAGCATTTAAAACTTCATGCTTCTCAATTGTAGCAGTATTCTAGTGTTACCTTTTCCAAGATAAAAATTACATTTATGTAGGTCTTTACTTGAGACTTTTTTTATATTTTTTTAGGGCAATTTTGTTTTGAAAGGACATTCTTCAGAGCTTTTCTGTTGGAAGACAAGAGGAGAATTGGCTGAAAATTCACAGAAGATTTGACCATTGTGAATATTTATGGAATGGTTTTGATACTGGGAGGTGAAAGAAAAAACAAAACAAAAGGGTAGTGCTTTACTTCATTTCCCATAGTAATCACCACTTCAGCTGTTTTCACATTTCACATTTAGCAAATGTGTGCCTGTCCTGTTCATTGTAGCCAGTGGCCTTCAATCCACAGTCTGGTGTTGAGGTTTTGTATTAATTTTTTGTAGGTAATTTTCCTAAAGAATATAAAGACTATATATATGTTATAACAGGTCCTGATTGCCTTAATAACCAGATGTGGAAACACTGTGATGTTGATTGTATTAGCAATGTTTTGGGTTTGACCTGTAATTCAATTAAAATTAAGATGG
This sequence comes from Heliangelus exortis, assembly GCF_036169615.1. Lineage (NCBI taxonomy): Eukaryota > Metazoa > Chordata > Aves > Apodiformes > Trochilidae > Heliangelus > Heliangelus exortis. The sequence goes on from NC_092422.1 coordinate 132,665,903, forward strand.
TATGTTCAACAATGCCAGTTTTGTCACTAGTATGTTTTGTCTTGAAAACTTTGCTGTTTTCTAGGGGACAAATTTAAGATGCTAAAGGTGCCTCTTCAGTTAATCTCTAGGTTTTCCTCACATACTACCCTATAAAACTCTTTGGCCACAGTCAGCCAAAGCAGTGAGAAATCCGATTCCTCACTATATTCAGATATAATCTTGAGTACTGAATTAAAGCTCTATTGCTGAAACATTTCAGAAAGCCTTAAAAGGTATTCTTATAGCTTTCACTTTTTGAGAGCTGTTGTAGCTCGAAATAACTGAGAAACTTTTAATTCACTTTTCTAAATAATTTTTGGTTACAAGCATCTTGCCTAACTTCAAAATGGTTTTATTGCCAATTTGGCATTCAGAATTTGGACCATGAACAATTTTTAGTACTGCTCATACAATTCATGCTTCCTGGTGTGATGCAAATCGAGCCTTACCAGACCTGGTATTGGATTTCTGTAGGTACAAATCTGTGTCTTCAAACTGTTCCTTGTTAAACAACAGAAATGACAATGCTAAAAGAGGTTAATGAAATTTTAAAAATGCTTCTGTGAATTGCTTCAACTTAAAAATGGAAGTGGAAAAAAGTTATTAAGTGGGCTCTGTGCAGGAGTAATGAAGAAATGTATTGACTATTCCTCATGCTCAGTTTTAGTCCATATTCTTGTATGGATGCAATTTAAAACTAAAGGTTTGTCCATGGGCTGTAAACGAATGGCTTGTAACATGATTTTGTCTGTGGCTGGCTCACTATCTTAAAATTTATTTTTCAAATCTGTTGATTGTTCTCTGAACATTTGTAGTCAATGCCTGGTGCCATCTCTGTGGGAAAAAAAAAAAAAAAAAAAAAAAAAAAAGGAAAAGAAAAAAGAAAAAAAAAACTGCCAAAGAGAGCAGTTCTTAGAGAGAAGTTCCATGAGCTGCTCTTTGGTGTCTTGGATTAAAGAAGGAAATCCTTACCTTTGGTTCTGTGTGTGCAATTTTGTGACATGACTGCATGGAAGAATTGATAAGGTGAAGAGATACAGGTACATAATTGAGCACTGGACAGACAGATTTCTATATGGATGGTATTCTATTTGAAGATGCTTTCAAATGCCCTTTTTTGTGGTGTGAAAAGATGAGCTGTGCATCATATGAGATATTTAGTGGGACTTGAAAATGTCTGCTATGCAATTAAGTGATGTTATTGCAGTGCAGGCCTTGTATGAATCAAGTTTCAGTTTCATTTTAATTCAAGTGGAGATTTTAATCTTAAATATTTTTAAAGAATGTCTGCTATTTTTCATGGTAAATCACTATAGCTTTGGCACACGTATTTCCTCATGAATTGCAAACAAATACATTGTGGGACGTCACTTTTTGCCTCATCCACAATTAATTACACAATTGAATCAAACATATATTTCAAGCTGCCTGTGTAATTTCAATAAATGAAGTTTTCTAAATGGGTTATGTTTTGAAGGAATTCAATTACAGTATATATTTTCATTATACAGGCTGTGTGTACCCTACCTGAACATCAGTTCATAGACTGTTTCTGTGTATGTGTCATATTATTAACATATGTGACATTAACTGCAGAGCTCCGTTGTGTAGAGCTGAAGTTTTTGCCAAGCTTAGCAGTTCGGCAAGTGATGGTAACTTCTGTACTCTTGTGTGTTGTGGCTGCCCCTGGCCAGCAGCCATGCACTCTGGTCAGCTCCTTGCCCATTTCCCTCTCCCATGGTATGAGTAGAAAACAGGACAGCAAGAAGGCTCATGGATTGAGACAAGGGGAGTTTCCCACGGAAGGCAAATGGTGCTCCTGCAAGGAAAAAAGGCAGACCAGGCACAGGTTCCTGGCAAAGATAAATGTCGTGACCACAAATGTCCTTGCTTTCTTCTTTCCCTGATCTTTTTTTGCTGAGTACAGTGGGATATGGTATGGAATGTAGAATCTTAGAAGGGTTTGGGTGGGGAAGGGACCTTAAAGATCATCCAGTTCCAACCCCCCTGCATGGGCAGGGACACCTCCCACCAGACAAGGTTGCTCAGAGCCCCATCCAGCCTGGCCTTGAACACTTCCAGGGCGGGGCCAGTCACAACTTCCCTGGGCAACCTGTGCCAGTGTCTCTCCATCCTCAGAGTGAAGAATTTTTTCCTATTGTGTAACATGAATCTCTCCTCTTCCCTTTTAAACCATCCTATCACTACATGCCCTTGTAAAAAGTCCCTCCCCAGCTTTCCTGTAGGCCCCCTTCAGGTTATCTCCCCAGAACCTTCTCCAGGCTGAAGAACCCCAACTCTCTCAGCCTGTCATCATGGGAGAGATCTTCCAGCACTCTGATCGTCTTTGTGGCCATCCTCTGGACTCACTCCAGCAGGTCCCTGGCCACTTTTGTCAGTCTGGATCAGTTGTCCTGGTTATGTCTGCTCTCAACCTCTTGCCCACCCCAGGGGAAGTGAGAGAGCCTCAATGCTGTGCAAGCAGGGTTCAGCAACAGCCCAAACTTTGGTGTGTTATCAGTACTGTTCTAGGCATAAGCCCAAAGCATGGCACCAAATGACCACCTATGAGGAAATCTCAGCCTGGCCCCATTTGGTGTGATGACCACCATTCTTGATGTCATCAAGAGTATGTCTGAGATCATGTTAGGAAAGAATAAATCCTTGCTATTGAAAAGGACACTTTTGAAGTGCTCGTCTAGACATGATACCAAAAAGTAGCTGCCTTGCAACTAAATGCAAACTTACAAAACACAATGCAAACTATTACAAAAAAAAGTTGCATTACATATAAGCAACTTGCATTCAGCTGTCCTGTTGCGTGTCGTAACTCCATGAGATGTAACACCAGAAACTTCTAAAACACTCCACGTGTCCTTTAGGTTACAGGGATTTATGCCACCTTTGGGCATTGGTCTTGAAGAGCTTTCTTGAATTGAAGGTAAAGACAAACTAATGGAGTAAAGTGTAGTAGAAGACTGCCTTTTCTCTACAGTGAAATGGTTTCCTGATGAGTGTCCAAAGGACAACACACCTGGTAGAGGGTCTGGAGAACAAGTTTTGTGAGGAGCAGCTGAGGGAACTGTGGTTGTTTATTCTGGAGAAAAGGAGCCTGAGGGGGGAACCTCGCCATGCTCTACAACTCCCTGAAAGGAGGTTGTAGTGAGGTGCTGGTTGGTCTCTTCTCCCAAGTAACAACCAATAGGACCATAAGAAATTGCCTCAAGTTTCTCTTGGTGACATATAGATTAGATATTAGGAAAACTTTCTTTACCAAAGAGATTGTCAAGCACTGGACCAGGCTGTCCACGGAAGCCATGGAGTCACCATCAATAGAGGTATTAAAATGATGTGCAGATATGGTGCTTAGAGACATCATTTAGTGGTGAAGTTGGTTGTGCTAGATTAACATTTAAACTCAATGATCTTGAGGGTCTTTTCAAACATTAATGTTTCTATAAAACTATTTTTTTTCTGAAGCAAGGAAAGAATTGCCTTTCTGCTCTAGGCTTCCTTCCACTGGGGGTTGTAACAACTGAATTTCTTGAAGTCCTCTGAAATTGTCAATTTCTGCTCTCTTCTCAAAACCTTTTTTTTTTTTCTTCTGATGATTGTGCATTAACTTGATGTTTATTCTTACACAGTCCACCTTCTGCATAATATTTTCAACCAGTTCTCTGTGGGTGCAAATAAAATATTACCAGAGCCTTTCCTTTCATTATTTTCTTCCAAATCTTGTATCAAAATTTAGTATTTGTATTCCCATATCTTCCTAGCCAGTCTCTCATTTGGTAGATATAATTTCCCAGCAGCTGCTGATTCATTAAAATCTCCTCAGTGCCACTAGAACTTGAGATTGTTTTGCTGGCTGCTTGAAAACTGGTGCTTCCCATATCTTAGTGATTTAAAGTCTACATTCCCATCAAATTTTTCAGTAATCACATCACTCAGAAACATGGACTTTAGAGTTGGTGTGTATGTCTTTGGTAATCTGAGAACCGTCTGCACATTTTTCTTTCCTTGTTGAAGAAGCTCCTTTGGCTAGTCCACCTGTCAATTATTTCACAAAGTCCTTGTTTTACCAACTAAATTGTGATCTGGTTAGGTATTCAGACTTGTATTTTCTGCTTGTGTCACCATTTCTTGCATTAATAATAAACGTATCTGTTCTCTTTGGCTTTTGACCTTATATTGAATAAAGTTAATTTTTAGATCCTTCTGAAGTCCAGCTTTCTTTATGCCTATTTTATGTTTTCATAGCTTCATTTTCTTTCTATGTCCTGTCACTTGATGACTTGAAAGTTCTCCTTCCTCCTGTAGGACACCTGTAGACAAAGACTTGCTGGTGATCTGGGAGAGCCAGAAGTAAAATGAGATTTTTTTTTTTTCTCACTAGCTACTCTACACTGTGAATTTTATCCTCCTGTTGAAACTTAAATGGAAGGTCTTAAGGCTGCTAGTATATGTCATCAAACTATGGTAAATGTTGCAAATAATTTTAAGGAAAACTGCTGAAATGGATAGTCAGTATCTCTGAGGGAGAAAAATTACTCCAACATTGAAAGCACCTCACAGACTTGCTTCAGATTTAAATTACACTTGAGAATTTTGTGACTTTAAGTATGCACTTTTTAAAAGTGCGTAGCTTAGGACTTCAGAGAACGGTGACTCTGTTCTCCCATGAGAGGAGAGTGTTGCGGCGAGCCTTTCTCTCGGGGGCTTGGCTCTTCTTCGTAGCTCTCTTGCCATCCCTCTCCTCAGGCGTCTTCTTCTGTTCTCTTCTGACTCTGCTTCTGGGAGCATGCCTTTTGTCTTGCCCTTCAGCCCCGCCCATTTCCGGCTGGGGCAGGCCCTCATTAGTGGGCACACCTGGGCTTAAGCTCCCAGTTCATTATCAGCGACACCTGAGGACTTGTGGTTTTCTCTACAGGAGAGGAATGTGTGCATAAACCAAAGAGCATCTTGCAGTTTCTGAATTCTGATTATAGACAGTTAGATGCCTTTTAGAAATAAAAGTAGACTTATCTCTTTATTTCTTACCAAAAACATTACCTCAGTTGTCCAAAGTGACATAGGATTTCTGTGTGTCACTCTGGCAGACATTCTACAACTGCTACAACTGCAAATAGCTGCCTCAAAGTATTTACAGTTTTTTTGGTCAGCGATTCTCTTGTGTAGCACTGTGAACTACAGAAAAATTAGTTTACCTCTAAACAAAATCTGTAGTTTACATTTATTCTCAAAGGCATAGGCCAGCTCTGCTGTACTGTTGCTAGAAAAACAACAAAAAAAAGTATTTTCAATCCATAAATATGTCTTTTGGTCTGTAATTGATATGGGAAAATCCACCTACAAAATACAAGTTGCACAACTTCCTTTCCATGGAGAAGCAATGTCCCTGTGGGGGTTGTGGCCAGGGAGCTGAATTTTAGTCTTCCTTGCCTGTTACAAGTACCTGCTGGCATAATGTACCTTTTGTGTGGTTTGCATTTGTGAGTCATCCTGGAGAGAGACAGAAAACCTTTGCCACACTCTAGTTAGCACACAGAGCCGTGATAGATAGCAAGGCTGCTGGGTAGGAGGGTCATTGAATTGTGTGATGTCCCAGCTGCAGAGCTAACATCTAACTAGATAAAATCATGCTTATCAGAGTTTGGTTTCATCACTGGAGCATTCTGAGGCTGCTCACTCTTGCAAACTGTTCAACTGGAGGGAACTGTATATAGGTATCTCAGCCACAGCAGGTAGGAATATCAAAGTTCAAACACTGATGTGCTTCCCATTATTAAAAAATAATGAACAAACATGAGAGAGAATGTATCTTGATAATTTGAGATTGAACTATCTCAAGTTCAATATATAGGCATACTTTCCCCTAACTGGGAAAATTAAGTTTGTGGGTTAGTATAATGAAAATGGTGGATATGCATTACTGGAGCAGGTAGAGCAACAAGTAGTATGTCAAGCATAAGAAAGGATCCTTACTACATTTTACACATGGGAACTATGTAAAAGGGAACCTAAAAGGGTCTTTGCTTTAGGCCTCACACTAATTCTGAGGCAGCTGTGAATCTGTTGCAGTCCTGAACACTGAGCATGATTACTCATTTTAAGAAGTGGGTCATTTGACCAACAGTTCAAGTTTAGTCTGGAAGCTTTTGCTGTTTTGTTAGTTGAGACAAGCAATAGAATTCTGTGAAGCTCCATGGGAGCTATGAAATGGTCTCAAATCTTTTGTGTTTTTGTGTTGGTCTCTTTTTAAAAGCAAAATAAATTCCCTCATGATGCAAACATGGACATTCTAAGATGCTGAGTTTAGCAAGGCTAAAGGGATGCTATCTGCAACTCGGAGAGGTAGAACACAAAGCTTAGTACTATGAATGGAGCTTCCTGCTACTTGCCTTGTGCAGTTCCCTGCTCAGTGTCTCAGCTTCAATGGATCAGATTTTAGCTTTTTTCTCTCAGTCTGTGTGATGAGTATGTGTACTAAGCTAAGGCCACAAGATGCCAGCTGTTGCCAGCTTGGTTGTCACTGTCTGGAAGGCTGCAGGGCAAGTCACTGTTGCTGCTTTTCAAGGGGAAGCTGTGACCATTTTCCCCATGTGGTGCATTGGAACAGAGAAAATTCTGTGTATTTGAAGGAACCTTACTTCAATACTGCTTGCAATCCAGATGTGCTGCTTAGTTCTACACTCTGTGAGGTAAGCTATTTATTCAGAGTAGGTGATGGAAAAGCTTTGGAAAACGGGAGAAGCAGGGAAGAAAATTAGGAGAAAAAGTGACAAAAGTAGGTGACAAAATTAATGTTTGACTGCAGAATGCTGCTATAAGAGAAATTATTAAATATCCAGAAACAAATTCACAACTAGATTTGAGGCACTGAGATGGTACCTTAACACTGGAGTCAAGTTACTGTTTCAGCAGTTGCCTTCTACTCACAATTTCTGAGCTAATCGTAGTCTAGAATTTAAGTAGCAGACAATTTCATGAAGGAAAAAAAAAAAAAAAACCTACCAAAAAACCACATTATCCCAGAGACATGAATATTTTGGAGACAAGTGAAGTTGTCATAAAGAGGACTTCCAGGATCTGTATGGGATTGTATTTTCACAATTCATAGGTGATTAATTTGTTAACTGATGTTGTGCTTAGAAGAGTCTGTAGATCAGAGTCTTGCTCTTATACAGCTCATATGGGAACCACAGCCATTGCTGTCTCCATTAAAGATTTCTCCAGTTAGCCAACCCTCTTTCAGTGGCTGTGCTCTTTGCACATTTCCAATTACCCTTCAATATCTAAGACACATCAAGTCTTTCATTAAAAGGTATAATTCCTACCCCTTAATACACCTTTGGAAAGCCAGCCAGTTTTCCAAAGCTGTGTTCCATAGGGGAGAGAGAAGAGTTTCTAGATCAAAGAACTTCTCAGATCAAAACAATATCACCACAGCTTTTGTGTGTAGAAAAGTCAGTTCCTACTTTACTTTGCTATCGGATCCCCATGACCCCGCTGTCCCAGGGCCACTCTCGGTGGCAGCGTGCCCCCGGCCCTGTTGCCCACGGGTGAGGGGGTGGCAAGGGCAGGCCGTGTATCTACAAACCTACAAACCCTTTTTTCCCTGCCCGAAGCAGGCGACAACCCCGAGTGAGCTGCCGCTCCCCCACAGCGAGCCCGGGTCGGGCAGTGGTGTCAGGGGAAGGTGAAGGCCAGACGCAGTCCCGAGGGGAGGACGCGCCCTGCAGAGGGTGCATCCATATTTGGGGTGGCCCCCAGCCCCCTGAGCCCTGGGAGGCTCTTGCCGCGGCGCGGGCTGCGGAAGCGGGCATCGCCCGGTGGCGGTACCTCACACCCCAGTCCGGCCCCAGCCGGGCTGTCGGTGTGGGGCGGTGGCTGAGGTAAGCGAGGGCCGTGGGCGTCTATTCAACGTCGTCACTCGGCGATGGGTTTCCCCTAATCGGGTTTCCATCTGTCTCCGCCGGGGTGCATAAAAGGCGACAAGGCGGGACGAGGCGGGCAGAGCGCCGCGCTCTCTGCCCGGCCCCATGCAGCCCGCCATGATGATGTTCTCCAGCAAGTACTGGGCGCGGAGGGGCTTCTCCCTGGACTCGGCCCTGCCGGAGGAGCGTCCCGCTGCCGGCAGCCTTACCGTAAGTGGCGGGGCTGGGAGCGGGACTTCTGCGCCGGGCTCAGCCCCCGTAGGGGCAGCGGAGGAAGGGGGCGAGGCAGAGGTGCAGTCTGGGTCCCGCAGGCCGGGGGCGCCTCCGAGCGTACGGGTGAAGCGAGGGGGCTGCTCAGCGGGTACAGGGGACGCTGAAACTTGCTTTGCGGTCCCCCTAGCTCCCCATTAGAAGCGCTGCCGTGAAAGTGTGTTCAAAGAGTAGTAAAAACTCCATTAGAAATTAAAGCCTTACTGCAGAAATTAACCGCATTGCTACTGGAATAATATCAAAGCCTTGGGGTCCAGTTCAGGTGCTTTTCAGTGCTTGAATTTTTAAAGCCAGAGATTAGTCCTGCCGATCGCGTCCACTAGTGCTGCACCTGCAGAATCTCGGCACGATATATAAAGCTTTTTACTTTTTTGGCAAGATGCAAATCGCACGTACTTGCTTTGCTTTGGTGCCTGTGGCACTTCCGTTTCTGAGCATCCCCGGTTTGTAGCTCTCCCGGCTTCTGCTGACCAGCAGGGGCGCGAAAACGAACGGGAACATCGCACAGAGGATGTGCAGTTCCCCTTCTGAAAACCCTGCCAGGAGGTAGAAACAGTTCTCTGTAAGGGGATGGTATGGGTGCAGCAGGTGCTTAGGTGATTTCAAGTACGGGATGACCTTCTGTATACTTACAGGTAAGTGTGTTTGACTGCGTGTATTCTAATAAAAATAAAGAATGTTAATAGGTACTAATAATGAAGTCTGCTCTGGATAGGTAGAACATTTTAGGATTATGAAGAATTTTCCTTAAGTAAAATTTTGCAACGCATGAAAATTCAGATAACTTGATTAGGAACCAAGGGAATGCACTGGTTTGAACCAGCTGTGAACTGTCCTGATATGTGAAATATCCTTATTTTTACATGCTTTGATTCTATTGGAAATACTGAATTAAATGAGATAAATTTGTTTTATTGTTGTCTTCTTTGAGTTACTTTCTTCACCAAGTTCTGCTATAGATGACCTTTTCCCTGAGTACTTGAGCTTGCTCCAGATAATTAATTTTCATTAAGAAGGTTGATCAGCTAGTCATTGTTTAATTATAAAGTATACTATAGAGGATGGTAAGTAAAAATTGAGTTTTTGCAATATCACATAGTGCCTCTTCTACTGCGTTTATAACAGCTAATCTAGTTTCCAAATGCTTGCAAGAGGCTTTCAGTCATCACTTCAGGTAATGCTCACTTGAGAGTATTAGGGAACCTGCGACAGTCTTGGAGTGCTCTCATTTCCCAGGGGAATTGATGGTAAACAGATTTCTCAGACACTCATTGAAGCACTTGATTCTTGGTACACAGCTTCCAGAAAGCAACACATAGTGAAAAATCACAGATGCTATGTAAATAGACTCTTTGTCACACTTCATCTATAGGTGTATACTTGATGTCTGTGAAAAGGGCTCAGCTAAATCTCAAATATTATTAAAGTTAAAAAACAAAAGTGATATGCTCCTAAACTGTCCATGAGCAAACCTCCTACCCAGCAGAATTGTATAAGCTCAATTACAAAAAAACCCCCGTGTTTTAAACCCTTCATATATCATTCCGTAAACATAATTGCTTGTTCAGGTTGTTTCTGTGTAGTGAAATAATCAGAAAGTACCACTGGGACTTTTTAGCATGTCCAGTAAATAGTTTAAGTGTGGCAAGTTTAACCTGTGTTGTTGAAAGTGTGGTTTTGGTAAGACAGCACATTTTAACTAGCCCTCTTTCATTCAGTACATTCTTGTACCTTAAAAAAAATAAATCTCAGTAGTTCCAGTGGAAGCTGAATTGGGAGCAGTGGGCTCTTAGTTCAGTGCAGGAAAGTATTTCAAAGTGGACTAGGTTCAGATAAAAAGTAAACCAATTTAACATGAACCACTTGATGCATATACCTCATCACTGTCAGCGATTTTTAAGAAAGTTGTTTTGCATAATCCAGTTTAAAAAGGAATCAGGGTGAACCTTACTCATTTTCTGCTGCATCACAGATTACTTGACAAAACCTTGTAAAATCTTCTAGAAGCACAGGGAGCTTCTTCTCTGAAGTCTACTGGCATAGACATTATGCAAGTGAGATAATTATAAGGAAAAAAATAAGAATGCAGATTTAATTTGGCTGTTACCAAGTTAAAAAACTTCATCTATTCTCACTGTTTTCCCTTCATGCTGCTTTACAATTTACTAAAGAAATTAATTAATCGTGTAATAGCTGTATACTATTCTTCTATCTTTTTACCTTGATTTTTTACGTGACTATATTATGGATGATACTGTTTTAGAAAAAGCAGCTAGCAGTTCACTAGAGATTTCATTTCTCCAGGAGTCATAGCCTGTGTATTGGAAAATGCAGACTGGTGTTGGAAAATCATTGTCAACCTCATAAAAGTTGTCTATAACTGTACTGTGGGCATCTTAACAAGATTTAAGCTGATAAAATTATGTTTGCTGGAAAATCCTGGCTGAAATTTAGTTTAGAACAATCTTGGTCCTCCAAATTGTGAGCAGAATGTGGGAGTGGCTGAGAATGCTGTAATTTCCTGTATTTTTTTTGAGCTCCTCAGCCATCTCATCTTCTAAGGGAGGTACAGTCTAAGCTTGTATTTCTGTCCTTGTTTGTGTAATTAACAGAGGGTTTTTTCCCTCAGGTAAAATGACATTATGTGAAACATTAATTATGGTAAAACAGAACATAAATTATGTGTTTTAAATCTAATAGTTAATAAAAAATACAGACTAGTGTAAATTGTCATAAATTGACTGGTACGGGTTAGAATAGTATCTTTGCAATTTTGCAGCAATGTTCAGGTTAGAATTGCAGTAGTTCAGACCATCTCCTTTTGCTTCATGTGTATTGCTAATGATAGCATTGCCCTAATAATAATTGTATTCCAAACACTTTTGTGTTTTTCCTTATGCTTTTTTTATGGATTGGCCCTTTACACAAACATCTCTAACAGCAGCTTTTGACCTGTGGTACTGGTTTCAAGTAAATGCATTACATTTACATTATGTCTGAATGAGTTGTATTCAGCTGTTTTCTAACAAAAATTTCTCTGCTTAAAAAGAGTTAAATTGGGGAAATACCCATTTGCATCTGAAATGTGCTGTTCTTTATCCATTTGAAGCTAAACAGATCAAGTTCTGGGAAAAATGAGGAAAAGAAAGGAAATAAGGGAAATGGAAAAAGTGAGCCCGTTTCTGAAGGTGGAAAGACAGCTGTGGTGTTTTCCTTGAAGAATGAAGTTGGTGGATTGGTAAAAGCTCTCCGACTCTTCCAGGTAAAGCTCACAAATCATTATGCTGACTGGACTAGAAGGGCTACTGAGGTCAGATTCTTTGTTGGTATAAATCTAATGGAGCATGACGGAAGGAGTGCAGTTACACTCTGAAGAATTGTATAAAAGTAGCCTAAAATTTTATGGACCGTTCAACAAAGCATTTTGGGCTTGTGAAGGTTTTTCTGGAATAAAGCTTAACAGTGATGCTGATGTTCACACCATTCACTTTAGATTTCTGATGTGCAATTCTTGACACCGTAAATTAGATCTGAAGTTGTCTGTGCAGGCCACAATGACAGAAGGCACTTTCAGAGAGCAGTTCAGAATTTAAGTTACATGCTCCAAGTGAGACACTGGTGTCAGCTGTGATACAGGACAATGTTTGGTCATAAGGTTAAATTTACCTGCTAGTGTTTGCAGGGTTAAAACTGTCTATTACAGTCACCTGATCAGCATGAGGAAGTCAATGAGGCCTCCTACAGGCAGCTGGCAGCAGCCTTGTGACCACAGGCCCTGGTTCTCCTAGGAGATTTTAACTCCCCAGATATGTACTGGGAGACCTACTCAGCAGCCATTCACAGTCCAGGAGGTTCCTCCAGTGCATTGATGATAACTTCTTGATTGGAGGAGATAACTTCTTGGTGGAGGAGCCAACTAGGAGTGGAGCATTGCTGGATCTTGTCCTAACCAACAAGGAGGGTGTGTTTGAAGCAGTGAAGGTTGAGGGCAACCTTGTCTGCAGGGACCAGGAGATGGTGGAGTTCAGGATCTTACGTGGTAGAAACAGGATTCCAAGTAGAATCAGAACCCTGAACTTCAGAAAAGCCAAATTCGCCCTCTTCAAACAATTGCTGGGGGAAATCCTATGGGACAGGGTACTAGAAGGTCAAGGAGCCCAAGAAGGAGGGTTAACTTTCAAGGACCACTTCTTCCAAGCTCAGGACAGGTGCATCCCAATGGGAAGGAAATCATGAAAGGGAACTAGGGGACCACTATGGTTGAACAGGGTAAACTCAAATGGAAGAGAATCTATAGATTGTGGAAGGAAGAGCTGGCCACTTGGAAGTAAGGTATACTTGATATAAGACTGTTGCCCAAGAATTCAGAGAGGCAACTAGGAAATCTAAAGCCTCCTTGGAATTAAACTTTGCAAGACAGATTAAGGACAACAGAAAGGGCTTCTTCAAATACATAGCAGATAAAACTAACACTAGAGGCAATGTAGGCCCAGTACTGAATGAGGTGGGAACCCTGGGGACCGAGAATACAAAGAAGGCAGAGCAGACACCTTCTTTGCCTCTGTGCATACAGCTGGAGGATGTCCTCAGGAGCCCCAGGCTCCTAGGGCTGCTGAGGAAGTCAGGGTAAAGGATGAATTTGCCTTGGTTGATGAGGACTGGGTTAAGGATCAGTTAATGAGTCTGGACATCCATAAATCCATGGGTCCTGATGGGATGCACCCACGGGTGCTGAGGGAACTGGTGGATGTCATTGCTAGGCTGCTCTCCATCATCTTTGGTAAGACATTGGGAACAGGAGAGGTGCCTGAGGACTGGAGGGAAGCAAATGTCACTGCAGCCTTCAAGAAAGGCAAGAAAGAACCCAGGTAAGCATAGACCAGTCAGCCTCACCTCCATCCCTGGAAAGGTGATGGAACAACTCATTCTTGGTGCTGTCTCCAGGCACAACAAGGACAAGAGGCTTTACTAAGGACATGGCTTTACTAAGGGGAAGTCATGTCTGACCAACCTGATAGCCTTCTATGAGGATGTAACCAGGTGGATAGATGATGGCAGAGCAGTAGACATGGTCTGTCTTGATTTCAGTGAGGCGTTTGACACCATCTCCCACAGCATCCTTGGAGCTAAATTGAAAAAGTGTGGCCTGGATCATCAGGTAATGAGGTGGATCAGGAGTTGGTTGAAGGATAGAAGCCAAAGAGCTGTAGTCAATGGGGTGGAGTCTGGTTGGAAGTCTGTTTCTAGTGGAGTCTTTCAAGGGTCAGTACTGGGACCAGTACTGAGCAATATATTTATTTATGACCTAGATGAGGGAATAGAGTGTACTATCAGCAAGTTTGCTGATGACACAAAACTGGGTGGAGTGGCTGACATCCCAGAAGGCTGTGCTGCCATTCAGAGGGACCTACACAGACAAGAGAGTTGGGCAGGGAGAAATTTAATGTATTACAACAAGGGCAAGTGTGAAGTCTTACATCTTGGAAAGAACAACCCCAGGTACCAGTACAGGTTGGGGACTGAGCTGCTGGAGAGCAGCATAGGGGAAAGGGACCTGGGGGTGCTGGTGGATGGAAGGATGACCATGAGCCAGCAATGTGCCCTTGTGGCCAAGAAGGCCAATGGCATCCTGGGGTGCATCAGAAGGGGGGTGGTTAGTAGGTCGAGAGGTTCTCCTCCCCCTCTGCTCTGCTATGGTGATGTCACATCTGGAATATTGTGTCCAGTTCTGGACCCCTCAGTTCCAGAAGGACCAGGAACTGCTTGAAAGAGTCCAGTGTAGAGTGACCAAGATGATTGAGGGAGTGGAACATCTCCCGTATGAGGAGAGGCTGAGGGAGCTGGGTCTCTTTAGCTTGGAGAAGAGGAGAATGAGGGGTGACCTCATTAATGTTTATAAATATGTAAGGGGAGAGTACCAGGAGGATGGAGTCAAGCTTTTCTCAGGTATGACTAGCAATTGGACAAGGGGCAATGGTTATAAACTGGAGCATAGGTGGTTCCATATAAATATTAGGAAGAATTTTTTCACTGTAAGGGTGACAGAGCACTGAACAGGCTGCCCAGGGAGGTTGTGGAGTCTCCTTCCCTGGAGACATTCAAAGCTCACCCGGATGTGTTCCTGTGTGACCTCCTGTAGGTGACCCTGCTGTGGCAGGGGGATTGAACCAGATGATCTTTTGAGGTCCCTTCCAACCCCTAACTTTCTATGATTTCTGTAAAATGCAGCAGGTGGGTGGAATTACAAGCACATAGTTCTCCTCATTTGTAAGTTGAATTTTTTTTTTTTTTTGCTTCACTGGGGAAGAGAAAGAGTAGTTGTGAAAAGGTAGTTTCTGCCTGGCAAAAAAAGGAAAAATCAGAGTCAATAGAAGTATTGGTTGAAGGCGGCCATCTAGTCTAGTCTTGTATTTTGAAGCAAGGCTTTGGCAGCACTGTATCAGGTCAGCTTCTTGTCTGTCATTGTATGGTACTCTTGGCAGACCAGTAGTTGTAGTGGCAGAACTATCCCACAGAAATGTTTTCATGTTAGAACTATTTACATACTGATGTTTGTTGCATCATTTAGTCTTGATGAGAATGTTGTAATGGAGAATAAATTGAATTAGATTTAAATTTCATTACTGTTAACACTTCGCATTATTGCTAATTAGTGCAAGAAAAATAGATGAGGACTGATAGACAGTTGTCTGCACAAAAATATTTTCTTCCTCAAGAGATCATAAGAGATACTGAAGTAGTACATGCTTAATAGCATCTGTTTAAAAATGCATATTGCCTAATAAAGTTGCATTAGGATATTTATAGTGAAAGTAAATATAAAATTGCATTATATGATTTTTTTCTTCAAAAAGTTGCAATGCAATATTGTCCTCTGCAAGAGACTGAATTTTTATTCCAACACAATTTTTATACAAAGACAATCATTAGTTGACTTTAATAAAGAAAGATAATAGTATTATTTTACTTTTGGTATGCAGATTTTCTTGTTTTCAGCATTTACTAAGCATTGCTAACTGTGTAACTAAAAAGAGAGTACTTTCAATGAGAAGTAACTGGTATGTCTGTATTTATCCATTACTTCATCTTTCCACAGGAGAAACATGTGAGTATGGTTCACATTGAATCACGAAAATCAAAGAGAAGGAACTCAGAGGTGGAAATTTTTGTGGACTGTGACTGCAGTAAGAAAGAATTTAATGAACTAATCCAATTGCTCAAGTTTCAAACTAATATCGTGTCTCTCAATCCACCTGAAAACATCTGGACTGATGAAGAAGGCAAGGATGGTTTTCTGTCTTTTGGTTTAGACAATGAGCAATGTTATGTGCAGGTATCTCTGTACTCTTAGGCTCCAGTACATTGAATTCACATTCTATCTTCTACAGATCTTGACTGTGTCCCTTGGTTCCCCAGAAAGATATCTGAATTAGACAGATGCTCACAGAGAGTTTTGATGTATGGATCTGAGCTGGACGCAGATCACCCTGTAAGTGCAACATCAAATTGTCTTGTAGATAATACATTCAGGTTATTTGCCAGTCAAATAAAAAGACTGTTGACTGCTGCTGTAACTGCTCTTTTAGGCATATGGTTTTCAGAATCTGGGAATGTATTTCTTTTCATTAGTTTCAGTGAGTTAATTTTCTTTTTCTGTAGTAGAACACCCAAAAAATGAAATTCTTCTGAAAATATAGTAGCTCTTAAAAAAACTATGTCCTCTCTTATGCTGTTTTTATGTATTTATTTTTTAATTAACTAGCTATCAGAAAGGTTTAAAACTGAGGAGTTTAGATCAACTGACATTTGGTTCTTCTACAGGTAGCTCTTAGTTTATGATTGATGATAACTACAGAAGGAAACAGAGCAGTATGTCCTTGTTTCTGGATTAATGCAGCAGGTGGTAAGGTGTCTAGCATTGTTTCCTCACTTTGGTAACAGGAGGCAAGCCTGCATTTCACACAAGCTGCATCTGCAGTAGTGGCAATTGCTTAATGAAAAAGGCAAAAGAATAAATTTGTTATTCCTTCTTTTGGCTGATGTCTGTAAGTGCTTAACCTCTGAGTATTTAGATAGCATATGACTGCAAGAATTCGCATTACAGTATTTTCACTTGATATAAATCCAACGTTGTACATTTGGACCACTTGGCTGAAAGACACTGGTGAAAGCTAGTTATATTCCAAAGTAAAATCATCTGGATTATAGTGGCATTGTAGGAAATTTCCAGCTGAAAGGAAGTAGGTAATGAACTAAGATGTCTCATCATAAGACTGTCTTGCAATAGAATCAGATTAAACTTTAGCTGTAAGCAAGTCTCCTTTGTTTTTTTGGCCCTGAAGAGTTTGTATGTGACTGCAGAAAGATCAGGTTGGTGTAGGAGACTTTCCAGAGGTGCAAGTGTTCTATATCATGGGATTACAGCTCCTGTGTGGACTCCTCCCTGGTGACTGTCTTGGCTGAGGAGAAGCAGGTACCCCTGGAGGTCCTGGGCTTGGGGCTCAATGTCAGTGCAGAAATGGCACTCAGACTGCTTCCTTCTGCCCTATCTGCTCCACAGCTCCTACAGATGCCATGCTGTGGTGGGGCTCAGACACAGACCTCCATGTCTGCATGCACAAACAAGTGGACATCACCTCTGTGTCCCCTGGCAACCTTACCTCCATGGTCTCTGGTGTCACCTGCCCACATTGCAGTCACAATAAGCATCATCACCTCACCTTGTTTGCAGCATCTCTACCTTTTCACACTGTGGCCCACAGCTGGGGAGTGCATTCCTGGATCCTGCTTTCTGCCAAGTACTTCTTGATGCCAAACTAGGATTTATCTTGTTGCCTTCAAATGGAAAAATCTGTAGATTACCCTCAATCATTAATAGTCATTTGCATTAAACAGAGGCCTCAGTGGCAGTTCAGTCTAGCCTGGGTGATGGGCCATTTGATACCATTTTATGTTCTGAGCTGGTGCCTTCATTAAATACTTGAGTACTTTCCTGAAAATCTGCCTTCAGTTTTACAGGCAATGAAAAAAGACATTTGCATTATATGAATATATATTTTACACTTGGGGGAACTCTTATAAACATAGTTTACATGCCATTTGTTAGCCTATGCAGTGTGCTAGGTATTAGAGATGTGACTGGCCTTTCAAAGGCCACTTATGGTGCATAGGTGCCAGAGCACCAAAGAGAATTACCCTATTATAGGACCAGTGCAGTACCACTTCAGCAGCATAGCCCTAACCCTCTCCATATAGGCTAATGGTTTCAGTCTCAGTTTTACCACATGTGACAGGATTTTAAATCCCCTGTACTGTCTTCCATTCCCTTTTGACTCTTGAACAGTTTGTAGCTGAATAACTCAATGTTTTTATCAAAAGATATTAAGCAGACAAGGGTACTCCCCCAGAGTACAGCAACTTTTTGTCAGTCAGAACACTTTTCTATGTAGGATTGGAGGCTTGAACCTTTTCTGCAGTCCTTTGACATCCTCTCTGATGCAGCAGAACAGCTTTGGTTATGGTGCAGTAAAATGCCTTCTGAGATTTCTGGAAGCTCATACAAATATTTTGAGTCAAAAATGTTATCCCCTCAGCTATTTTTGTCTGTGTATGTGAGCAGGAAGGAAAAACATATTTTACTTCTGAGCTCTGACTAGGGGAAAATTAAATGCACTGTCTGGGCTACTAACTGGGAAACTTACTAACTCTTTACCTTTTTCATATTCAAGAGGTTCACAGTCCTACCTTGAAAATAGATAACTCTTTTTGCAATCCAAAACCTGAAGTGTCTACATATTTTATAGGTATAGAAGAGGTCTTGGTTTAGTTGTGGATAGCTCAAAGGTCTGTAACTGGCTGGTGTGTATGTGTTACATACTGCAGCCTATGAGCCCTTTCCCTGTAACTCATATTGGACCATATTTGCTGCTTGATGATGATGGCTCAGTCTCTAATGCATTGGTTAAGATGGAAACTACTAAAATGAGTTGCTTATGAACTCTGGGCATGAACTTGATTCTTCTGGTGAAGAAAGATATATTAAGTATAGGTCAATTACTGTGCTTTGTGACTGCATGTAGATATCCATTCAGATTAAGGAAAACCTGAGTAAAATGAAATGACAAGGAGAAAGTTTCCCTTTTTCAACATCTTGGATGAATGACTATGCACAAACCTGTCCTGAAAAAAATCATGTGGGACTTTGGTGGGGAAAAAGGTGGAGAAATACGTATCTTTTCTTGCAGTCCAGTAGACAGTGTTAATCAAAATACAATATAATTAGGTACTAAATAAACACTTTAATGATTTTTTAAAAATAATTCTTACAGCTAATTTTCTTCTTTATTGTAAATTACTCTTTTCTTCCTCGCTTAAGGGATTTAAAGACAATGTCTATCGACAGAGAAGAAAGTACTTTGTGGATGTTGCCATGAGTTATAAATAGTAAGTACTGGCATAAGTCATTCCCATGCTGCTGACTAGTTAGAAGTTATGGTCTACTTAATTCTGTAGGATGAAGTTTAACAGTAGATAAAGTAATCTTTTAAACTTTGACTGTTTTAGTGTAGGCTATAAATGACAAAACTTATGCTTGAAATCTCATTACATTTTGGTACAGATACAGGCAAATAAAGCATTTGAAAGGTAAATGCTACCTCTTCAGCTTTTTATTTGTAGGTGCTTAAACTTAAGAAACCCTTTTAAAAACACTTGAATGTCTTAATGACAAACTGATGCACTGCTGATTCACACATATATAGTGTTCCTAGTTTGATAAGCTCACTAAAACCCAAAATTATTATTTTCTTTTCATGCGCTTACTATACTGGATGCTACAAAATGCCATTCATCAGCTTTGCCGGTACATCTCTGAACTTCTCAGAATAAAATCAGTGAATTTTTCTGTGGTTAGTGGAGCTGGTGTCTGTACACAAATACACTGCATGGATTTTCTCATCTTGAATTTTTTTTTTTTGCATATAAAGTCAGTATTTTCAATTTGCTACTATCCCTGTAAGTAAAAAAAATTTCTGCGCTATGTAGAGGCACCTGCTGTGTTGCAATTTTCTTGTCATAGAATCATTCAGTTAATTCTGTTAATACTATAGGTTTTATTTGCAGCAGTCCAAAGCCCTCCTTCTCAAGGGAAAGAACATACTACTTTCGTGATATTTTTTTTTCCATTCTACTGCACTTCATCAGTTTTTTTATTATTCTCCTTTGAGATTTCTACCTATGTTGTTTGAAGAATATAAAAAGCAACAGTTTTTTTCTCCCTTTGTAGAAGGTACATTGTCTCAGGAAGCAACTGGATTTGTGAAAGTTTTTCAGTTCTGTCTTTTTTTTGGGTTTTAACATAAAGTTAGCATATGGTTGCAAGATGCTGCATGGTTGCAAAATGCTGCAGGGGGGAAAGGAGCATTAACTCTGCTTTGTGACCATATAATCCTGATTATATTTCTCCTTTAGTTTTGTCTCATTCCTGTCCCATTCCATTAAACTATTATCAATCTAATAATTGTTTAAGTGCTAGTGCTGGTTCCCCTTTTTTCTGCCCATGGTGGCATTTGTTTATCTGGGTGCGTTTGACATTCATCCAGTGCAAAGAGCTGCTGCCTGCTGGGAGCAGGATGCTGATTGGTAGAGAAGCTTCCTAGGCTGACCAGGTAAGTCCTAGCCTAAGCCAACTTTTGAATGCAAATTGTGAGAAGTTTTTTGTTTGTTCACAGCTGATCGAATTATTATTATTATCTTTTCCTCAGTAACATGTTTGCTGCAGAGTTAGTTCTTTTTGCCTATCATTTATTACAGTGTGAAATGTCAAGCAGATACCCATGGATGAGGGCAGGCTGTGTGTGCTCTTAGAGCTCTTTCAGTAAGTCAGATAGTTATCCATTTACCCATGACCATAGCAATAGTGCCATGCACTTCACTCTTGCTAAGCTGGTGGAATTACCTTCCTCCCTTCTCTCTTTCAGCTGCTTAAGTGCTAGAAAGATCATGCTGTAGTTCACTAGGCAGTGGTTGGTCTTCCACTGCAAAGTTGGTTTTTTTTCCTCCCTGAAACCACTGGGCAATTTCTTTTCACAAAAATCACGTAGAGTAATGCTGCATATTCCCAGTAAAGCAGATAAAGGATAGGAAAACTCTTTTCCTTTAGATTTTGAAGGCTCAAGATCTATTTTTGCAGGCACATTACAAAAAGCAAACAAACCAAAACTTAAGTTATTTGGGAATCAGATGTTGTACTTCAGCAAAACTTCTCAGAAGTACTCCTTCATCTGTCTTTTCAAACCTTTAAGGGATTTCAAACTCTTTCTGTTATTATCAGCAGTGAGAAAACATGATGCTTCGTGTATTTTTCGCCAGGAACCACAAAATAGCAGGGATGTCAGTGATTAGAGCAGTTACCTTGCATGTGGCAAAATGTCATTCATATTCCTCAGGTCTGCTACAGCAGTTACCTTTACCAAGGATGTGCCATGTCTACTGGGCTGTGCAGTCAGTCTCTCTCTGGGTGCCCTTGTAGAAACAGCCCTGGGAGACATCTACCCTCATCATTCTGCAGCCTACCCTAAGCCATGGTGACAAAAAGCAAATCAGCTCAGGGAGAATGCCATACTGCTACAACTAAGCTGTTTCTGCTACCTATGCTGGGGACTTCAGAGTTAATAGAAGTGTCTCAACACTGCATGGCAGTCTGTCACACTATTCTATGGTCTAATGACTATTTACTTATTTATACAAAAAAACATCTCTGTAGTAAGGACTGCTTCTGATAAAGTCAGAACATTGTCTTGAACCTCTCGGTGTCTTCCGGGTAAGTGACCTTCCTAATAATTTATTGAGTCTTGATCCATTTTCCAGTGTAGAAAAAAAAAAAAGTGTCGTGTTTTCAAGAATCTGCAAAAAATTGGCTGCAAGGAACTGGCTCTGTCAAAAACTGAGTTAAAAATCCCAGATCAGCTTTTAGTTTATCTGCTCTTCTATAGAGCTAGATGCTCTGCTTTGTCTTGCCCATAAAGAGCCTTTGTAGCTGCAAGAGAGAAAAACATTAAGCCATGAACTTGGAGAAGCAACATTTGCTGGTGCTAGGTGTTAAAGGGAATGCCATGTTAACAGAGCACAGCAGTGAAAATCAGCTATATGAAATAAATGGACCAAAAAAAAAAAATAAAAAAAATATTCCTCCCTCCTGCACTTAGATTCTATTCTAAAGGTAGTAAAATTGTGTTAATCTTGCTAATTAGTCCTTTGAGACTGATTAGGGGTTGCAAAAGTGTTGATAAAATTAAATCTGCAGGAAAAATGTGAAGTTTTAGATGGAATTTATAATGTAAGTTGATAGCTCATGACTGTGGCAAAATGGAAGAAAAACATTTTAATAAGGGAATGTAGAAATTCAGGATAGATTAGCTTGTAGACTACCTTATTCAGCCACAAGAAAACTGGTTATGTGGGATGGCCATTCCCATGATTCATGGAAAGGTTTGACCAGATGGTGGGTGTTGCTTGCTGAAGTAAAATGAGATTTGCAGAGCTGAGTGAGAAAGGCATGGGTCAAGTCTGGCTGCTGTGATCCTCTCAATAAAGAAAGCAATGTTATGATCAGCTTGAAATAAGATCAGCTCTCCTAGGCATAAATCCTATTAAGCAACTAATGTTCAGTGAACCTTACTTGAGTACTAAAGAATTAATTGAAACAATGACTACGTTATAAACCTTTTAGTGAGCAGAGAACAAGCTTCAAATGCTTGACTGCATTTATACTCTCTAGTGACAAGCTGAATAGGAACCTGAGTTTTTCTACCACTGCACACATTTCTTCCTCTTTGCTGGGCCAGTGCTTACCTGTACTGGCAGTATCTGTATTAGTGATCAAGCCCAAGGAAAAGGAATGAATATTGCCCAGTATTCTGGCAACCCCAGGTGGATGGAGTAACAGCCTGCTTGTATCTGTCATGTATGGTAGGATTTAGTACAGCTGTTTTATGCTTTCAGTAAGCTGTTAGAGAGCTTAAGGCTAATGGAGTGTAGATGTGAAGACAGATTCTAGACCTGAAGGACTGATTCCCATGGCAGAATGGGTATGGATCCAGTGCAGGTTCTGTTGATGAACAATGCTTCACTATCTGTGTTACAATACTTGTCATGTCTGCAAAAGAGTGGGTGAAGGGAACTAGTGGATGTTTTGGGTGTTCAGTGAGTCTTTAACAAGTATGAATACATCATACAAGGAAGCTTTTGACTGATTGTTAAAGTTTAATTGGGCTGGCAATTAAAATGAATTAATCCCCAGAAAAAAACAGGGTTTTTATTAACCCCCTCTATTTTCCCAGAAGGGGAAAGGAAAGAAAATAGGGGAGAGACTTACAGGTTGGAAACTAAACTACACAGCTTTAATGAAACAATAATGATGAAAAAGAAAATAATGAAATGTATACAAATATATACAAAGTGAATATCACACTTCCCTCAGTAATGTTCACATCACCACCAAGGTTGCAGGGCAGGACCTGGGAAAGTCCTGGACTGGGCTCCTGGCATCAGTGTTAGATGGGAGCTGGATGTAGGAACACACTATTTCAGGAAAGCTTAGACTGGGATTAAAGGCAGCATCCTCCAAAGATGCTGGCTGTGGAAGAACAGCTTGATCCTAGTCATCCCTCAGCTTTATATCTAGTATAATGCATATGGGATGAAATATTTAATTTGGTCAATTTTGTCCTCTCTTCCCTCCAGGAAGGTTGCAGATGTGACCCCTTTACTCCCTTTTGTTTCCAGAGCACAAGATGTTCAGCAAAACTGAGCAGTGACCTTGTTTCTGCACACTGTTTTCCAGCAGTACCTGTGAACATCGTGTTATTAGTTCTAGAAGCGTATACTGACTGAAAAACATGCTGTTAATTTCAAAAAGTGCAATTTCATGAAAAAGTTTATTTACTGAAAAGTAAAGTTACTAATAAGAAAATTGGTTCTGTTCTGGCGCAAACCAGAACATTGACAATTACTGACATGGATCAAAATACTTTGATATAGTGAAAGGCAATGGGGTTAAGTAGTAGCTTTTCAATAAAGGTGAGGTGACAGTCACAATAACTGTAGGGTGAATGCTCTTCTCTTGTGTGTGTAGGCACTGCAGAGCAGTATTTGCATGTGACATGAGGGCTTGATACTCTTGCTAACCCCTACAGTAGAGACAGGATCATGAAATGGGTGACAGGCAGGATGAAGATCCAAACCCTGGCAAAAGCCCAGCACTGCAGTTCTACTGCAATGGTATTCCCTGTGTCTGGTACTCCTGTTTGACTGCTTTCTGAAATACCAGGGGAGCCACAGTACTGGTCTGGGATGTCAGCAGCCCTGTGGCAAGTGGCTGATGGGGTGGAAGGCAATCCTTTGAATCAGTTTGCAATCTCTTCTTTATATTAGAGTGTGGGAAAAGAGGATACCTGAGAAGAAGGCAAATTGCAGAGATTACATACTATAGATTGTAAACATTAAATCCAGAGAAAGATCATTCATAACATGAGATGGTGGCCCAGGATTAGGTAATGGGAAATTTCTTACAGCTAAATACAAAGAAATGCAAATTGGAAGGAGCTCTTCACTCTTCACACTGTCAGTTTTGAATTAGCTATAACCTCCGAAAGCACATCTTGGATGACAGAGATGGATTAGCAGGCCTCCTGGAAGAATCCTGCTTTGCAATTTCTGTACATCTGTATAAGGGGTACAAGGCAGAGGAATGATGCAGGAAAAAACCAATATTTGTATTTAGAGGCTTAGTTTCATATAGGCTAGGCTGTTAGCTCCGAGGTGAGCTTCCTCACAGTGTAGTCCTGCATGAATCTGGGTTTCCAAACTTAATTGCACATGTAAGTAACAGTCTAAACAGTAAATATATCTATTTTAGTAGGATCCACACATATCTAGATATTTCTGTAAGTGCGTAATCTTCACACTGTAAAATGCTGTGAATTTTATGTATTTTAAAGAATGCTTAAAGCATGTGGTCTGCTGAAGGCCTTACTGAATCTTCAAGTTAGACTGAGTCAGGGTCTTTACCTAAATACTTGCAAAGGCATCAGTGGCAATAAATGGAGAAATATTACTCTGGTATAGGAACATGGCATATAATTTTTTTTTTTATTATGATGTGTAGAAAGATCAAGAAATAATCTCATTGCTTGATAATAAATACAATTATTAAGAAATCATTGTAATATGTTCAACATAACATTAGGAAGTAAATCTAAGAAAAAAGCATGTAGCTGTTATTTTAAAATACTTTTTAATACTTTAAATAGTGTGTCTGCCTTTATTTAAACAATAATTTTCACAGAAATTTTGCCATCCACAGTCTGGCTAGAATCTGCTTGTATTCAAATGTATCTTGTATTATTTTATTTTTTACAGTGGCCAACCCATTCCCAGAGTGGAATACACGGCTGAAGAAATTAAAACATGGGGGGTGGTATTTAGGGAGCTCACTAAACTCTATCCCACCCATGCTTGTCATGAATATTTAAAAAACTTTCCTCTGCTGACCAAGTACTGTGGGTACAGAGAGGATAACGTGCCTCAGTTGGAAGATGTTTCCGTTTTTCTTAAAGGTAAGATTCATATTTGGTTTGTAAATAGAGTTTAATGAAGACACTCTTTTGTGTAAGTGTGAAAATGTGTTGATATGAAATACAAAACACATTGAAAGAACAGACATCCAGCTTTGTCATTGGACTTTGGTTTAGAGTGAAGTGTCATTCCGTTTTTGACACTGTCCATGGCAGAGAGTTTGTTGAGAAAAGACAGTTTTGTTTATGTATTTGCAGGTATGAAGTTGAGAGTACTGAACATGTTACACATGATGTATCTTGCACAGGAAAAAAAATTCTTCAGTAAAATGAAAAGTAAGAGCAGTTAGCTCTTCTCATTGCCACAGAGTGAGAGTTCTCATAACTCCAGTGGGCCGCCCCCAAATATCTTAGCAGGTAAAAGAGGGAATAAAATGCCAAGAAAATTAAATTGAAAGAGGGGAGCAGGTTTGGCACATTGTTGTACAGCCAGAGGAATATGAGCCTTTTCTGAGTGCCCAAGACCTCATGAAGTTAGTAATTATATTTGTATGTTCAAAAAAGATCAGTGAGACTCCCTAGGTGATCTGGTACTAATAAATTGCATATCTAAGTTTGAAAATAACAGAATCACAGAATTGGTTGGAAAAGACCTTCAAGATCATCATGTCCAACCGTTAACTTAACACTGACAAGACCATAGTTAAGCCATATCCTAAAGTACTATGTCTATATGACTCTTAAATACCTCCAGGGAAGGTGGCTCCACCACTGCCCTGGGCAGCCTGTTCCAGTGTCTTATAACCCTTTCAGTGAAGAAATTCTTCCTAACACTCAATCTAAACCTCCCCTGGCACAACTTGAGGCCATTACCTCTTGTCCCATCACTTGTAACTTCATTGAGCAGAGTGATCCCCACCCCTTTACAGCCTCCTCTAAGGTAGTTGTAGAGACCAATAAGGGCTCCTCTCAGCCTCATTTTCTCCAGGCTAAACAACCCCAGCTCCCTAAGCTGCTCCTTGTAAGACATGTTCCGAACCCTTCATCAGCTCCGTGGCCCTTTTTTGGACACATTCTAGTAGCAAAGTGTCCTTTCTCTAGTGAGGGGTCCAAAACTGGACACAGTAATCGAGTTGTGGACACACCAGTGCTGAATACAGGGCTAAGATCATCTCCCTGGTCCTGCTGGCCACACATGTGATACAGTCTAGGATGCTCTTGGTCTTCTTGGCCACCTGGGCAAACTGCTGGCTTATGTTTGGCTGTCTGTCAATCAACACACCCAGGACCCTCAAAATTGATTTTTCATTTGTTGTGAAGTGGCAGACATGAACCTGCTGTTTTTAACCCTAGAGCAAAAGCCACCAAAGAGTTCATTTAATATTTTTGTTTCTTGTCAAGGGTCTCTTCAGATACTCATACCTGTTCCTTAATCTTCTTGCTCAGGAGCTCCAAGGGGCTCAGGAACTAAAATGTTATAAAGATGGGTGTTTGAAAAAAAAAAAATTAAGTCTGATGAGAAAAACTAGCCAAGCATTTTGTCCAGGTATGTATGGAAAAACTTTAGCTAATAGAAATAAAAAATATGTAATGAAAGGCATAGTCTCCTCAGTCTCTGCTTCACCTGTAACTCCTGTTTGTGAACACCTGCATTTACTAATAACTGGCTCATCACGCTTTAAATTAGATTGTGTCCTTCCTGGTCTTGCACTATGGTTTCTAAGGAATGATGCTAAAGCGTACAGGTTCTTTCTCCCTAACAAAAAATTCACAACTTCATACTTTTAGAAATATGTTTTCAAACTAAATTCAGCAGTAGTACTGTCTATTCAAGAAAAACATGGAACATTCTCGTGTAAAGACTTGGAAAGACTAAAGAATGAATTTGGGAGAGATGTGCTTTTCAGAGCCACTGAGTCTGAAATTGTTCTCCACTTTGTTAAAGATTTAACATTTTTTATTATTTATCATATCAATTAATTATCGTGAATATTTATTATTTAAATATTCGTGAGAACCTTAGTAGTGAAATTCAGTATTTCACGATGAAAATTAATATTTTATCTGTTAAAATAAGGATGGATTTGATTTAATTATGTTCTCTTAGTTTTTGTGACATTTTACTGAAGTAATCTTCTGTTTTGGACACCATTTGGTATCAGACATAAAAATCAGATACTCTGATATGAGAACATCACTTATGATACCTTACCATCTTTTCTAGGCAAAGGTATTCAAGCCAACTTTGAAATACCTGAGACTCTTTTCATTATGCATATGCTAGCAAATTAGTTCTTGTACACAATAGGTGAAAATGATGTGTGGTGATCTTCAGCCAAGATTTTCCATGTCATGCTTCTAGTAGAATAATTAACCACAGATCATTGCCTGTCCTTAGAAACTGATCTAGTGATATATATATTTTTATAGAATGTGGTCTTTTATTGTCTCCTTCACCTCAGAAAGGTCTGGCTTCACAGTGAGACCAGTTGCTGGATACCTGTCTCCTCGAGACTTTTTAGCTGGTTTGGCATACAGAGTTTTTCACTGTACTCAGTACATACGACATGGCTCAGATCCTCTCTACACACCAGAACCGTAAGTTGCTACTGGCTTCAATACTGAAATAATATTCTCACTAGATTCTTGAAAGACCTAATTGAATTAGCCAAGATTGAAAAGATGAACCTTCCTACAAATTTAAAAATCTACTTACAGTGTTGAATTAAAAAATGTTCATATTGGTGAGCCAGAATTTAATTCAGGAGGTGCTTTTGCATTTTATACGAGGGTCTTAAATAACTAGGTTATTTACCTGATGGGTCAAAACAGTCAACCTGGATTATATTTCAGTGGAAAATGGATCATTATCAAAGCATCCTGAAAAAATATCTAAAATTTTGTTTTCTGATGGTCAACTAAGGAAAGAATTTGGAAAAAAAGCCCTGAATCTCTTGAGAATAATTCCTTCTAGAACTATAATTTGGTCTTGTTGTGTCATTTGGTCTGTGTTGTGTATTTGAGCCAGACTCAACAGCTGAGCTTCATTTCTCTTTTGTAACACAATATAAGCAAGTCATGAGGTACTCTTCTCTCACTTGACAGAAGATACTAGATACAGAGCTTGTTCTAGGGAATATGGTAGAAATAAGAGACACTTTAATTAAGATTTTCATGGGACAGCATTGCAGCTTTTCCAAAACAGAATATTGTGAGTTTGGATGAAATATTTTGCCTTATGATCTCCTGATGAGGAGTGGGATGAAAAAGATCAAAGCAATTGTAGTTCTTGCCTTGTTTTATTGATTGTGTGCTCTTTGTAGTAATAACAGAACAATACGTCAGATAATATGGAGGTAGTTTTACCAAAGGCATCTGCTATCTAGTAACCACTGGAATGACATTTTTGCAGTGAATCAGTCATCAGGCAGTTAGCATGAAATAATAGCTGTTTTTCAGTCAACTTGGACTATTTGAGTATATTTTATTTTGGCCAAAATTTACACAAAGGTTTCATACATATATATTGAGCTCCAGACCTGTAATCATTTGGACCCATGCCAAATTTGATATCACAATAGACTGCCAAAACCACGGAGTGATATTTTTGGATATAAAAGGATCAATGGAACCACACATATTAAGCTGTATCTAAAAATGCTCTGACATTTTTCTGGCAGGAGTCACCAGGTGGTGCTGTTAGACACTTAACTATTTTTTTTTTTTTCCTTCAACTTGTGAACTGGGCAAAGTACTTGCTGAAATGCTCAGATGCCAGTTCTGTGTGTGTATGTTTCTTCTTGTAAGGAGGTGGTAATCCCTGAAGGAATCCTCTCAAATTTTTAGGCAAATTTCACGAATGTTAAGCCCTGTAAAAAGGGCTTGGATATATATGATGCTGGAGCTCTTCTGGTCTATTTGAAATTATATGTAGATATTTAAAAAAAAGAAATTATACTTGGGTAGTACTGGGTTTTGCACCAATGATTTCCTCTCATGTGGGAAGCTGGTCTCTCAGATTGCAGCACCTGTCAGCTTTTGGCTGATGACATTTATGCATCCATTTTTATCTAATAATAAGGGATTTAGGCACACAGCTCCAACATGAACAAAGAAAGGAACACCTTTCAGGAAGCAATTTCCTGTGTGTATCCTTTTACTGATGTTCTCTGGTTCACTGATTTGAGACCCCTGTAGCTTTCAGTGTGATGCTTATTATAGGAATTACATGGTGTATCATGGCTGATCCTTAGTAGTAACAGCAACTGCTTTTTTTTTGGTAAACTCTGGTCACAGTGTCTGGAAAGTCACTGTGTAGTAATAATAGCTCAGTTAGAATGAAGATTTTATTCCTTATTTAGGCTGAACCTAATCCAGGTTATGGTCTTAACATTTCTAAGTATGACTAACAGAGTAATCAACTTGTCATTTTCTAATGAAGTTACTCTCTTCTTGCAGACTTACTTGTTTACATAATGTGTACTGCCTACCAGGAATTCCATAGGAAAATTTTGAAAACCCTATTTTAAATGTGGTTTGTTTGTGTTTTTTTTTTCCAATTAGGTAGAGTAAATGTTATCAGAAATGTAGAGTGAAATCATGGCTTTTTTTTAAAAAAAAAATACCAGCAGCAACCTAAACTGACTTGAGTGGGGAGAGCTCTTCATCTTCTGCTGTGGCTGCAATGCCCTAAGATCTGGTGGCTGATGTATGGGGCTATAATGAGGCTTGATGCAGGTCCGTGGCTTGGTGAATGTTGCATTTCAGGGGCATGAACTAGGTAGAAAGACTCCCTTTGACTTCAGTAGGCTTTCCATCAGATTTAACACACAGGCTATAGAGCTAGATACAAATTAGAGAGTTCATTTGGTTTGATCTGTATCACGACTATTTGCGTTCTAAAACATTTCTTCCTGAGTTTCATTATGTTTCTACTATATCTACAGAGCTATATAGATTTCCTCTGCTTTCCTAACTAATTTATTCCAATAAAAATCTTTTGCTGTGAAAAGTGCGTTACAAAAATCTTATTTTCTCTGAGCAACGTGGGTGAATAAATTAAAGAAACTTAATTATTTTCTGAATAAAAGAAAACAAAAAAATCAAGCCCTGGTAGTTAAGCAAAGAATTGTATTCTTTAGACTGTCTTGTAAAGGGCCAGACTGCCAGGGAAATTCCTGGGATACCAATTACAATCTGAAATGCTGGTTCATGGTTCTGCCTGGAAGATATTTTTATTTGCTTGTTTGTTTGTTTTTGTTCATATACTTTTTGTTCCAAGCTCCCCTCTTTATAACTGCATGTTCAAAATACAACCTAGCACAGTTTTAATGGAGGAAGCTAAATGATAAAAGCATGAGAGAAATATTGTCTGCCTTCTCATCTTTCTCCCCTTGCCAGGAAAGCAAAGCTAATGGGGCTAGGCTTTGTCTGGGCTCCTTTTGTCTGCAAGGGTCAAAGTGACACCAGGAGCCTATGTCTCTGTGCAGAAGTAGGAATAACATGTCTTTGCTTATTTGTTTTCTGGGAGCTGTGACTTCAGCACAGGAATATAGAGATGTAGACACACACTCAGATACCACTTAGAAGTCATGCTGCTGTAGAAGACTGCCTGTATGTGTACTTACCTGAAGACAGGAACATGAAGCAGATCCCACTAAATTTTCTTTGCTCTTGTTATTTGAACTACTGATATGGAAACGATGCAGTGCAGCATAGGTGTAGTGCTCAGCAATCACTTTTGATTTCTAGATGGAAGATGAGAATTGGAGTTAGAGTTCTGGAGCTCCAGAGCATGAGCTTTGCAGCCCATTTCTGTGTTGGAAGATGATGGATGGAGGAGTCAGGTTCCTCCAGTGATTTGTTTGGTACTGGGAACTCTTTGGGTGTGCCTATCATACTGTAAACTCCCTTTCTCTGCTGTTCTTTGTGTTGTTAGTGAGCTAAATCTTTCAAGAGATGTCAGAAGAAATTGTTTTGACTGGAACTGAATTAATTAAAAAAGGATCATTTCACATTGAGGATTGTCCACTCAAGTGATTCAAACCATCACCTGAACAAAGAGATGGAGGGCCAGTAGAAACTTCTAGTTGGAGCTCCCATGGGGAATGCAGTGCTACCTAAGCTACAGGTCTTGTGGCAGGGAACTTGGATCATCTTGCAAGACTTGGAGCATTGCTAGAGAATTGTGGAGGTCACAGAATCATAGAATCACAGAATGGTTTTTGTTGGAAGGGACCTTAAAGATCATCTAGTTCCAACCCCCCTGCATGGGCAGGGACACCTCCCACCAGACCAGGTTGCTCAAAGCCCCACCCAGCCTGGCCTTGGACACTTCCAGAGCTGGGGTATCCTCAGCGTTCCTGAGTGACCTCTTCCAGTGTCTCACTATCCTCACACTAAAGAATTTCTTTTAATCTCTAACCTAGATCTATTCTCTTCCGGTTTAAAACTGTTACCTCTTGTCCTATTGCTACACACCCTTATAAAAAGTCCCTCCCAAGCTTTCCTATAGGCTCCCCTCAGGTACGGGAAGGCTGCTACAAGGTCTCCTCCAGAGCCTTTTCTTACCCAGACTGAATAACTCCATCTCTCCCTGCCTGTCTTCATAGGACAGGTTCTTCAGCTCTCTGATCATCTTTGTGGACCTCCTGGACTCTCTCCAACAGCTCCACGTCCTTCCTGTGTTGGGGGCTCCAGAACTGGACACAGCACTCCAGGTGGGGTCTCATGAGAGCAGAGTAGAGGAGGAGAATCACCTCCTTTGACCTGCTGGCCATGCTTCTTTTGATGCATCCCAGTATATGGTTGGCTTTCTGGACTGCAAATGCACATTGCTGGCTCATGTTGGGCTTCTCATCAGCCAACACTCCCAAGTCCTTCTCCTCAAGGCTGTTCTCAATCCTTTTGTTTCACAGCCCATGTTTGTCCTTGGGATTGCCCCAACCCAGGTGTAGGACTTTGCACTTGACCTTGTTGAACTTCATGAGATTTTCACAGGCCCACCTTTCAAGCCTGTCAAGGTCCCTCAGGATGCCATCCCTTCCAGAGTGTCTACCACACCACTCAGCATGAGGTCATCAGCAAACTTGTCCATGTCTCTGACAAAGATGTTAAACAGCACTGGTCCCAGCACTGTCCCCTGAGGAACTCCACTCATCACTGGTCTCCATTTGGACATCAAACCATTGACCACTAGTCTTTGAGTGTGACCTTCCAGCCAATTCCTCATCCATCAAGTGGCCCATTAATCAATTCCAATCTTTCCAGTTTAGAGACCAGGATAACATGCAAGGCGGTGTGAAATGCTTTGCAGAAGTCCAGGTAGATGACATCAGTTGCTTTCCCCATGCCCATTGACACTGTGACTGCCATCACAAAAGGCCACTAAATTTGTCAGGTATGATTTTGCCCGTGGTGAAACCATGCTGGTTGCAAACAGCTATCTCCACCTTTTCCATGTGCCTTAGCAGAGCCTTCAGGAGGATCTGCTCCGTAATCCTGCTGGGCACAGAGGTGAGACTGACTGGCCTGTTGTCCTCCAGGTCTTCTTTTTTTTCCTTTTTGAAAATGGGGGTTATGTTTCCCCCTTTTCCAGTCAGCGGGAACTTCACCAGACTACCATGACTTTTCAAATATGATGGACAGTGGCTTCGCAACTTCATCCACCGGTTCCCTCAGGAGCCATGGATGAATCTTATCAGATTGCATGGACTTGTGCACTTTCAGGTTTTTGGATTGTCTTGAACCTGCTCCTCTCTTGCAGTGGGTGGATCTTCCTTTGCCTTCTGTAACTTGGGTGGTGTGGCCAGAGCCCTTGCCCGTGAAGGGTGAGGCAAAAAAGTCTTTGAGCATCTCAGCCATATCATGTGTGACCAAGACTTCTGTTTTCCTTTTGGAGAGGGCCCATGTTTTTCCTAGTCTGCCTTTTATCACTGATGCACCTGTAGAAACCCTTCTTGCTACCCTTGATGTCCCTGGCCAGGTTTAACTCTGCTTGGGCTTTAGCTTTCCTAACATGATCCTTGGCTTCTCGGACAACTTCTTTGTATTCCTCACAGCCTACCTGTCCCTGTTTCCACCCTTGGGAGACTTTTTTTTCTTTTACATCTAAGAATGTCCAGGATCTCCTTATTCATCTCTGCAGGTCTCCTGGCATTCCTGCCTGCCTTCCTCTTTCTTGGGATGCAGTGCTCCTGGGCTTGGAAGAAGTAATCCTTGTTACATTGACCAGCCCACTTGGGCTCCTTTCCCTTCCAGGACTTTATCCCATGATACTCTACCAAGCAGGTCCCTTAAGTGGTCAAATGAAAGAGATCATACAAGGAAAACCTTCTTACCAGCCACTTTTGAAGAAATCAGGAATTTCCCACACTCTGAAAGGACATGCAATGATGTAGAAACAAGGGAGGAAAGGGACTACTTTCAGGAGGAAGGACAAGCTGTACCAGTTTCCAGTTCCAACTGTTTCCAGTTGATGGAAAACAAACGCAAGCAGTTTTCTTTGTGTGTGATGTTTGATACTGTTCCTGGCCAGCTGTACATATCAAACGTCTTCCATGGGTGTTAACTAAGAATATTGGCACAGAGAACACGTGAGCAAGCAGCTTATATTGCTACAACTGAATCTCCAGTTAGCGTCTATGGACCATGTGGACCATGTTTGTTTTAGTATGTCAGGCACAAGAATATATATTTACCTCCCCTGCTTCTTTGGGGGACATGTATGTTTAGGAAGGAAGAGAAATGAGATTTGGTAATTCCTCTGTACTATTGAATGAGTCACTCGTACACAAAATTGGCTCAAACTTGTCTTGCACAACTTTAGAGTGGTTCTTGTGTCTCCAAAAACTATGAATGTAATATGAGCAGATGTTGCTAAGCATCTGACAGTGAGGCAGTCTGCGCTGGGAAGAGAGACTTGTATGTAACATTGAAACTATATTTGAGAAGCTTTTAGTGAGGCAACCTGGGAATTCCAAAAACGTTTATCTTCATTTGCATGAACTCAGAAACTACAGTCTACTGTCTACCTAGACACAGTTGGCTCAGACTTCCTGGCAAAGAATACTCAGTAAGGTGACTTTAAACTATACAGAGAGTTGTTTTTCTGTTCATGATTTATCTGAAGTGTCAGGTTCTGTGTCTTTCCAAACAAAAATAGGTTATAAGAGACAAATTGGATTATTTCAAATAGAAAGAGGAAAACTTGATGTTTTATCCTTGCCTTTAAAACATTTGTTTACAGCTTAGGAAAAAAAAAAAAGAGAAATGTCTTTGAAGAGATGAAAGCAAAGGAAATGTCAGATCTGATTTTTAAAGTGAACTTTAGTATCAATTCAATTGGTTTTTGTGAACGAACGCACCAAAACTTTCAGAATTGTTTGAGAGCTTTTGTAGACGATGCATGTACACTTTTGTTAGTTTGGTTATCAAGCAGTTTTTTGTACACTTATATCTGCACTTTGTTGTGACTCATAATGCACTTATAGATGTGGACAGCAGTTCTTTCTGAAACAATTTGGATTCTCTGCTTGTTCTGAAATCTGCTTGGTGAAAGCTTAAAAGAAAAGTAACAACAACAATACCCAGTAATTGCACTAGGAATTTAAAATTAAATGAGGAATTAAGCGCACAGAAAACCCTGTTAATATTGCCCTGAATTTCTAGTGGCAAAATGTTGGGTGATGGAGTTGTAGCCAGGTGTGGAAAGGGGAATGGAGAAGATGAAGAGGGAATGTGTTGGATTCTGAACATGATTCATGTAGAGAGAAATGCTGAAAACTGTACTCTTGAGACATCTGGCTTTCCTTTGGGCAGTTCAGCTTTCATGGTAGTAACCCTGGATCATGGTACTACACAGTGATCAGCCCCTCCCACTAAATCTGGAAATGGTAGAGAAATCATGGAACAGGTTAAATGACATACAATCCATTTAATGGAAGCAAAGCTGTATGTTTCTACACAACCATACAAAGGGAAGCACTATGCTAAAAAACATGTTTCATAGTAAGACGTTTAAAGTAGAGGTCAGACTCATGTAAAATGGCTTATGCTTAATTATGAAATGATTATGATATTAATTTCTGTAATGACTTTTCATTTTCATTCCCTTAGGGATACATGCCACGAACTCTTGGGACACGTGCCTCTCCTTGCTGATCCCAAGTTTGCACAGTTTTCACAAGAGATAGGACTTGCTTCACTGGGAGCATCTGATGAAGATGTTCAGAAATTAGCCACTGTGAGTCAAAATCTTTTTGTGGCATGCTCTCTCATCTGTTCTCCTTTTTGACTGACGAGGTGATGTGCATTGTCTTACTAGAGCTGACTGTATTTTCAGGATGCAGATGACTATTATGTGACAATCTCAGAGCTCTAGGTATATTTCTGTTGTTGTTAATAAAAGCAAAGCTGAACACACTAGACTTCAGGTAGTCAGTTTTATTTTTTATGTGCAATAACCACCAATTTCCAGGGCTAGCTGAGATGGATTTAGTTGACTTGAATGTGCTGAAAACAAACAAGCAGGGTAATTTTTGAAGAAGAAACAACAAAAAGCTCCCACCATTTTGGTGTGTGCTCTCAGGTCCTCCACAGTTGGCCACTTTGGCTCTTAACACTGCTATTTCTGAACTCACTGTTCCTCTCTTGCTACTGTATTGTAGTGTGTGATGGATTTTGAGATGATGTTGCACCCTTGCTACTGCTCCTGTTGGTGAATATGTAGTTACTAAGCCAAGGCTGCACAGCAGTAGATCCAGACTGACGTTAAGTGCCTCAGCCAGTGGATGTGAGATGGATTCTATATTGCATCAAGGCACATGCCAGCAGGCAGTATGAACATGAAGAGGTTGCATGTGAAATGTGTCAGATGTTACTGACCACACAACTGGAGCCTTCTTGGTCCTTGTGTGATTCTCAGGTTGTACTGAAGTGCCCTGTGTAGCTGCCAGGGCTCTTAGCTCCTTCCCACCCGTCAGCAGTGCTGTATTGCCATATCCAAATCACTCCTGCTCTTTGCAGCTGCACAATGCAGCTCTTTGTGTCGTGACATAGGCTAGTGACTGCTGGTCTGTACCACTTCCTCTCTTCAGTTGTTTTAACTTACTGTATGCTTCTTTTTATGGATTTTGTTAAAACGAATGCTGCAAATAATTTAATGAACTCTATTGTATTAAAAATCAACTCCATGTTTAAATATGTTATGTCATCAAAAATTCTTTGAGATCCAGCATAGCTGGTTATTTTAAAACTTATCCAATGTACCACTGATTTTTATGTGAGAAGCATAGGGACGATTTAAGGGGTTGGAAATAATGGACACAGCGTTGGAGGTAGATTCAAACTGGGTTCAATTAAACTAGAATAGTTTTGATAAACTGGCGTAGCAGTGGCTTAGAGTCCCATCTGCTGAAAAAGACATTTGTACGCATTTGTTTTGTTTTAATCCTGTAGTCCTCCAGACAAGGCCACTAAATTCCTTTCATCAAACTGGCCTCACTTCTTTAGACTGACTTGGCGTGTTCCTCATGGCCCATTCGTCTTGTACATTTCACAGTGTATACCTTGGTTTTCTAATGGCTGTCCAATAAGAAAAATCTGTTCTCTGAATGTAGGAATCATGAAAGCTGTATGTCTATTTGCAGGTTTGCTAGAAAGGGACTTAGTGGGAAGCAGATATAGCCTGCCAGGACCTGCAGGCCCAAGAGAAACTACCTAGCTGGCTTTTTCTGTAAGCACTTTGTAGAAAATACTATATCCAAGTTTTTCACCCCGGAATAACCTTGGGTGACGTGGGCCTATTGCAGAGGATCATGTTGTGACTGCTGTGTTTGGGGAAGGATATTAATATAAAATGACCTCAATATTATATAAATGCTTTAATTCTTCCCTTTCATGGAAGTTCCAGGTTATGACTGACTGTGTCAGCTGAACAATGAGCTGCTGAATCAGAAAGCCAAAAATAAAAGACAGCTGAATGACTTTCCCTTATCACACTGAGACTTTGATATCTGAGTCAAAGTTGATTTCTCCTCCCATGCTGGAAATAGCTCTTTCAGGTGAAAGAGGCATTCAGAGAGTGTCTAAAGGCAACCCAGGCAGTTTTATTTTTTATAGAAGTACAGTGATAGGCTGTATTCCCCTGGGACAAGTGGTGGACAAATACAGAATTGTTACTTGCCCTAAAATTTGCAATGTAAACAGCCAGTCTGAGAGGAAGCAGAAAGAACATCTTTCAGCTCTGAGGTGACGAGGCCAAGAAATCAATTCACCTGGGCACCAAATGTTACCTGGAGTGCTATTAACTTACTTTTGCAATATTTGGTCCCATTTCCATCCTAGATAACAACCAGAAACAAAGCAAGCTGAGAAATGCCAGCCAAGAGTCTTAACACAGAAAACCAGTGCAGGTTCCAGCAAGGTAGCTTCGAAAACAGAGAAGCAAATGAATGGAGAGAGAACATGCATATTAATGAGCCAAATATGCCCAAAGCAAGCTTGCCATTAGCATCACCTGTTTCAAAAGATAGTGACATTAACAGCTGAGCCATTACAGGGAGGACAATAGCTTTAGGAAAGGAGGAAAATGCCTCTTAGGAGTTGAGATGAGAAAGAAAAGAATTATTACAGGTGATTTTGTAATCTTTGGCTCCATTCTGCTCTCAAAACCCACTACTCATCAGCCTTGATGTGCTCTTTGTGTCCTATCAGTCCTGAGCTGCAAAGGAAGTGCACTGATGTTGTCCTTGCAGAACTGACACAGTGGATGTAAAGCAAGCTGGAGTCTGGTCCCTGGGCAGACTAGAATTATTTGCTAAATTGCAATTAATCACATATGTGCAGCTCCACTGAGAGTAGGGATTAAACAAGAGAGCATTGCAGAGACCCTGGTGCTGGCCAGCTGGAGGGGGAAGGATGGCTGCAGGGTGAGAGGGCTGAAAAAAAAGGATGTGAACTCCCCTCTTCCTCTTGTTTGAAGCTGGTAGTCAGGCTGGGGCAAGGAGAAAAGAAAGTCTTCTTTTCAAATTTAAGTATTCTTACCATGAGAAGTAGAATACTGAAAGAGACAAGTGACTGTCTTTGCAGTGGTTTTATTTTTTTTGAGAGATGCCATTTAAATAGCAGTATTTAAGGAGACTAAGAAAAAAGGAAAACACAAGAATAAATGACTGAGAGATCGGTTATGGAAACAAGGCAAAATACTTGCACTATCCAGTTTATTTGCTTGTAGTGTGGTGTAATGTGTTTGTTAGTTGACCAAATACAATATTGGCTGTGCATATCTGGGTTCTAATTACTGCTATTATCATTGATGTCTTCTACTATTCTCTTTGACTTTATAAAAGGCTTTGGATTTTTCAAATATGCCTGGGCTTTTGACTTTCTCTCCTTTTTCTGCTTACCTATCAAACCATAAACTCTAGGGAGGGTTTGACACGAAGTGTTGCAACTCAATAATATATCATTTACAACACACTAAACAGCACATAGTGTAAGGTTTTCCTAGGAAAATTGTACAAAAGATATATGTTGGTTTACATTTTATTATTACCGTGTAATTTGTTGACCTGGGAGCCAGAGAGCAGCTCTCTTTGTAAAGCTGCAAGCTGATAAACAGGATCCTGCCTCTCTTGTGAATGCAGAAATTACTCCCCACTCCTGCCAAGTTTTGTTTTAGCATTCAGTTCTCTTGAACTATGAAATTGTTGCATTTTAGTCTTTCTTGATATTTGTTCTGGTATTTTAACTGTGTAGGACAGTAGAAATCAAGACTTTTCTCCTGGTTTTGTTAGTGTTTATGCAGAAAACCACAATAGTGAGTTGATTCTGAATTTGAAGGAATTGTGTGTTATGAGGTCTTGTAAATGTGTTTTGGGCTTGTTATGAATGTAAATGTTTTACTTTGCCCAGATGATGACTGAAGCCAGCGGTTTATTTCTAAAGTCAACTTTAATTTATCCATATATGTATCACAAAATAAGTTAGACATGTAAGCTGGGAACATTCAGAACTACCTCTCTGGGAGAGGTCAGTGGTAATTCATGCAAGTTTACTTGCTTGTCTTCTCTCAGGTTCTATGTTGTCTGGCCTTGTTGGCTTGATTTTAGTTCTCCTCCCATGCTGGACAAGTGGCACATAATTCAGGATAATTATACATTATGTTTGCAGAGGAGATAACCAGACTGGAAGAAAGGGCACCATTGCAGATAAGTTGAATTTGGTAAATTAGGGTGGGTGCAGTGTTGTCTCTCTAGACAGAGCAGACTTTTGCAGTCTCTCATCTTCCCAGACAACAGATTGGATTTCCCAGAGGGGCTATTTGATAGTGCTGAGCCCTAAGTACAGCTTGTGAACTGGATTATGCTGTCTTCCTCTGAAAGGACTCTGATGTGTGTTGCTTAGGAAAGATGAACCAATTCCAAGTGTAAAAGCTATGACTATAAAGCTGAAATCAGGTATGATGGGTTACTATAGCCAGACTTTGTCCTGCTACACAGCATGAGACTGCAAGTATTGTGATCCATATTGTTCGTCAGTAGTTGGCTGATCGTTTCTGTTCCTGGCTTTGACCAGGCAAAAACACCTATCTGTGGACATGTTTGGAAATTTCCCGAGTGCAAAATCTGAAACTGCTACAAGAAGCAGAAGAGAAAGCTGATGAAACCTTGTGTCCTTCTTAGTCATTACAAAGTCACACAACGTTGTTTGAATTAGGAGAGGATAACTGTGTGGTGGATTACCTTCCTTTGATTGGCAAGATGTTGCTGGGTATGCCAACTACTCTTCCAGTAGCATGCCCGAATTTGTGTGTTCACTCTGTGTGGTGTTCTAAAGGAATTAATAACAGGTAATGGTCCCCGTTTTTAAGGGTTTCTTTCAGCAATGCTTTTTGATAAAGTTGGTGAAATACTGATGTCAGGTACTTTCTCTAGTATGCCTAATCAAATAGGTGAGTAGAAAAGTTCTATCTATCACAGAACCAGACTCAGGGAGAAAATAACCTGGAGCTTTCCCTTGGATCAATACTGAATGTTTTAGAATACTACAGTGTTCCCCTGTTACCACAGTCATGGCACAAGAAGAAAATTCTCAGCAGTGATATCTAATTAGGTACAGCTCAAAACCAAATGGCTCTGGACTGTATAAAAATAAGTTAGCACTCCAGAGAAGTTGCTACAGAGAGATATTGAAGAGTTCAGTTGCTGAAATGGGAGCAAATGGTCAATGTTTTCTGCATGAGTTGTGAGGGTTTGTTGAAGCCTTTGTTCTGGGTTTGCAGAGAGTCTGTTTCCAGGTTTGGATCTGTAAGAATTGCTGTGCTGTCAGACCACATGCCTGGTGCCTTGTGCACAAGCACAGTCATAAATACCTTCTTAGGAGGGGTGTATGACCAGGATGAGATATTTTCCAATGTTTTTCACATTTTTAACCATCCAGGAACGTGGATACTCTTGAGTCAAATGTGATTTCTAGAGATTTAATTATCCTAAATTAATTTCTGTTCAGAGACATCTCTTCAGCTTTGAAGACGTAGATTTTTTGTAGCTGCAGTAACATTGGCAAAGAGCTCAATGGCTCAACTGTTTACTGTCTGGTGATCTCCTGTTGTTTTTAACCTGATTCCTGCTAGCATTTTTGTATTTGAAGTGAGAACTATCAAATCATCCCCAAAAGCTTTCTTTGTGCTTTCTTTGCTTAATTTTTTGCTTTAGTAGTCTCTGGATTCAAAATGAATCATTTAGTTATGTGTCATATGGAAGATGCTCTGTAACTTTAAGCATAATACTCCTTCCCTGAACCCTTTCCACCTTTACAGCTTGAACTGGAAAAAAAAGAGAGAGGATACCTCAATTGTAAGTTTGGGTAGCAGTTATAACCCTAATCTGATTCTTTGTTACAAGCAACAATGTGGAGCTAAGCCAGTTTTGGATGTGCTTGCTATAGAAATGGGACACTTTTTTGTGTGGGACCCTTTTGTATGACAGGAAGAGTGGACCTGATGTTATAGACCTGACATGGTTTGCTACTTTAGGGATGGGATAAATGGATTGCACACAGGTGCAGGAGGGAAGTAAAATTCAGTGGATCTGTCTTTGTCAACCAGCATCACTATTCAAGGATACATGTTCCCTGCAGTTCCTGATCAGCAGAAAGTACAAAGGGGTGATTCTGCTGCTGCAAATTCTCTGAGGGGCTGGGAGAAGTAGTTTAGGTGGTGAAGAAATCATGTGTCCATCACTGCAGTGAAGGTGGGGAGCTGGACCACTGATGTTGGAATTGTGGTGTGTGTTTGTTTCTTTGTTTTAATTTGTAGAGGATAGCATAAAATACTGGTTTGCAAAAAATTTTAAATAGATGCCCCCTGCTTTAAATTTCTGGGCTAAGTAGGTCAACACGGGGTGTGCTACATCTGGAAATGAAGCATTTTGTGCTTTGTAATGTGGCATTCAAAGTTAAGAACATAAAGGAGGGTTCACTTGTTGCTTTGAGGGTGCCCAGTTAGTCAGGTCAATGACCAGCTTCTTGAGAGGATGTCAGCACTTGAAATTGATTGGAAATAATGTTATTCTATAACATGCTTTCATGTTTATATGCTTGGGTCCAGCCCCTTAATGAGGAAGCTAGATGCAATAGAGAACTAATAAGCTAGATGCAACAGAGAAGTAATTTGACTTAATTGGGAGCAGGGAAGGAATTAGAAATTCCACTGTAGAAATAATATAGCTCCTTTTAGGCAGGATGTGGTTTATGAAGATCAAGCCCTAAGCAGTTAGGAATGCTAAAGAAAAAGCCTCTAATAAAATTACAAATTACATCCAGACAGTGGATTTGCTTTTATTTCTTGTAGCATTATGTTTCCAGAAGTGGTTAGATCATAATCTGTGATGTTACAAATTTACGCACACACAAGTAATACATTTTGACATATAGGTTAACAAGAGAATGGTGCAAATTTCACACAGCACTGACTTACTAATTACGTTTGTTTTTCAGAAGCAATTTCGTTTTCATTAAGAAATTGCAGATTCTGCAGTAGTAATCTTTGCTGGTAGC
This sequence comes from Heliangelus exortis, assembly GCF_036169615.1. Classification (NCBI taxonomy): domain Eukaryota; kingdom Metazoa; phylum Chordata; class Aves; order Apodiformes; family Trochilidae; genus Heliangelus; species Heliangelus exortis. The sequence continues at coordinate 132,707,763 of NC_092422.1, forward strand.
TCAGTAGCTTACACTCTCAATGTGTGCTCTGCTACAACAGAAATGGGAGTGAGCCTCAAAAATTGAGCTTAGGAGGATTTAGTGGAATTTAGGAGCATACACGTGTGGAAAGCATCTGCCATTTCGATGCTGGATTAAGTTGAGGTAGGCTGAAGGAGTCTGTGAATTTTGATAGGATTTTTTGCATATTTGTTTTCTCTTTTCACCTGGAGCAGGAAATGTATTAGCAAAATGGCATAAAGTATCTTTTATAGAATCTATACAACTGGGACAAAAGAAAGGACCCAGTATAAGCTTTTAGTGTGCAATAATTACACAAGTGTTTTGCAAACAAAGGATGTAAGTTGCAGGAATAAAGATTTAAATAAAGAAAATTGGAAAAAAGCAGTAGCAGGAATGTTTATATTGCTACTTTTTTTTCAACTGTCCCAGTGTCTTCACTGGTGTGCTGAAGGAAAAAGGGCTAGGCTCTGTGCAGATATTCATACTGACATTGCTATAGTTACCTTTCTTTGGTCCAAGTACATACATGTGAAACTCACATGTACAGTTCAGAACTGTGGAAGTCTCATGCTGCTAAAGCTATATTTGTGTACTGTAGAAGAAAATCACAGAATTGTCATAGTTGGAAAAGACTTCTAAGATTCCCTCCTTCCCTCCACTCTTCACACCCCCTACCCCCCTCAATAAATAAAATATGTTTAGCATATGTATATCTGTAACATCACCATGCCCACTAGGACATGTTCTGAAGTACCTGATCTATATGTTCTGAAGTACCTCATCTATATGGTTTTTAAATATTTCCAAGGATGGTGACTCTCTCACATCACTGGGCAGCCCATTCCAGCACCTAACTACTCTCTCAGTAAAGAAATTCTTTCTAATATCTAGTCTAAACCTCTGGTGCATCTTCAGGCTATTTCCTCTAGTCCCATACAACATTAAAAAGTGTTCTTAGAGGGATACTTGGGTGCTGAAGCAAATGAACTAAGTAAATTATATAATGCTGTCCTGGTTTGGGCCAGGATAGAGCTAATTTTCTGTCTTGTAATTTTGCTTTTCTCATAAGTAGCTGTACTTGCTGAAATAAACAGCAAGTTTCTCTGTGTCTTGTTCTGGGACTGATAACACTCGGTGTATATAGTTACAGATAGAGACTGGTATGGAGAACCAAGGCCACTGCTTGGTTCTTAGGAACATCTTATGCTCTGGAAAGAGAAAAGGAATAAGGAGGTCACACCTGCAACCCTCCTTTAGGGAGGAGCAGACAAGACAGATGATCAGAATTGACCAGAGTATTCCGTTCCATACACATCACACTCTGCATAAATTTGAGGGATCACAAGGGTCAAGACCCTTTTCTCTTCACCTTCCTCTTTGCCCTTCACCTTCATTCTTCTTCCCCTGTCCCTGTTTGCTTCGGCATCCTGGGAGGATTCCATCCATTCATCTGCCTGTGGTCCTGACCCGTGCCAGCCTGAATCTGTGTGTTCCTGCCTCCAGCTCTCAACTGCTGCTGACTCCAGGAGTCCAGCCTGGACTTTCCCAGGGCTGCCCTGCAGCCTCAGTGGTGATGTGAGAGTTATTGGGGGGGAGGAGGAAGGAAGGTGGTATCAATTTTCCTGTATATTTGTATATATTTAGTAATTTTTCCTTTTTATCATTACTGTCTCATTAAAGCTGTGTAGTTTAGTTTTCAACCCGTGAGTCTCTTTCCCTTGTTCTCTCTCCATTCTTTATCAGGCAGGGGGATTAATAGATAGCATCTGTCATTCAGTTAATTGCCAGGCCAGTGTTAAACCATGACAGATTTACTGCACCCAACATGGCTTAAGCTAATTAGCTCAATACCGGGTTCAAATTTTGACTAATTTACCTGAATAGTTACCAGCTCCAGGGGGAGGATACAGACAGGGCTTCGCTGAGCAGGAGTCAGACCTTTTTCTTCAGAAATTTTACAGGGTTGGAAATTAAACCAATCATGCTATACCTATGATATTCAGGGTATGTGATATGTGGCTTTTTAGCTGGGATTAGTGTTGCTCTGTGTTTCGTTCTTGGTAAGAGCTGCTGAAGTACTGTAGTTGTGATATGGTCTTCAATACCGATATACAGTGTGGTACCTGGTACAGTGGTGTTTCATACAGAGATAAAAAATTTGGTTGGTAATTACACTACACTAAGCTAATTTCTTTTTCCATTGCATTTATTTTTTGTTACTTAAATCTGCAAGATTCTGTAATATAAAATGGTAATTGAGTAATTTGTAAAAAATGTGGAGCTCATCTGGCAGCACCACACAGGTATGTGGGGAAGTGAAGAAGTTCAGCATATGGCAGCCTATTTCAACCCTGTTGAGGCCTCACCTAAGACCCAGGGAGTGTCTGTGCTGTGGGTGCAGACATGGGGGAATTGGCTTTATCCATGCTTTCCTTGGAGCCAGAGCAGCTGAGGAGTGCTGTACAAAAAAATTTTGGTGACTACAGGTGGGGTTCTCCTGGGAGCAGCTCCCTGACTGCTGCTGCCCTGTTACCTGGCTGGGAGCTACAATGCTGTTGGGGTGCCTAGCTCCAGATTCCCCTTACTTGGGGATCTCTGCACCTTGTGCAGGGCAGCCTGGCCCTCCTTTCAGGTGTCAGTGGGCCCCATTTTGGAGAAGAAAGTGAGGAGAGTTTGCTTTCAGGCAGAAACCAAACGGATATTGTGTAATGAAGAATGTCCTCAAACCATGCACTTATCTTTTTATTGTCTGGAATTTTTCAGTAAATAATTTTGCTTCCAGAAGGAGCATTCATACATGTAGCTACTATGCATAGCCCAAACACCATCTTCTTATGGAAGGAGTGTTGAGATTCATATGTGTACAGAGCTGCAAAGATCCAAACTTAATACTCATTTGTGAACCATTTTAAATACTGGCTCAAGAACGGAGGGTATCACTTGTGTTCTGTCTAATTCTCTCACCCAGCATGTTCCTTGGTATTTTCTTTGTAGGCACAGATAAAACATAATATGGCTGCTATCTGTAAAGAGCTAACAATGCCTAAGGCTTAAGTAATTTATGTTGCAGCTCTTAAGTGGTTCTTGTGCCTGTAGTCATCTTTCTATCAAATGGCATAAAAGTGCTGGGTGGAATATGATTCCATACATTTTTAACTGAGATATTTTGGGTGTTCTATTTTAACAATTTTGTAAGTATAGCTGAATTATATATTTATAGGTCTGACTCTGGCACCACAAAAGGCCAAGGGGAGGTTTGCCATTGCTTTGAATGAGTTTTAGTCTGTGGGCTTAATACTGCCTTCATTCCCATGTATACAGAAGGTAGGGTTTCCTGCTGTAAGATTAATCCTTTACTTGCCAAAACATGTTATTTAGGAATATGAGATTCTGCAGGGAAAGAATTGACTCTGGAGAACACATGATTTTGAAATTTGTGTCTCTTCCTCTGTCCAAACCAGGCTCACGTGGTACAGCATGGAACACATTCTGTTTGATGCTTCTTAGACCTGGTGCTTCTGATGTTATTGTGTAAAGGGCTTTTTGATTTGTTCGTTATTTTTGAAAGTTAAAGCAAATACTCTGAATCTGAGAGCATTGTTGAAGCCAAAGCAAAGTTTGTGGAGAAGGGCCTTGTGTCTCTTAATTTTGATAGTTTTAGTTTGATTTCAGCTGTGGCTGAAGTTGGCTCAGTACAAGGTCAACAGAACCCTCAACATGATGGCATGAATGATTTCAGGCACAGTTTGAACACCCCCATCATCAGTCTCTTTGTTAGGTTCAAGCTTGGTTTGGGATTTTCCTTTTGCGAAGCATGAGTTTTGGCAAGATAACCTTGGTTTAGCTTTATATTTTCTGTACATTATAGAGAACTTTCTATAGATCATAATTGTGTTAATAATAAAGATGATGCTACTATTGATAAATAAAACAAGTTTGAATTCAGAGCTTTTTCAAAACGTGCTGGAATGAGTGGATACTCTCAAATGATCCTTTTTTTCTTGATAAAACTTGTTACTCTTTTTCTAAATCTTTTTCTTCACTTCCTTGAATCAGTAGGCTGTAATTGTTACAGTTACATAGTTGGACTACATAAAAGTGGCTAACATAGTTTAAAAAGACATTTCAAATTTCTAGATCTTAAACACCTTTTTAGGATTAAATTTTCAACTTTGAATGAATTTACAAACAGATCCATGTTATATTTCTGCAATGAATTTAGGACCTGTATGAGCACAGTAATATTACGTATCAGTGGGAGCCCGATCACTAGTGGCCATTACAGGATGATTTTCATCTTTGGTAAGTCACTCCTAGACCACAGCCACTATAAATACCTTGGATTTTGGTACAATGAAGAGTTATGAGCTCCCTGCTTACAGGTACTATTTCAGCATAACTTTTTTCTGTCTTGCTGAATGAACATTCAGGTGATTTGCTTTGTGTCTACAGACTTCTAGCAGGTACCTCAGCAGTGAGTCAGTTGACTTCTCTGTGGTCATGGTAGATCTGTTTTACATGTGCTCATGCCTGACAATCAGATACAAAGAAATGCTCAACTATATTTGAAAAAGATTTTTGATTTTTGCTGTGAAAAACATCTTCAATTTTGATATGTTTTTAGTAGAAAAAACGATAGATATTTAAATTTCCCTGAGTTACTTTTCCTCTTCGATGTATCTGTCAGCTTGACATGAACTTACACTTTTGTGCTGATACCTACTATATTTTTTTGTTTGTTTTTCTTTTCACAAGGCAGGTTAAGCAAATGCATCAAGAGCCACAAAAGCTTTTGGGAGTCCCTTTGCATTGATGTGATTAAAAGAATATTGAGTTTAGATGCAGTGTTGCTGTTGGAAACTGTGATGTTTGAAAAAATGTCTTAGCTCTTAAATCAGTTTTCAGTAAATAAATAGAGGAAGTTAATTTTATTTTTTAAGTATTTAGAAAATTAGTGTAGATGCTTTTATTTTTGAAGTAAAGTCTTGCTCTTCCTTCTTCCTCAAAAATGAATTTTAAGTGGTTATAACTTTGAAGAAATAGCACATTATTTTCTTGAAATCAGAAATGTAAAACTTTGCCGGCCAGTTGTCTCTGTTTTTTCAGTGTTTCTTCCACCACAATTTCAGGGCTTGCAGAAGTTCTGAGACCCTTCCAGCCCCTCCTTTCTGAATATATGACTCTAACTCATGACATTAGGACTTTTGATGCTGATCATGTACACAGGAGCCTCATGCCCCACCTCAGCTAAAATGTTACGGGAGGCTTAGTGACCTTTCTGCATTCTCTGTGCAATGCAGTCTCCATATGTAGTAATTGCCCTGGCAATTAGGTGGGACAGAGCCTTCTCCAGGCCATTACATCCTGAGAAGCACCTCATGTGCCTGGTGCTATCCCCAGGGGAATGTCTGTGAGCGGGGTAGCTGGGGGTCTGTCTCTGTGCCGGCCAAGGGTAGTTGTTAAAGAGACTTCACAGCCTGCAGTAGTTCATTCTGACAAATTTACTGAATCACTGCTTATGAAATGAGGATTGCCAGTACTGTGATTTGTTGCTGCACCTTTGTTTCTCATTAATCTGTGGATTTACATTCCTCGTCTGTCAAAATCTTTTCCTAGCTTTTGGAAAAGAAAGAGTCTGTCAATTTTTCCCTTATGCAGTTTCCCTAAAGAATTGCTGTGTGTTAAAAGGACAGATTCTGCCTTCCCAGCCTGAAGAGGGGTTTTTTTGACGTATCAGGGAATGTTATCTCTTTAGGCCTACACTTCTGAGTCTTTTTCCTAACATGCTTGCTTGGGAGTGGAAGTTGGTCCCTTTAAGAAGCAGAAACGATGTTGAACCAGTGCTGAGGTTTACAGGTAATTGTGAGAAGACATCCCCAGGGCTGAGTTAGGCTTTTGTAGAGTTGCTTACTTTGGATGCCAGGGGAAGAAAAGTACCTGAGGTTGTTCTTTTATGTTTTCTGGGTATTCTAAGCAATGTAGTTCACAACTGGGGCAACAATCCTAGTGGTGATGACTCCCCATAAAATGGAAATGCTGTTAGGTAAAGGACAGCTAAATAAATAATCTCTTGTACATGTATATGTTCTACATTCTGCTCTTGCTTCAGTCATGTGAACCTGTCAGTCTAGCCATTTGCTAGAGGTCATACTCTTCAAGATGTAAAATAAGCCACAATGCTGAGGGAGCACTTCTGAGGTACCAGCCCTTGTCCATATAACATATAAAATAAAATTGGGGATGTTCTTGCTTTGGTAGGTTTTGTTAATATGAAGTCCTCATTTGAAAGAGTAGCAGGAGAAGGATGTAGAAAACAGGGTGGCAGAACCCTAAAGACAATCCCTGCTTGTATACTGTGAATTGTGAAGGATCATGGTGGATCAAGTGTTTCACATCAGGCAGCATAGACAGAAGAGTGGGGTTGGACAGCAGTGAAATGTTTACTCAGTTTTTAAATTTTTCTCCTTCTCTTGACTTTCAGAGGACCCTATCTCTTGGAGTCCCAGCTAACATGTCAGAAGACCTGGCCTCTTACATTAACTGTGTGAAATCTCTAGATGTTGAAATTTGAAGCAGCAGCTTCCTAAAGAAATGAGCAAATATTCACTTCATCTACCACAGGAAGTGCTGAATGTGAATTCATGTTACCTGTTCTAAAGCAGAGTGGAAAGTGGATGGCTCATTACTGCACATCATTTGTTCCTAATAACTTCACATGAAATTAATAAACCTTAAACCCTCAGGTTTTAGAAGTTGAGATAAGAGTCAAATAATAGGGGAGAGAAAATAAGAAGTGTGAAGCATTAGGGCTTATGTTTAACAAACAATCCAAGCTGCAGTTCATAGTTCCCATCGTCTCATCTCCTTAGCTGCGTATTAAGTTTCAGCATTATTAGTTAATTATGTTGTAATTATGGAAAAAGTAGTTCTTTTCCCTGACAGTGTTGAAGAAGTTGAGGCAAGTGTGCCTGTGTAGGACTGATTTTCTGCATCATTTCTGTGACTACTAGCTTTGTTGGAGGAGAATTGCTGCCTTGCCAGAAGGCACCATCCTCTTACACAGAAAAGCTTTCTGCTTAAGTGTTGAGGCTCCAGGTTCTGCAGCTTCATGGATCTCCAGGGTTTCCTACTCAGATAAAATGAGAAGGGTAAACAAACATAATCTTTGTGCGGAGCAAGCCTAAATTCAGATTATTTAGGAGTAATTCAAACATGAAGTGGGATCTTGAATGGCTCCAGTTCTGTGGGAGCTAACTTCTTTTGGAGTGGAAGCAGCCCAAAGATTCCAGAAATGCTTCATCCTCCATTCACTTGCCCACTCTAGAGTAGCAGGAGGGCATCCTTCATGTGAGAATGGACTGCAGAATGACACAATCTCTCAAGAGACACCAAGGTGTTGGTAGGAATGTCCTCCAGATCTTGTTCTGGAAAACTGATTGCACCTGCAAGGTAGGCAGCTGCCATACAATTTTTCTTGTCTTGGCCAGGCTCCCAAGGACTGGAGGTATAGACTTACCTCCTTACTGATACCACCGTAGCATGGCATTGAGCTGCATTTTCTGCTTCCTTACAAACGCAGGCTGACAATTTTATTTTGGTTACCATTATGAGTTTTTCTCCAGAAACGCCTGCAAAAAAAAAAAAAAACCCAAACCCCATTACATTTTGAAGTATTCAGCAGTGTTTAAGCCCCACTGCTCTCAGTATATAGCGCATGTCTTCTCTGTGTGTGCCAAGCCTCTGCATTAGAAGAATTTACATGTGGTGATTCTGTGTGCTATGGCTGTCAACAGAGGAGTGACGACTAGTGTGCATCTGTCCCTGAGTGCTCTAACAAGTGACAGCACATCAACTAAAAACTTCAGTTTATAGAATTGCTCTAAGCATTCACCCTCAGTGAAAAAAAACGTCTGATGAGGGGAAAAATAATATTGTTAAGCACATATTATTTGAAATCCCCAAAGGCAACCTTATTTCAGTGAGCCTAAGTACATTTCAAAGTAATCACAAACAAAATACTTCATGAAGGTGACTCTGAATAATTAACTTTTTTCCTATTTAGAAGTGCTGTTGGCTGCCAATAGGGTCACTGCCTTTGTTGGAGGTAGGCGAATCATCTACGAGGAAAGACTTAGCCATTGACTTTTACTTCTTTTCTCCTTTTGATATATTCACAAGCTCGTAATGAGATTTATTTGTTGTTCAAAAATCTCCCTGCGTTTCTGCTCAGTAGTGTTCCCACATGAATAGCTGCCAAATAGCTGGGGTTGCTTGATGTTTGGACTCCAACACTGGGCTGTACTGGCTAGTTGCCTGGGTTACCTGCATTGTGTTTCTCTTGTTTCTTGTAGTGGAGCATTCTTGATGTGCTACTCAACAGACTGAATTTTGAATAATTCAGCCAAATGTGAAATGCCAGCTGTTTTTCTGGTGTGATTGATATATCCGAGACTGAAAACTAAGTAATTATTTACAAATTTATTTGCACCAGCTCTGAATGAAGAATGAAAGCACAAATAGAGTCACTGGGATTTCTAAAGAAATATTTGCTTGCAATTTGAGCAGCTTTTACTGAGAGAAAGTAAACATCTTCATTAATTCATACGATTAATTTCTAACAACGGACTTTATGAAAGTCAGTTATAAATAAATATCTTCTTAAAAGATAATTACAACTATATGAGAGATTTAATTTCTAGGTAAATAAGTTTAGAGCTAAAAAAGCAAAGATTTAAAATACTAAATCCAGCAGAAGGGTTACATGACCCATTAGCAGTTCCTGTAGTGGTGAATATTTGCAGTGGTGCAGTCATTCAGTCCTTCCTTCTTCTGCCCTGTGACAGGGTGCAGGTGAATCAGCTGCTGACATGCTTGCAGTGCTCACGACTCATCCTGACAGCTCCTTTACAATGTACTTTTAGAGAACAGATAAAATCTCATGTTATACATCATGCTGAAAATTGCCAAGTGAACACAAATATTGGTCTCTAAGCTATACCGTAAGAAAACTAAATGAAGCGGAATGGCTTGAAAGGCCTTTTTATGGACAAGTCAGATTTTGAAATACTGACTCTGTGACTCTAGCACCCAACATCCTGCACAAGCTCTTTGCACAGGTCCCAGAAGGGAGATTCCCAGATGCAAAATGGGGAATATGAGGGGTGACTTTTCAGTCGTAGAAACCAGCCAGCTGAGGAGAGTTGAGCTTATCAGACCGTTTTCCTGCCTTTGAAAATTTCTAAATAGAGATTTTGTTTTTATTAGCTGTCACTGTTTTTTTGGGGTTTTTCCCCCCTTTTTTTTGGTAGTCCAGTTTATAATGTAGAACAGTGCCTGAACATGAAGAACAGACATATTTACCTTGAAGAACAGCCTTGGAGTTTGCTGTGGCTTGGTCTGTTCTGTATCTTTCTTGTCAATACTAGGACAACTGCTCTAACTCTTACAATTGCACAGCTACAGGGCCAGATCAGCTACCCCAGTATCTTCTCTCTAGCACCAACAGATTGCAGACATCTGAAGAGTACAGTGCAGGTCTAAAGACACACAGTGATGGTATTTGCCTACTATGCTTCTTTAATTGCCATTAACTTTTGATTCTGGGATTCTGAAGGAAGAGATCTACTATATTAATATTTAATAGCCCTTAATATGATTTTCTTCTGTGGATCTATTTATTAATTTTTGAACCCATGTAGACAGTGTTTCATAAGCATAACTAAATTATCTTTCATGTACTTCAGTTAAATAAGAGAAAATTAAAATTATATCCTATGGCATCTCATGCTCCTGGCAATCTTGATTATTACAGTGTCTTTTGGCTAAAATGTCTTTTTAATCCTTTATTTTGCCTTTTGATTTTTCATCTTATTTTGCTGATTCGGCTAACAGTGTCGTTTTAGTGGAAAGCTTTTCAAGAAATGTAGAATTTGTACATCATGGAAAGGTACCTTTCCTACTTCAAGAACCTACCTATAGGTTGTAGCAAAGCCATACTTCACCCCAAAGATGAGGTGGAACTGAAAGTAAAGGGAGATGACAGGACATTGCTGTAACTTGTAGAGGAGCCACATGTCTGGGGCCATGTGCTGGGGACTGCTGGTTGATAGGTCCAAGATTGAAATCAGAACATGAGAGCCTGTGTGCCCTCAGTTGTGCTTACATTTACCACCTCTAGTAACCAGCTGTTTACTGTTTACTTTCATGGAAGGCATTTAAAAATAATTCATCTCACCAGCTATTTCTTCATTCAGTCATTCCCAGTGCAGTGCAGTTATCCTATATAACATACAGTACCCCAGTCAGTGTAGTTTACCATACAAAGACAGGCACACAGTGGATATTTGTATGTCTGGTGTGTAGGAAATGTATCTATATAGTTAGTATTTAACCTCTTTATCAATATGCTTTTGTGTTTGTAGACTGGAGAGCACAGCTTGCCAAATTCTCTGAGTCTCCTCATGTGCTGAGCTGCCTCTACCTGTCTGTCTGTCTGTCTGTCTGTAGGGGGGGGGAGGGATTGTGTGTTGCAGACTGATGATCTGAAGATGGCAGCATTGGGTGAGCTATCTCATTTTCTTAGCTAAGCAGAGCTCTCTTAAATACAGAAATTGTAGTTGTTGCAAATGACAAATTTATCCAAAAACCAGCTTTTCATTTGAAGGAATTTTCTTAATGCTGTAGCTTAATACCACAAGTTAGTACTACACAGACATATTTTATAATCTGGTCATTTTGTATGCATTTTGCTTGAGTTAGTTACACTGAGAGTGCAGGTCTTACCAATACTGAAGACAGGGTCTCATTCAAAGATGTCAGTGGAATTTAAGTGTGAAGCCACATGGTTCATTGTTACAATGGCACCAGGAACAGAACCAGGAATGTAGCCCTCTAAAGATTTTTCTGACAAAATATTTAGGTGGGGAAGCTAAGTTTGTACTCTTCTTGACTGTCGGTCTCTCAGCTTCACTCAACTCCTACAGTGATGTTTTTGTTATTTTGCATATCTGACTGTGTGTTCCTGAGGCCTTGCTTTTTTTTTCTTTTTTTAAACCCGTTGTCTTTGCCTTCCTTTAATGGTAATACCAGTTCATTGTATCTAATGAAAAATTTTATGCCAGCTGGGCTTATCCTATGCAATAGCAAAGCCAGAGCTGGAACTTTAATTTTTTTATTTTTTGTTTGACAATGTCATGCTTTCACATCCTCTTCTGAGTATCTGTGCCTTTGACTGCTGTGATGGAATCTGACTGAAGGCATTTGAAGTCACTGCAGCCTTTCCTTCTTTGCAGCTGACTTGGATCAGACACAGGGCTCGTGGTTTTATTCTTCTTTGTTACACCGTGCTGCATGAATCACTAGCTTTACAGGATCTTTTATGTGAGTCAGAGATAGGAATAATTTCTCAATTTCTAAACATTTGCTGGACTGAAAAGAGATCTTAATTTCTTCTCTTTTGCATTTAGGATGATGCTTAGGCTGGAAGAGTAGGGGTTTAAGGATGAAATGGACCAAAAAAAAATTGTCTTAGGATCCATTCTCAAGTTATTTAGAAAAACTTAGGATTTAATATGGAATACTGGGTTGTTTTTTGTCCTACATTCATATTTCCTATAAAGAAATGTAAATTTGTCAGGTTTCAGTGGAGTTATGTCCCTTTGCACAAAGACTGAAATTGTCAGATAATGTAATAAACACACACACATGTATATGGGGGTGTGTGTGTACATATATATGCAATATTTTTATATAAGTTAGAAATAAATTTCCTAACACCTTTATGTGTAGAAATAGTTAATAGCTTAATCTTGACTGTTTGATCTAATGTCAATAAGCAATTTTTTTGTGTCCTAACAAAACCAAAGTAAAACTCAGTGCTATAAACAGAAGTGACTCTCTTCTTTTGCATTTAGTGGGAAGTGGGCTACCTGTGCTTCTTATGCCACCCCAGTATTTAACTTTGTTGGTTGGATACAGCAAAGTTAGACAGAGTACTGTTATGCTGATTTAGAACATCTCTTTCACAGCTGCTCATCAGTTTTACAGCTCAGGCATGTTACCCATTGAATGCAGACTGTAAGAACAACTGTAACTGAATGGTCAAGTGAACTCATTCAACTGACTAATTGTCTTTCTGTAGTTTAAGAAGCCAAATGGTATATTAATTCTTCATTTATAACAGGGTAAAATCTAGTGAAGAGTCAGATCTCAGCTCAAGAAGGCTCTTAAGCATATGCATATAAGTAAGTTTATTCTAACTCAAGATAGCATTTTAAATACTTGCCAGCCTCTAAAGTGGCATCAGCTTGTGCTTACAGCTGAGTGCTCTGAACTGGATCTTTGAGATCTCCAGACGTGCCTAGATAGGCAGACCAACTACTTTGCAAGGTTTTATTTTAAGGCACCTGATTTATTTCAGAAGGTTTCAAAAATCTCAGCAGATTACTATCAGGGCCTTTTATACCTAAATGATCTTTCTTGTCAGATCCTAACTGGCCATTCCAATGAACTGCTTGGGTGCCCAGATAAAAAGGAGAATCTCACATTTTCGTGCAAAGGTCCCCTGCTGCAGAGCCTGACATTTAAAGTACTTAGCACTAACAATATGCTTTACATGATTTTATATTAAAGACATTAAATTCTGAAGAACTAGGGCAATCAAGTGAATATGGCACACATTGTCAATGCTGAAGTGCCTGTTTTCAACTATGCTATATGTATCTGTATATCTGTTATATTTTACAGTGCTATTTTTTTACAATTGAATTTGGCCTTTGCAAACAAGAAGGACAACTACGTGCTTACGGGGCAGGACTTCTATCTTCTATTGGTGAATTAAAGGTATGTGCCCTTAAAGCAGAATCAACTTTTTAATCTTAAAGTAATTGTTGGATGCAAATATTTTGCCTTTAAAATAGCAATCAAAATTCTTAAGATAAAAAGCTTACTTTTAGGATGTGATACTGACCTAAAAACTTTGTTTGAAATGCCAGCTAGCACTTGAAGCATGAAATGGATTTGTAAGGCTTGAAGTACCAAAGCAAAATATAAAACCTATTTCTGTTTGAATTTGCATTCCATGTAAAAAGTTTCTAACAGGTAAGGGTGCCTTGGGCTCTGAAAGCTTTGTTTTGAAGAAAAGCGTGTATTTTTAATACACACACCAAATGTTCTGAAATCAGACACAATTCTGTTGTAAGTAATCCAGTGTGTTTCAGTGAGTTCATTATTGATGATAAAAGAACATTTTCTAAGGTTCTGTTTCAGTAGATTAATCATATTTAAAATTCAGGTATGCAAGGTTGAGATACATGTCTGAGTGACATAATGTAGAGTCCTGTTCTTATAAAGTTGAAACTGTTTAACCTTGCATGCTGTGAGTAGGTATAGTGGATCATTTATTGCCTCTTTTTATATTTAGAAAACATCAGGAATAAACGAGGTCTTTTGTTACAAGTGTGGTATTTTGGGACATACTGCATCTCTGTTGGCAAGATGGGATGAAAGGGGAAGGAGAGGGAGTAGTGCTATATTTGGGTCCTGGGACCCAAATGAACACCTGGTGGCTTTTAAAGTAAACATTTGGGTTTTAGGAAGCATATACAGAATAGTATTTACAAACTGTTTTGTAGTATATCTGCTGCTCATTTGTGTTTAAACATCTTCCCACTCTTCTGGGCTCACTTTCAATGAACTACCTGGCAATTTAATAGATTAAGTATCTCAGTTTCTTCATGTTCATTTCCCCTGTAACTGAGAATATTAATGGTGAAGCTTATTAGTCAAATTGCTGTTCTTTCATTACTTGGAAAAAGGTTAAAGAAAATTACCTTCTCCAATACTTTTTCTTTGATTGTATTACAGTTGTTCTGAGTTCAGTGCATTCTTCAGCCACAGAAGCATTCTGTATCAGCCTGGCAATATATAATACCCACATTACAAAGCCAGTTAAATGCAAAGAGATCAACATTTCCACTTTTTTTCCTCTGGTGCAAAAGCATTCAGTGCTGTGCCCCAAATTTTGTGTAGGATGCTACAGAGAATCTGGCTTTTTATTTAAACTAACAGTTATGGTCATTAGGTGATGACTCCCAAAATATCTATCAAATAATTTACAACATATGGGGGCACAAAAGTGAGGAAACGAACAGTCAAGAACTTAAGACATTTTTTAGCCTCAATGTCTTAAGCACATTATCCTTGTCATATGTGCATTTTTTGGTACTACTAACAATAATCTCAGAGTAAAGATGCAAAGAATAATCCTTTTGAAAAGCAACAGTACAAATTAAATAATGTGCACATTAATGGGCTATACTGATCTGCTTCAAAGGTGCTACCACACATATATATCATCACTATTTTGCCATAAATCAGGGATATTATATACTTTTCTATTTCATACTTATGTATTTCCTAGGTGTGAAACCAGAAGGGACTATTACATCATTTGGTTTGACCACATAAGCTGTTAAATTTCAGCAGTTCTTATATTAACCAAGCACAGGGACTGAAGTTGGACATTTTAGTTATTTGCTGCAGGTGCAGAAGAGCACCATTCCATGAATAGTCACAGTCTCCATCAAGAACTGATACTGATATGTTGAAAAATGTCAGGGAATTTTCTGTAGGATTGTGCTCCAGGTAGAAAAGAAAGGAAAATGTAAGGGGAAAAAAAAAGCATAAATCTATTAAGTTTTCTGCTAATTCAGCCATGGGAGAAACTGTTCCTAGAGCAAAAACCTGGCAGTGAGGAGACTTCTTGTCAACAATATTTCATCAGGCAGGTGCAGGCTATGCACCTCATGACTTGGCACAAAGCCTTCCATCAAGCCATCGTCCATCTCTGTTTTTTTGTTGAAAGCAACCTCCCTTCCTTCTTCCTGTATCTCCTAGCATCCATTGGGAGGGAAAATTTCCTCCTTGACCTGAAGGCTTTTGAAATCTAATGCTGTCCTAATAGACTGTAGTTGAGTTCCTGATGACATCGATAGTATTATCGATTATTATTTCTAGTATTATCACAATGACTTTTTCTATAGTGAGTGGGTATGAATAGGAGAGTCATGTTCCATGGCCCTGAAGTCTGACACTTGTGTGCAACATCCAGCCTTCTCACAGAAGTGAGAGTGAAGAAGTGCTTTTAGAAGTAATTATGTCATTATTAAGACAATAGTGATTGTGAGCCCATAGTCCCTTCTTTGAAGATCAAACATGTAGTTGTCCTTGTGTTCTCCCACAGAGAAGGCTTGTCCACAGAGGACAAGGAACATAAATATTGTTTCAGTGTTGATTTTGCTACCTTGATTTACAGGCACTTGATATTAATAAATATTTCTGTCAGCAAGAGGGGAAGCCTTTCTTCAGCTGCCCTCCCTGTCATCTCTCTTTTCAGTGCAACAGTATTCACTGGAAACAAAATCATGGCCAATTTTATATATAGTTTCTAGAAATATAGTTTCTAGAAATGTCTAGAAATAAATGAGTGGCACTATTAGCAGGGTGGAAGTGGCCAGCAGTATTTGGGCCTTTCGGATGAATGAATGGCTTGTTCAGTCATCCCTGTTTCTGTGCTACACTCTTCCACTCTTTAAATCTGCTTGTTGCTTTTAGCAACAAAAACCTAAAAATTAGAGATTTATTTAACTTGGTATTTAGACTTTGAATTTTGCATACTGAAAAATGCTATTCCTCCTCTGCATGCAATGGAAGCATTAAACAGAAAAATTTGAAGGCAAAATAAGGAGCAAAATAAGGAGAAAGAGCAGATGAAAAAGCTTTGTGGAAAATAAGTAATACAGTAAGTGGTTATAAAATGTTCTGCCTAATATAGTCAGGTTAACGCTAGCTGCCACTATTACAGAGTATATGTTTTGGGGTTAGAGATAAGGCAGTAATAATGTACATTTCAATTATTAAAGCTACTTGTAGAAAGCATCCCAAATGTATTGGGAAACTTTAATACATTTACTTTGTATTATGCTCTCTTGAACTCTTTTGTTAAAGGAGTCTCGTATCAACTTCATTTGTCTGTAGATCAAGTCTCATATCCCTATAAAATGCTTCTATATTTAACCAAGGTAGACTTAGAATATTTCTGTATAGATTTTTTAAAGCCAAATACAGTATGCAGTCATGTTTTGTTTTAATGCTAGTTTGTTAAGAAGAGGGAACATTGGGTTTTATAACTGAAAAGGTTCCAATACAAGTTTTAGTTCGGTTTTCTGAAGAGGATTAAGATGGTACTGGATCCCAGATGTTCATTTCAATGCTTTTTTTTTTTTTTTTTTTTTTTTAATAGAGAGTATTTTTAAATATAGAAAATTATACTGATGACATTAAAAATTCTGGTAAAAGCAGGTGGCAGATCTGAAAGTGTCCTATGTTGCAGATCTGTAGAGCAGCAAAACATTTAGCTGCAAGTTTTCCAAGACTCTGTGTTCTCTCACAGGATAACAAGGCTATAAATTAAGTACTGGCACACAGGCAACTTCTTACCTGTGTTCTTATTCTGCTCTCTTCTCTTGGTAGCAGCCTTTGATGCCTTATTTGCCCACTGTCTGCACTAAACTACCTCTGCCTGTTCATGTAGTTATTTTTCCCTGGACTACTGCATGGAGCACTATTGCTCAGGTGTATGTGGCAGAAGGATAATGCATTTCATCAGCACACAACAAATGGGCTTTATTTAATGAGCTTTCATGTACATAGTTTCACTCTTAAACACACTGTCAGGAAGATTATATATATTTTTGACCCAAAAATGTAGAGCAGAGATTGTATGAATGGTTTGGTCAGTTCTGCCAGTTAAGTGACATTTTGGGGACACACATGCTTGAGGTTATTTCAGGAAGAGGTGATTTGATGACTTTCCTATTTCCAGCTAAAGATTTAGGTATGCCTACACGGCAGGTGTGTTTCTAATCTCCTTTTTATTATTTGAAAATTTATTTTGGGAAATAAATTGCTCTCCATAAGAAGAGCTTTTAAGTAACAAATGATTAATTCTGTTCAGACTGAAAAAACTCTAAGGATAACAAGAGAGTCTACTAACTAATGGGAAATGAACAGCACAGCAACATAAAAACTGTATGTGTGAAAAGCTGTATACATACATTGTAGTATCAAAATAAAAAAAACCATATCCTGTGGTGTATTTTGCAGCATGCTCTCTCTGATAAGGCCAATGTGAAAACATTCGATCCAAAGACAACCTGTTTGCAAGAATGCCTTATCACTACTTTCCAGGAAGCTTACTTTGTTTCGGAAAGTTTTGAAGAAGCCAAAGAAAAAATGAGGTAAATTATTTCCATTGGCTCAAAAATCTACTTTTCTCTTCTTTAGTAGTCAAAACCAAAAATACTGTAATTTTCTTTTTTCTTTCAGGGACTTTGCCAAATCAATCAATCGTCCCTTCTCTGTGTATTTCAATCCATATACGCAAAGCATTGAGATTCTGAAGGATACCAGGAGTATAGAAAATGTCGTTCAGGACCTCCGCAGTGATCTAAACACTGTATGTGATGCTTTAAGCAAAATGAACAGATATTTAGGGATTTGATATATGTGGCACTGTGATTTGCTGTCAGCTGCTTTTTCTGTAGCCAGTCTAGTAACATGACACGATAATGGCTATCTTCTAAACCCCATCAATTTTCCCTTTACAGCTGCGCCTGTGGCTTGCATCATTGTGTTGCTCTGTCTAATAGTAATGTGCAGAAAAACCAAGGCAATGCTGATCTGTAAGTGCAACATTGAGTCTGGCAGAATAAAATCATCAATTCCTCAAAACAATGTAATGTACAAGTACACCATTAAAAACTTGCCTGACAATGGTTTGGTTTCCATAAGATGATTCACTTCAGTGTGTAAGAAATGGTGTTGCTGATTTCATTAAGTCTGAGCTTGTTTTTTTATAATCCCTTTTCTCCCATTAGAATCCAGAAAAAAATTACTTGCAACATTTTCATTTTCTTTGGAAGAGAACCTGTATTCCTTTCTTCAGTACTGAAGACAGTGTTTTGCCCATAAATCTGTAACAGAACTGAGTGTCCCTTGTGAATGAACAACAATTTATATACCAATACTGAGATCAGAAAGCCTATCTATTTGTACTAAAAGGCCAGTGGAGATTATGAGAACTCACAACTGACAAATGTTCAAAGTGTCTGAGTAATTGAAACACAGTAAAAAAACTACACCTTTGACAGCGGATGTAGCAAGATAGTTCTAGTTCTTCCATGTGTTACCTTGTGACAGTCCTAAGCATACTTCCTCTGCAAGGGCTATCTGGGAATAAGAGAGGAAGAGCTTGTGTTAATTCTGGGCTGTTAGATGTGAATATAAAGCCCTTCTGCATCATTGTGTGCCTTACACATTCCCTTATCCTTTGAGTGTGCTCCTCTTGCATTTCATGCATAATTTGCTTGTCCTCATTATGTCAAATTCAACCTTGACATGGCCATGCATGACTTGCTCTACACTGTGTCAGTATCAGCACATATAAAAGGGTGAATATGGAAGCTGTTATTAAATTGTAACTAAGACAATTATCAGTAGATTACCTGTGGGGTGATTAAATCATAGAGATACCCAAGCTGGCTTGTACCAGATGGGTGCAGGTAATGCCAGACTCTATGCTAATGCTAACTCTATGTTAGCAAGCTCTGACAGAAGTACAAGCTCTGTCTGGAGAGCACAATGCAGAAGTATTAGCCAGTTCTTACCTAGAAGCAATAATTACGCATGTCTTTCCTTTAGCTGGGTTATTCTATTTTATTCTGTTAGCCAAAATAATGGAGACTTGACTGTGTTGTGTGGATCCTTCTTAATGGAATCTAAGTGGGTTATGCAGGTCATGTCAGTGTAGGTGAAAGCTTGCCTGCATAGATGGAAAGGAGGTATTTATTGAAGCTGCGCTCCCAGCTGAAAGTGTCCTGCAGATACTCTTAAATATTGCTTCAATTTCAGCAAGGAGGACCTGTCTGACGAGGATGTTGATAAAAGTTCATCCAGGGATTTGCCAAGAAAAACAGCCTCGCACAGTGGAACCACTCCTTTGAAAAATAAAAGGAGAGAAATTGTTGTAGGGGATTCCCTCCTGAGGGGAACAGAGGGCCTGGTGTGCCTGCCAGACACACCCCACAGGGAAGTCTGCTGCCTCCCTGGGGCAGGGGTCAGAGATGTTACTAGGAAGCTTCCAGCTCTGGTAAGACCCTCTGATTACTGCCTGCTACTGGTCATGCAGGGATGAGGTTACCAAGAGAAGTCCCAAGACAAGAAGAAGAGGCTCCAGGGTACTGGGCTGAATGGTTGAGAGTTCCAGAGTACATGCGGTGTGTTCCTCTATTCGTTTTCTGGTAGGGAATGCTGAAAGGAATAGGAAAGCACTGCTGATCAGCATGTGGCTTAGAGGCTGGTGCTATTGGTTGAATTTTGGGGTTTTTAGTCATGGCACGGGTTAGTGCAGAGTTATCCTGAAGAGGGAAAAGGATTTTTGGCTGGGAGTTGGCAGGGCTCATCAACAGGGCTTGAAACTAGATTTCAAGGGGGAAGAGGGTAAAATAATACGCTGACTACTAGAGATTGAATTTAGGGGTGGCACGGGGATGAAGAGGATCACAGGCCAAGAGGAAGGTGTGTGTACAGATAAATATAGGCCCTTCCAGTAAGGCTGTTTCAAAGGGGGCACATCTCAAATGCCTGTATGCAAACACCCAAAGCACAGGGAATAAACAAGAGGAGCTGCACATGTCTGCCTGCCTGCAGGGCTATGGTGTTATTGGTATCACTGAGACGCGGTGGGATGGCTCCTGTGACTGGAGTGTGGGGATGGCTGGGCATAAACTGCTTAGGAAGGACGGGAAAAGAAAAACAGGAGGAAGTGTCACTCTCTACATCAATGATCAGCAGGAGTCCATGGAGCTCTGCCTGGGGTGGATGAGGAGCTGACAGAGACCCTATGGATCAGGATTAAAGGGAAGGTAGGGGTAAGTGATATCATAGGAAGGGTCTGCTACAGGCCACCCAACCAGGATGACCAAGTGGATAATGCCCTCTTTAGACAGATAGGAGCTGCTTCACACTCACAAGCCGTGGTCCTCATAAGGGACTTTAATCACCCCAACATCTGCTTGAGGGACAACACAGCAAAGCACCAGCACTCTAGGAAGTTACTTGAGTGCATTGATGACAACTTTCTCCTCCAAATGGTAGAGCAACCAACCAGCAATGGAGCTTTGCTATGTTTTGTACTCACCAACAGAGATGGGCTGGTGAGCAGCATGTAACTTAATGGTAGACTGGGCTGCAATGACCATGGCAGTGTAGAATTCAAGATCCTTAGGACAGTGAGGAAAGTGAGAAGTAAGCTGATGGCACTTGATTTTAAAAGGGCAGCCTTCAGTCTCTTCAAGGATCTGATTAGTAGGGTAGAAGGGGACAAAGCCCTGGATGGGAAAGGGGCCCAGGGAAGCTGGTCCTTATTCAAGGGTCATCTCCTACATGCCCAAGACTATGTGTCCCAGTGAAGAGGAAGGCAGGAAGGAGTGTGGGCTGGTGTGGGTGAGCAAGGAATGCCTGGATACAGTTAGGGGTAAAAACAAAGTTTACAGACAATAGAAGCAAGGACAGATAACCTGGGAGAAGTACAGAGGAGTACAGAGAAGCAAGAGATCAGGTTAGGAAAGAAAAAGCACAGAGAGAATTGGATCTGGCACAGGGGATTCAGGGCAACAGGAAAAGTTTCTATAGGTATGGCAATGATGAGAGGAAGACTAGGAAAAATGTGGGCCCACTCCAGAAGGAAATGAAAGAACTGGTCATCCAAAATACTCAATGACTCTTCACCAGCAAAGACTCTGGTCAAACCCTACATGTTACAGAAGCCGAAGGCAGGGACTGGTAAAGGAAGATCCTCCCACTGTAGATGAAGAGCTGGTTCAAGACAATCCAAAGAACCTGAAGGTGAACAAGTCCATGGGACCTGATGGGATTCACCCACAGCTCCTGAAAGAAGTGGTGGATGAAGTTGCAAAGCCACTCTCCATCCTATTTGAAAAATCATGGCAGTCTGGTGAAGTTCCCACTGACTGGAAAAGGGGAAACATAACCCCCATTTTCAAAAACAGAATAAAACAAGACCCGGGGAACTACAGGCCAGTCAGTCTCACCTCTGTGCCTGGCAAGGTCATGGAGCAGCTCCTCCTGAAGGCTCTGCCAAGCAGATAACAAAGGGTGATTGGTGACAGCCAACACAGCTTCACTAAGGGTAAGTCCTGCCTGACTCATTTGGTGGCATTTTACAATGGGGTCACAGACTCGGTGGACAAATGCAGAACAAACAACATTGTCTACTTGGACTGGTGCAGAGCACTTGACACTATCCTGCACAACACTCTGATCTCTAAACTGGAACAGTACAGATTTAATGGATGGGCCACTCCTTGGATAAGGAACTGGCTGGATCATAGAATCATAGAATCATAGAATTGGCTGGGTTGGAAGGGACCTCAGAGATCATCAAGTCCAACCCTTGATCCACTACCGCTGCAGTTACCAGACCATGGCACTGAGTGCCACATCCAGTCTCTTTTTAAATATCTCTAGGGATGGAGAATCCACTACTTCCCGGGGCAGCCCATTCCAATGCTTGATCACCCTCTCAGTAAAGAAATTCTTTCTAATGTCCAACCTAAACCTCCCCCGGCACAACTTGAGACCGTGCCCTCTTGTCTTGCTGAGGGTTGCCTGGGAAAAGAGACCAACACCCACCTGGCTACAACCTCCTTTCAGGTAGTTGTAGAGAGTGATGAGGTCTCCTCTGAGCCTTCTCTTCTCCAGGCTGAACAGTCCCAGCTCCCTCAGCCTCTCCTCATAGGATCTGTGCTCGAGTCCCTTCACCAGCCTAGTTGCCCTCCTTTGGACCTGCTCGATATCCTTCCTGAGATGGAAGGATGGTCACACCCAAAGAGCTGTGATCAATGTCTCAATGTCCAACTGGAGATGTGTGACAAGTGGTGTTCCCCAAGGGTTGGTACTCAGACCAGTGCTGTTTAACATCTCTGTCAGCAACATGGAGAATGGAATGGAATGCACCCTCATCAAGTTTGCTGATGACACCAAACTGTGTGGTAAAGTCACCATGCTGGAGGGAAGGGATGGCATTCAGAGGGACCTTGACAGGCTGGAGAAGTGGGCTTGTGCAAACTGCATGAAGTTCAACAAGGCCAAGTGCAAGGTTCTGCACCTGGGTCGAGGCAATCCCATGCATGAATACAGGTTGGGAGGAGAAAGGATTGAGGGGAACCCTGAGGAGAAGGACTTGGGGGTGGTGGTGAACCAGAAGCTTAACATGAGCCATCAATGTGTGCTTGTGGCCCAGAAAGCCCACTGGGTCCTGGGCTGCATCAAAAGAAGCACAGACAGCCCATTGAGGGAGGTGATTCTCCCCCTCTGCTCTGCTCCTGTGAGACCCCACCTGGAGTGCTGTGTCCAGTTCTGGAGTCCCCAGCACAAGAAGGACACAGAGCTCCTGGAACATGTCCAGAGGAGAGACACAAAAATGATCAGAGGGCTGGAGCACCTCCCCTATGAAGCCAGGCTGAGGAAGTTGGGGTTGTTCAGGCTGGAGAAGAGAAGGCTCTGAGGTGACCTTATAGCAACCTTCCAATATCTGAAGGGAGCCTACAAGAAAGCTGGGGTAGGGCTTTTTACACAGGTGTGTAGTGAGAGGACAAGGAGCAAATGGTTTAAAACACAGAAGAGGGGAGTTTTAGTTTAGACTTTAAGAAGAAATTCTTTAATTTGAGGGTGGTGAGACACTGGAAGAGGTTACCTGAGGAATTTGTGTCTGCCCCCTCCCTGGAAGCGTTCAAGGCCAGGTTGGTTGGGGCTTTGAGCAAGTTAGTAAAGTGGGAAACATCCCTGCCCATGACAGGAGAATTGGAACTAGGTGATCTTTAAGGTATCTTCCAACCCACAGCATTCTATGATGATGAAGATTTATTCTTGTCCTTGCTGAATAGCTTAAAATAAGAATTCCACAGCAGTAAAAATATAGAAGTGTATCTTGGTTTGCTTTGTGCTGTTAGCAAGTAAATCTTATTACGGATTAGGGAGAAACCCTTCAAATCCAATAGTCATTTTAGGACTAATAATGGCAAGGAAATTGTCTACTATGGAGATACGATGTCAATGAAACAGAACACTGTCAAAGAATAATGGGCATCTGCTGGTACATAGATGCTTAATACAATGATTTTATTTCTGTTATACAACATGATTAAAAATAAATGAAATATAATGGGCTAAGGAATAATAGAGATCTAGAGAGACAATCACTCATTGTTTTTACATAGTAAATCTGCTTTCTTACAGGATGCAGATCAAACTGACTCTAGATTCAGGAAGTGAGGAGCCAGAACTGACAAAGAACCCTTTAAAAAGTGTACTATTGCGCTTTTGTGAATCAAATAGTTCCAGTTTAGCTGAAATTCTCTGCACTTTTTGTTAGCAAATTAAGATCAGCCATGCAGTAATGTCTTTGAATGACAAGCTCATTTAGAAATAATGAGGGAATTACTGACAGTTATTAAATGACACTAACATTTTGTTTAAAATAGACCATATTTACCTAAGCTGCTTTTTAGCTTTAGTGAGCTGGACTCTGGAAATGGGACTTCTGTCTTTGACACATTTATTTCCTATCTAATTTTGAACTCACGCTTTATGGGTCTGAGATGCATGCACTTACCTTGCCTGCACAGAGTAAATGGGCCCAAGCTTAAGTAAATGTAAAGCATTTCAGTGTTTACTACCACACAAAGTCAAAATTGAAAAACAACACGCTGAGACATTGCAGCAAATACAAATACCAAGTTTGATTTGCAAACTAAGACATGGTTCATGGAATTAATTTAATTTGTTTAGTGGAAGGGATGGAGTGGGGAAGGTGTTAATGCAATATACTGTGTTTTCTCTCTCTACTCTTCAAGACCTGTTTTGAAGCCTGTAGCCCTTCAGTACTTCATGGAATAAGGTGTTATTCCTTTTTTTCTGTTATAATATCCTAATGGGATGGAGAAAATTCCAGAGGTTCACTATATGGTACTGTATATTTGCTGATGTTCTATGACAGATTACAGAAGGAAGTTGCACATCTTTGGAAGGACAGGCTGGCTCAGGGAGCTAAAGCTGCTGAAGGCTTTCACCTACAGGCTGCTGGTTCAAATCCAGCCCAGTAAGCAGTTACTGGGTGCTGTCAGCAGCCAGCAGCACCCTGGCTTATGTCTGATGAACTGGGAAGCTGGAATTGCTTAAGTTGAAAAAGGTTATCATGTCTCCCCTCAGCCTTCTCTACTCCAAACACATAGAGATAGCTGCAAAATGGAGTGGGTAAACTGCTCTCTGTTCTCAAGAACTAATGGACTTAAGCTGCAGGAAGGGAACACTGATTTATGTGACAGTGAAACATGGTGACCAGGTTGCCTAGGGAGACAGCAGTCTCTCCAGCGTTTTTTAAGAGCACAGGTTAGGCTGATATCTCTCAGCAATGATATTAGCAATTCAGTTTCACCTTGGGACCAGGGGATGTGATAGCTTGAGCAAGGCTTCAGCCTGCTGGCTCACTGCAGGCAGAGGACTCATAGTGAGCAACCAATGACTGTCATTTTTCTAGACAAGGTTTAAAGGTGGGCAACTTTATAAACAAAATAGAAATTCAAGTTTCATCCTATTAGGGCCTGCATTTGGGTTGTCAGGAAGACTGTGGTCCCGGGAGCAATCTGGAGAATCTGGAGCTATTTCAAGCTCCGGCCACACATCGATCTTGCATCTTGGTGAAATCTGCATGGATTAGATTGTTCTCCCTAATTCCTTCGGTTTCCAGGGGAAAAACCCACTGGTGCAGTCCACACAATAGCTTTGGGCTCAGGCCCTGGCATAGCTGGCCAGGAAACCTGAGGATCACACCTGCTGCTCAATCCAGTGTCACATTAAGGGCCAGGTAAGGATCAATACAATGCTCTTCCATTCAGGAAATCATCTTTCCACCCGAACCTGGAAACTTATCTTCTTGTTTCAGCAGGACAGTCTATGTCTTTTTAGAAATATGGTAGCTTGCCTTCCATCTCAGTAGAACAATTATATTTCCAAATAATTTGCAAAGGCAAATTTTGTATTTTTATATAAAGGCTGTGCTCTGTGGTATCAGTCATTCCAACTCTGGAGATGTTTCACAGACAAATTTTTGCCTTCTCAATGGAGAATAGGTCAATAGTGACAGATTCCTCTTCTGGGCTTTGAAGTAGTTTTGAGAAACAGAGTCAAAAGAGAGCTTCTACTTATATTACTGTATATTTATTAGTAACAGGTCCCTCTAGTTGACATAATGAAGGCTGTGGAGGGGTCCTTGTCATCCCTTTTGGCAATTTCCTGTAACTTAACTGACTTTGGAACCTAAATAATGTCCTCCTCTGCTGAAATATTCCATGAAACCTGTGTTGTTTCATTTTGTATCTGGCCTTAGAGAAGAAGTAAGTAAACACAAAGTAATCACATTTCAGTGATGTCTATTAAAAACATTTTGCAACAACTACATTTAGTTTAAAAAGGCCCTCAAACACCTTAGAATAGGAATTCGTATTTCTTTGCAAGCATCATCTTAACAGAGATGTTAAGATAAAACTAAAAGTAGGTGCCAGCATCTTCTTGGTATTAAGGCCTGGAGGTGTAAGAAATGTGACACACAGACATGTACTTTAAAATGCAAGTGGATGATGGTTATTCAGGTGGACATTTTTTTAATATAGTCCGAAATTTCAAATGTGTAGGAAAAAATTGTGAAGAAGCTGCTTTTGCCCCGCTCTGCCTTTGAAGGAAAATAGTTGAGTTTGCAAAGCAGCAGGAGGTAGATTTCAGTCCATGTTAAACTAGTACATGAAACACAGTGTGAATACATCTACATCACTGGCTTCTGCATGAGCTCCAGTGTGGATACAGTTCTGATAACAGAGGAGAAATAAAGCATTCCAGAACCAAATATCCCTGCTTCCCCACAGGTGGTGAAGTGGGTAATTTGGGACCAGTTTGGCATGAATAAAATCACTTTTTTTTCCTATTAAATCTATTTTGTGTTCTATTTCTTTTGTAAAATATCTTTGAGGTGTGTTACTATTTTGTTTTTCCATAGGGATTATAAAGAGGTATGTTAATTATGCGATGATTGATGTTCTTAACACTTTGTGCCTTGAGCCACCAAACTCCCAACCTAGTTTTGCTACTTTATGTGAAAGTAATGCTAAAGATGTGATGCTCTCATTTCCCAGGGCCTGATGACTGATGAGTACATCTAAAATTCTACACTTCCTCACCATCAGTTCACTTCCAGTGAATTGCTAACCTCAGAGATGTGAGTAAGGGAAGTTAATGGTAAATGAGCCTAAGGTTAATCACACAGGGGATTTGCCACTCTAGCAGAATTTGTCTGGAGGATCAATTTGGCTGAATTCCCTTTTAATGATTACCCCTGACAGATCACTTGCAGTTAAAGTTATGAAAAAACATCTCATGAGATGGGAATTGGGGAATCAAAATCTTGTACCAAGAGGCATTTTAGTGCCAGTGGCTGTTGGTTTAATTAGAAGTAGCTCAAAATAGATTTCACAGTTGCTGGACTAAAAGGCTACATTTTACCTCCAGGTCTCAATCCCGCCTCTGTTTTCTGAGCTCGATCTCAAGATCACCCAATACTTGGGAACTATTAGAAATGTCAGCAGCTCCCCCTGACTTACAAGAATAGGACATGAGTAGCCATGTGGTACCTGTAGGCAAGTATTGATTTTCTCATCACAATGTGTGCACAAACTTTAGTATACAAACAACATGAGGTGCAGGAGAGTTCAGTTTTGGTATACCATGTCTCAAAAAGCTCAGTGGAAACAGAAGGGAGCCCATTTGCAGCTGGATAGGCACAGAGGCCTCTATGATTCTGTTTTCCTGCCATCCTGCCATTACCTTGTTTCTAAAGGAAAGGAAGAGTGCTGTATTCACAAATGCTATGTAAAAGCTGTTATATTTTCACCAAGCGATAGCTTGGTTTTTTTAGTTTGGAATAAAAACATAGTTAGAAGGAGCAAATTAAATCTCAGATGTAATGCCTCTGATTTGCAGAAGGGAAAGCGGAAGTGCTAAGTGAATGTAGGAAATTGCAGCATTATGTGTTGTAAGAGCAGTTCTTTCCATCCTTGTAGCTAATGGACTGAGCAGAAAGTGAACAATTTGTTTCATACAATGATTCACCAACATTGACAAGGTTTCCAATTCTGAGCTCAGTTTCATATTCAGCTCCCTGTTTACTAGTGAAAAAGTAAAATTAGCTGTCTACCTCTTACATTTTATAAACAGGCAAGGCTGCAGTATCTGAAAAGAATAAAAATAACTGTATAAATCGTGGTTGTTTAAGGCTGGAGGGAAGGGAAATACAGTGTTATCATTCCAGAGGTCTGTTGTAACACTCCTCTAAAAATGAAGTTAAATTTCCTGGAAAAATAGGTCCAAAATAAAAGTGCAAATGGAACTTGTTTTTCAATTACAATTCAATGTTTTCCCTGTCCAGGTTTGTAAAAACAAATCACAGAACGTTTCTTCTAGGAGTCCATTTGTCAAATTGTTGAATGTAAAGTGGCCAAAACTGCTATAGCTGAATTGGCCACATAAGGCTCTGGTGAAAATGGGCTGCTTCTCCTAGAGGCATTTGGTAAATGTCCTAACCTGCTTTACAAGACAGGATGGCATTTTTCTGCCTTTAACCCACATTTTATTGAGAATAGAAAGCACATGAACTACAAGGAGTTTTGGTTTTTAATCTGGAAATGTTTGTGAGCTGTTCTGACTGCATATAGTTCTTGCTCATGGGATCAGAGTGTTTAAATGAGGGAAGATCCAGGAACAGCCTTCCAGAAGAGTGTAATTAGTTGCTTGTTAATATTGTGTTTATGATACATTAGTGCTTATCAGGATTGTTTGGAAGCAGATTCTGGATAAATGCATTGTAAAAGAGCAAATTCAGTAGAGCTTTTAAAATTCAGTGAGACTCAGCAAGTTGAGTGGAGGAAGGCAAAGGCTAGGAAGATGGCTATGAAAAATATTAATAAGCACAACAGCCTGCATAGTTGAAGATTTAGAAGTCTTATTTCAAATTACATAGCTAAAATATAAACATTGGAAGTCAGTAGCAACAATTACTTGTCACATCCCCTTCTGCTAGAGAGTGATCAGACTGTCACTTTGTGGCAGAATCTGAGTCTACCCCTATGCTCACCCTGAACAATGAGTGTAAAGTTGATGCTAAAAATGCTTCTAGTCTGAAAACCAATTGAATTGATGGCAGCAGCAGTGAGTGTGGGTGCTGAAATTCAGGATCCTCCTAAGGAGCCAGAATGGACAGTGGAGGGAGCCTGCCTTACTGGGAATGGTACCCATCAGTACCCATCTGTAAACAGCAACTGAAGTTCATAGCACTCATTTGGCTCTGGAGACCCAAGGGGGGACTCTGCATAGATACCATGGAAAAAGGGCTGAAGATTAGACAAAAACAGCCTTTGTGGCTTTGGTAGGGGAGACAGAAATAAGATTATCAGTAGCAGAAGAATTGGAGTTACCTATTCGTAGCATAATAAGGAAAAAAGACCATGCCCTTTTTGGTTAGTTTCGTTTAAACCCTAAGCTATCAGTACCTCTGTCCATGCACAGGAAGAGAATCCCCAGTTTCAGGGCTGCCTCTTTCAGTGTCTGCTGAGTCTGTAGGTGATTTTAGTGCTGCCCTTTCTGCACAGGCAGTACACTGCCCTGGATTTGCAGGGCAAGCCAGCAGTACTGGCTTCATGGCTGAGATTTGCAGTGCTACAGTTAATCTGTTCCCTGTAAAATGGAGAAATGCAGCATTCCCTTTGGATTGCATGAGTGAATAATAGGCAGTAAAGGCAAATTTGTCCTGTGAGGTGTTTGTTTCAGGATGATATGAAATGTAACCTGTGAGTGCTTTTCTCTGTAAAGTTAGCCTTGGGTATTTACTGCAAATGCAGTATTATTACCAGGTGTCTCCATTTGGTTGGATGGCTCTCACTGTATATTTTTTGACCTTAGCAAGCTCCAGGCAAACATTGGCCGTTGTTTGAATGTAAGTGAAATCTGCCATTTTGTTTAGCTCTGGAATAAATCACATGTCTGTAGAAGCAGGAGGAATCTGCCTGAAGAGTTGCCTTGATGTGAAGATTCTTTTCAGTTAGCTAATTCTTTGAGCTTGGAAGTATAGATCACATCAGCCCTGTGACTGGACAAGCACAGCAGATTCCCTTGATTCCTGAGTTTTTGCTCTCTACTGGGCATAGTATAAGGGAAAGGAAAAAAACCTTAGGAAAAAATATTTTTCCTCTATTGTTAAGCAAGAGGTGCAAACAGAAACCTTCTCTTTCCACCACCAGCAAATTCCAGAGAATGTCTCTCAGTCATTACCTCTTTCAACCTATTTTTCAGCTTCCTGGGGCACAACAGCAAGGTGAAAAGTAGCTCATGTTTCCCTTTCAGAAGATGGCTTCATCTTTGGTACAGCAGAAAGAACCTTTTCTTCTTGCAGATGCCTGTAAAATGTTCTGTGGTAGGATGATGGAGATTAAATCTACTTTCACATATTTGCCTAAGTGCTTGCAGCCTGAACATCCTTCACTGTTAGACATTTCCCAGTTTTGGGATCTGGAAAGACCTAAACAAAACCTAAGCTATTCTAGTTTTTTAGAAGATAAAAGTAAACAAGGGCTATCTGATTGCCCTCCATCCATTCTGTGTTTAAATTACCATTTGCCCTAATTAGTCTTGTGTGTAGCTCCTTAGTTAGGCAATACAGTTTTTCTGTGTGCATATGTATGTATGCATAAATTAAAAAATAGGCCAGATTATTTTCCAAGCAGATTTTTCCATGGTCTCTTGTGTTATAATTGCTGCCCAGGGTTCTGTGAAGTTCCGTATGAGGTTTTCATGCAGAACAACAATCAAACATAATGTGCAACCCATATTGACTACCAGATGCCTCAAAGTGTTCAAGACTTGCAGTAAATCACTGTTTTCTTTGGTCTGCATTCACTCTGCCTTCTGATGGATGCTTTTTCCTTTGATGCCCTGTGACCTCTCAGTGAATGCAATGCCTTCTGCTCAGTGTTTGCACAGACAGGTGGACAACAGTTCCAGCAAGGGATCTCAGTAGTCTCAAGACTCTCAATAGACTCTTGCTTGTCATTCCCCTGAAGGATGATAACTGATCAGCTAAAGCTAATGATTTCTGACAAGTGCTTAACTAGACTTGAAGAAATATTGTCTCTGTGAAACCAGAGCCTTTTAGAAGATATTCAAAACTCCACTTCTCTGCCAGGTGCATGTGTTAGTGACCATACTTCACCAGCTGATCACACAGCGCTTGTCCTTGCCTAGGGAAAAGCTCAGTTCACTCGTCTAAGTCTTGATTAGCTGGTGTAGTTAAGATTACTTGACAGACCATAGATTCCCCATAAAAAATGTTATAATTACAGTATTGTTTTAGTTCCACCTTCCTGTCTGTTCTGGTCAGGCAGGAGGGGGAAGGGGAGGCCAGGTTTTACACATGTGATGGGTGCCATTGCCCAAGGTGGTACCAGGGCTTACTCCTCCTCTCTCTTCTGTGGATGCCCTCAAACTCCATCACAAGGTATCTCCCAGCACTCTCCAACCCTGTTGAGGTGACAGCCCAGTTTGGTGGTCCTGGTGGGAGGTTGAGGAGGGAAGCCCATCTTAGGGAGGAAGAACCCTGTCTTGGGGAATTGGAGGCCCTGTGTGGGGCTGGGCCAGCTGCTGCTCCAGTGTAGCAAAGCAGGGCACAGGGTGAATGTAGGAAACAGAGACACTGTCAAATGATCTTCTGCTTTTGTGACACTGCTGTGGGGTCAGTACACAGTGAAGGGCTGGAGTACATGGTGGCTGAGGAGATGCTTAAGAAGCCTCTGGGGGAGATTTAATACTAGGCATGCCTGCCTGATGGGAGAGGGGGATGAAGGAGTCAGACTCCTCTCAGATGGCCAGTGAGCACAAGCTGCACAAGTACATGAAACAGAACTTAATCAGAAGAAAAATACTGGGAGAATGGTCAAACACTCACAGTGGCTGTTCTGAGAGATTGTGGATTCTGTTTCCTCAGAGGTACCCAAAAGCTGACAGGACCTAGCCCTGAGCAACTTGCTCTGGCTGATCCTTCTCTGGGCTGGGGATTGGATTAGGCAGTCTTGAGGCATCCTTTCCAGCCTCAACTGTGCTGAAACACCGTGACCAGGACATTTCACAAATGTTACTAAGATGTTGTAATAATAATTCCATCAAAAGCTTTGTCTTCTCTTTTTAAACCAAATGGGGATGGATAATGTTGTAAATTGCATCTTATTTTCATGGTAGAGTCCAGTGTTATCTGCTTAATATTTTCTTCTTTGACTATTTTGCATAATTTTACTTGAGACATCAACCACCCATTAGTAACCACTAAGCTCTGTTCCTGACAGAGTAACATCTTTTCTGATCTCCCATAAATGGGTTAAAGCAAACTTAATCATGCAAAGTAAAGCAAAGTTTTGCAGCCTTTCAAAAGAGGGCAGCATCTTGTAGCTCATTTAGTTTGTACATCTGTTGATGGCTTATTCCTGTAAGAACTCAGACTACAGCTACAACTTTGAGTTCAGAATTTTAACAGCCCTTACAGCTTGGCAAAAAAATCCTGTTAAGATCCTCCCACTATGGAAAAAAATCAGAAGAATTTTCTTATCACTTAGGGTGTTGATGTCCAAAGTCTAAGTCACTTTGCCCTGCTCTGAAGTTTGAAATCGGTTGGGTTAGGGAGCTTCTGGAGAGCCACAGATGGGACCTCATTCTCTTCAACTTCTGAAGGACGACACTGAGGACACAGCTTCATGAATGAGGTAAAAATTGAGAAAATTACTGTCACAAGTCAATAATTTCATATCTTTGGTCTTTTCAGCTAATTTCAAGGATCTGTTCCAAAATTAGTGTCAGAACACAGTTTATATGCTGTTCATCCACCACACGGAATAGCGATTGCCCATGGGAATTTTGTGTGCTTGTATTCCCTCACACAGCCCACTCCACACAGGTCTGTATTGTTTTATGTAAATTCATGCTAATCTCAATCTCTCTACATGTGGGCCTATTTCACCTTTCTGCTAACGATCAAGGGACTCACCACTTGCCATATACTTTATGTTCAGACAAACTCGGGTCAATTTGATGCTAAGAAAATGGCTTTTAATTCTCCCTCTCAAGGTATAAGAACTACCATCATTAACTTTCTATGCTGATCTCTGGGGGTCTACAAGGAAATGGTATGAGCAAATTTGATAGCAGGTATATTGGCATGTGAATGTAAATCATGTAGAGAGTTGCAGACAAAACCAGTATCAGGCTAAGATGTGTGGTGCTCAAGTTATGTTTTTTTGTTCTCATAGTGTTGATAGTTCAGATGTTTGATCTGAACACTATGGGTGGATTGTTTGGAAACAGGTTATGAGAACTTCTGTTAATGAAAATGTGGAGTGATCCCATGTCCCACTCTGAGATGTAGAATCTCTTTGTCATTGGCAATCTTACCATTAATTTGATTTATTTCTGTCAGTGACCTGTGTTCCCTTCCTCCCCCACTCTCCTAAAGGTCTCCAAAATATACAGTCATTCATTTTTTGCTGGTTTGCGTGCATAATCTAGTGGTGTGCTTTTTATTTACAGGCTAAGTGTTGAGTAGTGAAATGTAGATAAACAATAGTCTGTTCAACTCATAAATACTGATTGCACATCTCTTCTTTACCACTGTTATAACATCTGCAAAAGCTTCATTAGATTTTCTGAGGTATTTGAAAAATATCTCAAAGCTTAGATCCCACTTCAGCAAGATCATTGCAAGCAGGTCCTGCTCTTCAGCTTGCAAGGTGACAGCTTCAGTGCATCCACTGAGTACCATTGCTAAAGTCTGATCACCTGGGGAAAGAAGTGTCTCACACCATTTTGGTAATTATAGGTGAAAACTAACAGCTTGCCAGTGCAGATTCTGGAGTGCCCAAGGCACATGCTTGCAGTGGGAGCCTTCACTGTGCAACTGCTGCATCCTGTGATTCTGCAGCAGCTTGTCTGGGACCTCCAGGGGAATCTCT
This sequence comes from Heliangelus exortis, assembly GCF_036169615.1. Classification (NCBI taxonomy): domain Eukaryota; kingdom Metazoa; phylum Chordata; class Aves; order Apodiformes; family Trochilidae; genus Heliangelus; species Heliangelus exortis. The sequence continues at coordinate 132,740,996 of NC_092422.1, forward strand.
TGGGAAAGTGAATTGTAAATAGAATAATCAGGAGATAATAAATGTAATGGACAGTAGTTTTGCAAGCTCCCGACCCTATGTCAGCTAATGCAGCTCCAGGATTGTCAGGTGCTGGCCAGGCATCTAACCAGGCCTTTCACTTGCTAACCGAAGTAGTGCATCTTCAATCCCAAGATTGTTCATAATGTTCCTCCCAGTAACATTTTCATCTTCCACCAGCTTAATCTTGCCTATTCTCTAGCTTTCACCAGACAGTAATAAACATCAATTTTCATAGAATCATAGAATCATAGAATTGGCTGGGTTGGAAGGGACCTCAGAGATCATCAAGTCCAACCCTTGACCCACACCTGCGGTTGCTAGACTAAAGCACTAAGTGCCACATCCAGTCTCTTTTTAAATATCTCCAGGGACGGAGAGTCGACCACTTCACTGGGCAGCCCATTCCAATGCTTGATCACCCTCTCTGTAAAGAAATTATTTCTAATATCTAACCTAAACTTCCCCTGGCACAACTTGAGACCGTGCCCTCTTGTCTTGTTGAAAGTCGTCTGGGAAAAGAGACCAACCCCCAGTTGGCTACAACCTCCTTTCAGGTAGTTGTAGAGAGTGATGAGGTTTCCCCTGAGCCACCTCTTCTTCAGGCTGAACAGCCCCAGCTCCCTCAGCCTCTCTTCATAGGGTCTGTGTTCGAGTCCTTTCACCAGCCTGGTTGCCCTCCTTTGGACCTTTTGTTATGGAACGGAGAGGCACTTACATTCACCCCTAATGTCACTGGCACTGACATCAGGCTGTCAATTTTCTGTTAATGTAGGAGTTAATCAAAGTGACAGCCAACTGGTTGGAGAAGATCTGTCTCTTCATCAGGTGTTTTCCTGAATTTATGCATCAGTGCCAAAACAGAGGGCGTGGAAGTGGAGTTTAGGCAAAGTGTGCAAAACTAAGTCAAAAAGCATGGAAAATGCCAGCTTCTTTCCCACTTTTACCCTGAAGGTATTTGAATTCCTTAAGTGTCACAAGGCTTGACTCTGCCATATCCTGGTGCCTGAGTCTCTGGAAAGACCCAGAGAGCCATAATCAGGACTAGGTGCCCAAGACATTTAGGCATTTCCCTGAATGGGTCTCCTGAAATTCATGATCAAGATGATTGGAACCAGGGAACAAGGAGAAGCCTTGCTTCATGACATTAGGAGTGTGTGAACTTTCCCTTTTAAAACTCAGGTGGAGGAAGTCTCCTCTCTTCCCCTTCAAAATACAGTAGCCATCTTAAAGCTATCTTGAAGTGCAGAACTGATCAAAGGCATAAGAAGACTTCTGCCTGAAAGGACAGATCCCAGCACCTCTCATATGACCTGGACATCTCAGCCAGTGATGCATGGTCTGTCTCTGTCAAGAATTCTGGGTCTGTGCACCAAGAACGGGAAGAGGCAAGATCAAACCTGGTGTTAGGACACGGTTACTTGTTTTGTTTTCCTTCAGCTTAGCTATTATTGCTTACAGTGAGTAGCCCTCTCAGAGGTACAGCAGGAATTTGAATTAGCATAAAAAGGTTAATTCTGTATGTTGTTTTGTGGAGATATTGGCAAGTTTGTCAGGTGGGTGTGTCTACCTTGAGACCAGCCAGGAATGAAGGAGGAATGGATAACCTTTTATTTTGAGGGTCAGGGAAAATATTATAAACTGTAGCATAGGTGGTTCCATATAAATATTAGGAAGAATTTTTTCACTGTGAGGGTGACAGGGCACTGGCACAGGCTGCCCAGGGAGGTTGTGGAGCCTCCTTCCCTGGAGACATTCAAAGCCCACCTGGATGTGTTCCTGTGTGACCTCCTGTAGGTGACCCTGCTCTGGTAGGGAGGGGATGGACTCGATGATCTTTTGAGATCCCTTCCAACCCCTAACCTTCTGTGATTCTATGAAAAAGCCCCGGGGCTGTCTATAGGTAGGCTCCACGATGCTACCTGTGCTAACCCTGAAGTGGCAGGCCCAGCAACAGCAGGAGCATGGGTGTGCCCTTGGAAACAGGCAGAAAGAACCTACAGCCTGGCTGTAGTCTTCCCATGTACTTTGGGGGCAAGATGGCTAAAACTCCTGACTGTGTTTTAGAGCCTTATCACTGATGATTTCTGAGATGGTGGAAAACCAAAGCTCCTTTTTTTATATTTTATGCTTCATGCTGGATTTGGAGGACAAGTGGTAACGGAAAAAAAGAAATTATGGTCTCTTTTACATTTAACAAGGAGGTCGCTGAAAAAATTTGTAAATATGGAGTCTGACTGTGCTATTTGCTGCAAAGATGATCCTCAGACTAGAGCTGCTCTTAAATGAATAATGAATCGTAAAGACAAGAGCATCTCTGGAAAAATTCCTTGAGTTTAGGGACAAAGTACAGTTTTTATTTTGCAATTACATGTAAAATAAATTCCTTGTGCCCAAGACTCATCTATTTGATGAGTTTGCAAGACTGGTGTGACTGTCATAGAGCACCAAATCTAAAGCTGCTCTCAAAACAAGAGAATTTCCAACCATTGTGTTTGCCAAGAAAATTTTCCCACAGCCTAATTAGCGTAATGTTGTCTGTCTGAGCCTGCAGACAGCCTTTCCACCCTATTCATCTCAGTCAGGCACCAGCTTTCACAATCTTTGGTTTCACTCAATGTCATTGCCACTTGCTTTATTGCTGTGTGTTTTATCTGAAGGTTTGGAAGGGTTTGCTGGGACATGCAGGGAAGACAAAGAAAGAAGAGAAATGATAGAGAAAGGCAGAAAGCAGCATCAATTGTCCTCTGCATGTGGATGAGGGACTAAGCTGGAACTCTGGCTGGCTGACCCATCACAACCTCCCCCAAGAGCAGCCCCTTCATGTTTGGCACTGCTGCCAAGGGTGGAAATCTCTCCCCAAAGCCAGCTGAGATTGTCTGTCCCACAAAGCTGGCTGGTTGCCTCTTGTCTTTCTGCCTTGTCCCACTCTCTCTGCTGTAGCAGCCTGAGCCATTATGGAAAACTGTGCAAGTGAGTATGTGTAAATATCCTGAGTGCAGTTAACTGGAGATATTGGCATTGGCATTGACACTCCAGCAGCTTGATGGAGGCTTATGTCTTTTTCTGCCTGTGCTGTATCCAAAGAGCACTAGTCTGTGTTTGGTCTTCATCACAGTGGCTTCTTTCTTCCTCAGGTGCTTTTGCAGAAGACCTGCTTTTCCATGATTTCGCCCTGGCCTTTTCCCAGTGGGTTTTAAATACACTGCAGTCAGATGTACTTCCTTATGTCAGTTGGATGGGACTCTCCATTTTTAGTTTCCACTTTTTCTAAACCCCTGGTCTATAGCAATAATGAGAAAGAAATGGCCACTTCTGGGGGCTACAGCTCCTGAAATATCTCTTCTCTAATGTGAAATATCTCCTCTCTATCTCTTCTGGTGCAAATACTGTAGCTTTTTTGTCCTTAAACTTTGTTACAAATGCACACAATGTTCCTCTTCATGTAAAAGAAAATTCAAGGCTATGCTGCAAAAAATTTGGCTTTCTTCTTTGAAACCAAACCTCATGATTTTTTTTCACCTTTCTCTCTCTGTGCTATAATTCTTCCACACCTCTCTGAAAGCCACTTGAGATGCACTAGAGAAACTTCCTGCTTCTTTGGAGAAGAGATAGTTAAAAAGGTTCAGGACTGTGAAGGGGAGATGAGGCTACAGGAGCTGAGCAAGGCTGAACCAAGCCAGAAGAAAAGGCAGCATTGGCTGAAGTCAGGGAGAGATAAGGGCCTGGAGGGACAGGGGAGTGACAACTGCTGGAGCCTGTCCTTCATTGACTGAACAAACAACCCACAAAGCAATAACAGTAAATAATTTTATGAGGAGCTAGATAAACTTTTAATGGGAGAAATGGTAGATAGTGTAACTGCATATTGAGGAGCAAAGCAGCTGAGATGGGCTTCCCTGTTGCTGTCTGTCCTCTGTTCAGCAGCAGCTCATTTGTGAAATAAGCAATCAAGAGTAGTTTATGATGCTAAGACATTTCAATGACTTGCACTCAGTGAAAATCACTGATGGTTCTGCTTTAGCTAAATTTTGCTGCTTGCAGTTGAAAGCATTTCAGTGCCTGAAATTCTATTTTGTTAAACCCAGCAATGAGTAAAATCACAAGTTCTATAAGAAAATCCTCTGGGCTTGAAAGAGGATGTGATCATTACCTCTGCAATTAGTGAGAAAGCTCCACCTTCATGGCTCTCCGTCCCTTCTGATTCCCCTCCTCACAGCTCCCTAATCACCAGGTGCCATTCAGATTGTAGCACATTGCCATCTTTTCTTCCTATCAACCCCAGAACTCTACTCCCTGCAATACAGCTAAGCCCTCAAAATGTAGTTTGGATTTTGGTTTCTGTGGAGCTGACCCACATGCAACAGAAATGTTACCTTGGGAACACGGTTAAGTGAGAGGCTTATGGCCCTACTCTCTTCCGCCTCACTTTATTTTATGATGGAAATGTAAGATGTTATGAATAGTTCATCACAACATATGCCAGCAGGAACATGCCAAAAATAACAATCTGAAACAACACACGGTATGTAATGCTTGCATACTTCTCAGAGAGTTAGAGAGATCATTGAAACAACACATGTCAGAAGCTATTACTGTCATATTGTTGGAGCCATCTGTTAGAGCCCAGGATCAAGACCTGCTGCTTTTCCTGGAACAGTAGGTCCACAAAGGACTGTGGCAAATTCAGCTAAATCCACTCAGGCCTGGGGAGCTCATCCGAGGGTTTTGCTTGATTTACTTCAGGATTTCATCATGGATAAAATCAACAGTATATTTTGGATATTACTCCAGGGGAAGTCTGGGGAAAAGCTTTTTATTCTTTTTGGTTTATTCTTGGTGTTTTGTTTTGTTTATTTTATTTTATTTTTATTATTTTTGGGCTTTTTTGTTTTGGTTTGGTTTTTTTGGGGGGGACGGTCCTTCAGACACAAAATAGCAGGTACAAAATAAGGACTGAAATGTCAGGATGCAATCTGTATGTTTCTACCCACAAGAGTGCTTCTTGGGAAAACATGCTTATAAATAAAGAAGTTCATACAAATAAGCCCATACAATTATTTGTAGTTAAAAAGCAATAATTTGATAGTAACCTGCAGATGTATATGACGACTGCTAATGCAGTTGACTACACAGACAGATTTTCAAAGCAAAAATTTCCAAAGTTGCATATAGAATTTGGATGCCATATCATCCTGATGGTCTTCAAAATCTAGGCTAGAGTACCTGTAAGCTTGTTTATTATGTATAAAATGAAATTCTATAGATTTTGAATCTTCAAGGAGTTTTGCTACCAACAGCAGTGGGCTGGATTTCACACATAAAGTACTGTATTTTTATAGCTACTCATACACAAACACCTCCCCTATACATATAGATACCTGTTTTCTATAGTATTAACATTGAGGCACAGCTTTTAGCTCCACTGTATTCATATAAGTGTGCATAACTAGCATATGTTGTATTGATGTATTTCATACCAGTTTTAAACAATGTCTTTACTGACATCAGAATACTGAAGAATTAACTATATTGATATGAAAGATGGGAAGTCTCTCTTATAAAGACAGATGTAGTATAAATGCCATGAATTAGGAGTACTTTTCAAATATATGTAAATGAGATCATAGAATATTTTTGCAGATGTTTTCTTTGCTGCATGTTAGTGAAAAACTTGGACCTGGCTCTTACCCGTTCTGCATTTTGCAGTTAGTGGGGGATCTTGCATCACAAAAAGCCACCAAAGTTTTGCTTCAGTTCTAGTGCAGAAGGAGCTTCTGTTTTGAAATCTCAGGCTGTGCTACAGCATATGGATACTTTTCCTGCAGACTCAGGATGCACAAATTCATTGTGGAGCCTCCTTTTGCTCCTGGAGGATCCCAGATCATTGGACTGGGATAGAAGGAGAAACCTTCCCAGGGAGAGCACAGGAGAGAGCTCCAGGGAGGATGAGGCTTAAAACTGGTGCCAAAATGAGGAACGAGCTGCAGGGAGATCCCTGTTACTCTGTAGGAAGGGAGATGCATGGGAAAGAGAGGAGTGCTGGGGATTCACTGCTGGAAGGATTCTGCCTGCTGGCTGTTTTCATGTTTTGCCCAATGGTTGTTTCATGTAAAATCTGTGGGTAGAATTCAGGCCCCTGATTTCCCAGAGAGTGCTTTCATTGGCAGGACAGACACTTGAAGTTTATTAACTGTACCTTCAGGGTTTTGGTTGTGGAGGTCAGACGCTGGGGGGAAGACAGTAACTTTATGCTTACAGCAGTTTTATAATCTACTGCTGTTCTTTCCTCTGGGCCTCTTGCAGAAAACTGGTGTCAGAAAGATGCTGCTGCAGCTGTTGATGGTGAGGAGTGATGATCCCCAATTGCAGCATCCTCTATACCCATTAGCACTGTCTGGGGATACTAACAGTACAAACTGATCATACACTAAAAAAGTATCTAACAACCTATTTATTTCATTTGCAGGAGAAATTCCCCAAGCAGGTCTCTATCATTCCTCACAACCATTTTTACTCATTGCAGTGTGTAGTCAGAAGTGTTTGAAATATATTTGTGTAAGACAGTTTAATTCAAGTGCATCATGTACAAGCTAATTTGGAAGAGCCAAGGCTGATTTTATGACATACTGGAAAAGTCTTGGGACCTTGGATGAGGGAAACAAGGTGGAACTGAAAGGTAGTGTGGCAGTTTTGAAGGCAGGAAAAGGGCATATTGTTCAACCGCAGGTACTGTGAAGTTATTTGTCACCCTTGAGAAGAGTTAGCCTAAGAGAGAGCTTCCATAACATTAACTAGCTTCCCCTTCCCTCCCTTTCCAGATTTGATCTCCATGTTATTTGGTGTAAAGGGCATTTTTCTGATTTTGAAATTTGTGTCAAGTGATGAGATCCCATGACAATACATTTCAGTTCAGTGAAACTGATGTTCTTGTCAGTTTTACTGCCACCCCCGGCAGGAATGGGCAGCAGTGCCAATTTTCCTGAGCAGCTGCCTGCACCTGCCACCACCTGAGACTGTGGAGGGATCCACCAGCAGCTTCCAACATCTCCAGCCTGGGGCAGGTCTGCCAGCAGTCAGGACAACTGATTTCAGAGGGATGTCTTGGATTAAGCAAAAGCTTGAGATGGCACATTTTGGGCTGCAAAGGGTGGTATTTATTGACTGATCTTTGTTTTGACAAAAAATTCTGCAGCCCCTCTCAAGATTTCCCACAATCTAAATCATTCCCTTGTTGCTGGTACTTCAGATAGGCTCTCCAATTTCAGTTAATATCCAACCTACATGTGACCTGAAAAGCTCTCAAAAATAGTTCCACCTCTAAGGTCATGAACAAAGAACAGTCAATTCTTAACAATCTAACCATCACCGAGGCAATTCCTATATATTTCATAGTAAGTGGTAGTAGAAAACTTTCATAAAGAAAACCCTAAACCATCCCAACTGTGCTTTCTATGAATGAATTCGAACACATTGCTTGCCTGCTGTCTGCAGGAGTTCAGACCCAAGATCTGTCAACGTGAGTGCCATATTGAATCTCAGTCATGACACAGAGAGACTTGCTAGTCCCACTGCCAGGCACTAAGTAATTCCTTGCTGGAAGAGGTTTGGTCAGTTTCAGCAGGAAAAAACAGGCAGCCCCAGTGCAAGGCTATCCAGTTATGTGGATTTCTTTTTCAGGAAATGCTGCAAAAACTTTCCTTCATGAGCCTGTGCTTGAGCTATGTATCTCTAGTGATACAATATTTTTGTTCTGTGTAGCTTTTTGCTGTGTTTAATGATATGGCACGTTTCAAAAATTTGGCAACTGAAAGATTAAAATGTGTAGTGTAAAAGGTGGCAGGATGATTTGTTTGTTTGCTGTTTTCTTGCTTCTTTTTCCTTAGATTAGAAACGGGCAGAAGAATTCAAATAAACCAAAATGTGTTTTTCAATACTGAGGAAATATAGACTTCCTTATTTACACTGGGAATAATTTTTAATGAAGACAACTCTTAAAGGAGAGAACCTATGTGGAAGGCTGAGTCTGGAGCTATTTCTCCTAAGGGAACAGTGAATTAATGTGTTCCTCTCATTTCCTTCTGTTGGTAGTAAAAAGTACATTCATAATGTAGCCTCAGTCCATGTGGTTAAATATACTAGACTTGTTCCCCTGTGGGATGTAGCCCAAGTGGGGAGAAGGAGTATATTCAGAAAAGGAGATAGTTTGTCTGGAATTAAGAGCATCCTGATCAAACAAGTCTGAAACTGCAGACATCTGAAATGCAATCAGTTCAATAGAGATTATTTAAAAGATATCTAGCAATTCTGTGCTGCTTTTGCTGCACCCTATGATTTCAGAATTCAGAGGCAGAAAATACGCAGCCTGCTTTACTGAGCCACAATGTTGTAAGAAATTAAGAGTGCCAGATATCCACTCTCTGCTAATGGCTGGCAGTGGGTCTTCAAGAGAGAGCGTAAGAGGAACTCTGCAAACCCCAGTGGAGCCTTCCCAGCACCCAGCACCTGTGGCCCAGCTCCACGGGACTCTCCCTCCACAGCCAGGAGTATATCCCCTCCCCAGGAGCTGCTGGGCCAGTGCACACCTGCCTTTGGGTCCCTCACCAAAACCTCTTATCTTGGCTGATGCTCCCTACCCAGGAGCTTTTTGTGCCTTTGGAAACATGTCTCCCCCTTGAAGGGTAGCACCAAGAGAGGAGGTGGAGACTGAGTCCCCATTTTGGCCTGAATTCTACCCAGTTTAGTTCCACCCAGACATCTTCACTTGCTGCTGTGCCATGGGCTTTTTCCTAGAAATCACACAGTTACTGAGGCATTTAACAGACTTCTCACATCACTGGGGAGAAGCCATTTATTCATTTTATCTGCTTTTTCCCTTGGGGAAGCAGTCCAAAGCCTGAAGTGGCATCAAGAAAAGCCGGGGGAATACTGATAGTTCTCATCTTGCAAACTGTCAAATGACCCCATTTCCTGCTGTTGCTGGTAGTGTCTTTCATTATGCATTTAATGAAATTGTATTGATACATTTATGGTCTCTTAAAATAAATAAAGAGGATACCCTGGGAAAGCGGTTTTCAGGGGCTGAAATGTTTTAATAATGGCTTTGTAAATTATTTTGATTTTTTTTAGTCAAAAACTTTGGCAAAAAGAATTGTGGAATTTGAACCTACTAATGAAATGGTCTCCGGACTGTGCCATTTAAATCTTCTAAAATGTATTTTCTGCTTCCTTTCCTTTAAATTTGGTGCCCTTCATTTTTAACATCTATGGGCAGTTGGCTACACTGTGTTGTATCTTCTTCCTACACAGCTCATTTATCTGCTATTATATTTTCCTATTGTATTTTCACTGTGAAAACAGCATTTTATGATTTATACTTTTAAATACCCACCTGATCCAGTTTTATTATGTCCTCTGTTGTTGAATTCAGGGTGAGTTAAAGCAGGGACTTTAGTATCTGTTTTGAAATTGTTAAGGAGTAGCCAGAACATTTTTAGCAACTCTGATGAGCATCTGTCAGGTTTTTTGGGGGCAGCAGAGGTAAGAGCTTCCAGACAGAGTGTCATGTGTGGTGGAACCGGATCTGGACATTTCCTAAACCTGGGATCCAATCTGTAGAGAGCCTACCAGGGGAGATGCTTCTATGCACCTCCTGTTCACAAACAGAAGGACCAGTGGGAGATGTAGTGGCCGGAGGTCGTCTTGGGCTCAGTGATCATGAACTGGTTAAGTTCTCAGTTCTTAGTGTTATAAGGTCAGCAAAACCTCCACTTTACACTTCCAGAGAGCAGACTTTGGCCTCTTGTCACAGCTTAGCAGTTTGGGTGGACTACAAACCTAAGGAGAGGATTCCTCTCTATCTTCCCCCCTCCGCCCTCCAAAGGGAAGATAAAAAGGGAATAAAAGACTGGAGGGTTTAAGTTGGAAACTGAAAACAATTGGATACAGATTTTACTAACACAAGGGAAAGGTAATAACATAAAGGGTAAGGTAACAAAGAATAGATAGCATGGGGTGAGCTGGTGGTAACAAACAGCAGCACAGCCAGCAGGAAGTGGGAAGAGGAACTGCTGACTTTCTGATCTTTTATAGATTACGGGAGTAAATGGGAGAGAATAGATTCCTCCCTTTGTGTTCTGCCCCTCTCAGAGTCCAAGAGCCCTCCTTTAGTTCCACTTGTTGAAATGATGACACCTATTCAATACATTGGCTGAGAGAGTCCCTTGGGAGACAGTCCTGAAGGGCAAAGGGGCTCAGGAAGGCTGAATGCTCTTCAAGAAGGAAATCTTAAAAGCCCATGTGTTGCAAGATTAAAGGATGGGGGAAATGGCTAGCCTGGTTAAACATGGAGCTTTTGATGGGACTCAGGCAAAAAAGGAGTGTTTACCACCTCTAGAAGAAGGACCAGGGGAACAGAGATCTCATTAGGTTATACAGAGAAAATCAGGAAGGCAAAAGCCCAGCTGGAACTCAACTTGGTCACTGATATAATGGACAACGGAAAAAGTTTTCATAAATAACATCAGCAATAAAAAGAGAGCTAGGGAGAATCTCCGTCCCTTACTGGATACATGGGGGAACATTTCAACCAAACATGAGGATATACTTAACATTGCCTTTGCCTCTGTCTTTAATATTCATACCAGCTACCCCAAAGTGTTCAGCCTTCTGAGCTGGAAGAGGATAGAGAGCAGAACAACCCCCCCTTGCTCCAGGAGGAAATAGTTAATGATCTGCTTCTGCACCTGGACATGAATAAGTCTATGGGACCAGATGGAATTCACCCAAGAGTGCTGAGGGAGCTGGTGGGGGAGCTTACTAAGCCTCTCTCCATCTTTAAGCAATAATCCTAGGCAACAGGGGAGGTCCTGGGTGACTGGAGAGTAGCTAATGTGACACCCATCTACAAGAAGAGTTATAATGAGGATCTGAGGAACTACAGGCCTGCCAGCCTGTCCTCAGTACAGGGAAAGATAGTGGAGATGATCATCTTGAGTGACCTCTCACAGCAAGCACAGGGCAGCCAAGGAATCAGGGCCAGCCAGCACGGGTTTTTGAAAGGGAGGTCTTGCTTAACCAGCCTGACCTTTTTCTGTGACCATGTCACCCACATTCTGGATGAGGAGAAGGCTGTAAACACCGGCCACCTGGATTTGGTAAGGCTTTTGACACCGTCTCCCACAGCATTCCCCGTTGAGAAGCTGGCAACTCATAGTATAGACAAGTGTACTCTTCACTGGGTAAAAAAAACTGGATTTGACATGCCCAGAGAGCTGGGAAAGCTGCTCAGCTGAGAGGGACCTGGGGGTGCTGGTGGAGAGCTGGCTCCAGGTGGCCAAGAAGGCCAACAGCATCCTGGCCTGTATCAGGAACAGTGTGGCCAGCAGGAGTAAGGGAGTGATTGTGCCTCTGCACCCAGCATTGGTGGGGCTGCACCTTGAGTACTGTGTCCAGTTCTGGGCCCCTCGCTGAGAGAGGGACATCGAAGTGATGGAGTGTGTCTAGAGGAGAACTACGAAGCTGGTGAGGGGCCTAAAGAAAAATTCATACAAGGAGTGGCTGAGGGAACTGGGCATGCTTAGCTTGGAGAAGAGGAGGCTGAAGGGAGACCTCATAGCCCTCTACAACTACCTGAAAGGACGTTGTAGGGACGTGGGTGTTGGCCTCTACTTCTAGGTGAATAATAACAGGACCAGAGGAAATGGTCTGAAGTTGCAGCTGGGGAGATATAAGGAAGATATTAGATTAGGAAGATTAGATTAGATTAGATTAGATTAGATTAGATTAGATTAGATTAGACTAGGAGAAATTCTTTACTGAAAAGAGTGTTCAGGCACTGGAACAGCCGGCCCAGGGAGATGTTTGAGTCACCATCCCTTGAGGTATTTAAAAAACTGTAGGTGTGACACTTCAGGGCATCCTCTTGTGGCCAAGATTGTAGAGGGTTCGTTCTGTGGTTTTGTGTTGTTTCTTGTTTGTTTGTTTGTTTGTTTTTGGATTTTGTTTTCTTGCTTGTTGAGTGTATGAATCTCAGAGGTCCTTTCCCACCATGACTATTTTGTAATTCTTTTAATTGTACTTATTTGCGCATGTGCAGTTCTGGTTTCGGTAGTAGATAATGTGCAATGTATTTATTTTTTCCATAATTTTTTAATTTGTAAACTCATAAAGTCAGCCTGACTGGGAGGTATGTGTTTTCACTTCACTTATAAGAGTCGACCAATTGCTATATGCAGCTCAATTAACATCTGAATTTGCTTTCATGAAAAAAATACCTATTTATTCTATCCCAGAGGTCAGAGAAGACTAAGAAAATAAAGGTCACATTGTATCTTGAATTCAAAAATATACAAATGTTACATGAAGATAAAATTGAAACCTAGAAGGGAAAGAAAGACATATTGGGAGCTACACTATGCATATGTAAATTGTAAGAAATGATTTATGTTGGAAGAGTATTTTATATTTTTTTTTTAATAAATAATATCATTAAAATAGGAAACAAGATAAAAAAAAAAAAAAGAACCAATGAATAACAATGCATACTCAATCCCTCTTAAATATGAGACTGGGGGAATATATGCTAGTTTCTTAAGATATGGCCAGTAAATATATAGACCCTTAGTGGCAAATATGGCTTCTCAGAACATCAGTTCCTATATCACAGATGAAAATAAGGATATAAACATCAAAAATAAAGAAGAGAAACAATGCATATACCCACAAGAACTATTTATAGTCCATACCTGTTTTCTGCAAGAGAGTTAAAAAATACTTAATGTATTCAAGAAGTACAGCTTTCCATCAGAGAAATACAATAGATATATCTGTAATATATCAACTCTGACCTTGTATTTTCCTGTCTTTGGGGTTTATTCTGATTTGATTTCATGGTAGCTTTGCTTTTCCCTTTGAAATTCACCATTCTTAACTCAGACATAGGGAGGAGGAACATTTCAGAAGCAGAAATCCTGGCACAATTTTTGCCCATGTTGTAATTTTATTCTGATTCTCAGACTCTGCTTCCTGTGACTTCTGTCTTCAGCTTGTATTGAGTAACTGAGCAAACAGTTTACTCTGAGTCAGGGCAAGTATGGAGCTAATACATCATTTCATCCTCCTCAGGGTGGGAGGAAACAGGTTGTTGAGGATTACAAGGCCCAGTTTGTCAGCAAAGATGTGTATGATACCTTTCAAAGTTTTATGATGGAGGTGTCTTTTAAAGCCATTTGTCCAGGAGTCAAAGTGTGGCTCTTACAGAACTATTTGTCTATATGACTATTTGTATTTATTATCTGCTAACTTCGGGAATGTGGTGACACTGGCTTATATGCTTGGACAAGTGCCAGATTTAGATAGAGGCAGATTTTCTTTTTGTTTCATTTGTTTCTGAGAAGCAATCTCTTTGTGCACTGAGGCTGTTGGTAGGACTGCAGATGGAGAACTGAGTTACCTATAAACTCATCTGTAATTTCACTGCTATAGACAGACAAGCAGTGCCCACAGTTTTACCTGAGAATTAAGGCTACCCAAGTACATTTCTTGACAGAACCAGCAGCCCTGAAGTGCAGAGATATCCTATCTTGAGACAGTATTCAGGGCTCCTGCTAGACACCTCCAAACATTAAAGTGCTACTGCTGCTCAGTTGTACCATCACACTGCTGACCATCTCAGCACACTCACCTTTAGTGCAGCAATACTGCAAATGCATGCAGTCAAGAAAGAAAAATGATGTTGTAATGCACAGGTGTAAACTTAGTATTTGATTAGAGACTGAATCTTGAAATCATAATCTGATTTTACTATAAAGCCAGAAACACACATCAATCTGATAATTTCTACATAATCTACTTTACCTATAACTCACACTTGTAATACGCTTTGTTAAAATATATATTTTTCAAATCAATGGAAAATTCACTGTTAGCTGAAACAATATACAAACTCATACTGAAACCTATCCATTCTCTGCTTCTTTTTTATACATAATATATGCAACACTGAAGTGATTGAAGTCTCCAGGTGTCAATGTTGGATTTTATGTTCAGTCTGAGAGAGTACTGAAGCTCATGCAGAACGAATAATTTCTGAAGTCACATGTAATGGCTGCAATGGGAACCGGACCTGCACTGAACTTCTCTGGTAGATCATTAAATGCGAGAACAGTCCTACCTTGTCTTTGCTAGAAAGGGCTAAGAACCAACCAGGGCAGAATACGAATCATAAAATCATCAAGGTTGGAAAAGACCTTTAACATCATCAAGTCCTCCCTACAACTCATAACCACTAACCCATCTGCTGTAGCACCTTATCTACCCATCTTTTGAACCTCTCCAGGGAGGGTGCCTCCACAACGTCCCTGGGCAACCTGTTCCAATGTTTAACCACTCTTTCTGTGTACATTTTTTTTCTAATATCCAACCTGAACCTCACCAACTCTCCTTCCTTGCCTATCCCTCCTGAAGGGTTGGTAGACATCAACTGTGGCAGTCATGTGAGGTATCCCACCACATTTCTGTGATAACCACATCATAGCTTTCCTGCTTCATTATGGCTTCCAGCTCTCCTTGTTTGTTGCCTTTTTTGCTTCATGCATTGGCATAGATGCACTTGAGATGGGTTAACGATCTTGAAACCTTTCTTCTGGCGTGGGCCTTAATTGCCACCTGGAACTCCTCAGGGATTTTGATGGTTTCTGAATCATCAACGACCTTTGCCTTTTTGTTTCCCTTTATATAATTATCCTCCATCCCAACTGAGGTGGCTAAAGAGTCTTTTTTAGCACACTATCCTACAAACACCAGCATGGATTCCCTAGGCTTACTTTTAACACTCTCAAACTTACCCCCTCCCCCCTTCAAATCTACTTTAAAGACCTGTCAATAAGCCCTGAGAGCTCCTGCCTCAGGATCCTTTCCCCCCTCTGGGACAGTTGCATTCCCTTTGATGCCAGTAGGCCTGAGAATGTTTGTGAATTAGCATGTGCATGCCTTTGAAGGCTGGTTTATGAAAAGGTAATCCAAGGCACTTTGGGAAACTATTAATGATTTTCACAGAATCATAAAAGCATTGGAGCAGACTTACAGTCCTGTGTCCTGCGCTTTAAAAGCTGGTGAAGCAATTCTTCATCAAAGACATGTGGGACTTGGCTCCCACATGATCTCTCATCCAAGTCTCAAATAGATATCTGCATGACCTTAAAGCAGGATATTTGGCTTCTTGTCCTTAAGAATGTTCAATGCAACACTTACATACTTACAGAAGAATATATTTTGCACTGTGGTATATGCTTAGCCTCAAATACAGGTTGAGGTGCTGCATTTCTCTGGTCTTTATTTTATAAAATGTTTTCTGGTTCTTGTGACACTGAAATACATAAACCAGAACAAAACAAAAATACAATTTAGCAGCATGGATTAGAAGCCCATACAAACTAGATGCAAGTAAGTCACTTTTATCACTTCTTATAAGGTCTGGAATTGATTTATTTTTCTGAACAGTAGGAATACTCCTGGAGCTGTTCTAAGGATGATTTTAAATTATGGATTCATAGACAAACAGATGTACATGGACAAAAATTTACTCAGTATGTAGTTTATTTCTTTATTTCTAATTTGCAAAAGCTGCTGGTCTTGTCTCAGGAAACAGAGGTTTAAACTTACCTGTTAGTTGAAATTTTAGTGCAAATTTAGAACTGCTCTATTCTGCTATCTACTGAATTCTGTATTGTTTATTACTTTGTCTAAATAGTTAATGACCTGATCATACTCCTGGTCCATTTTAGCAGTGAGGCTAATGATATCATCTGTTATTGGTGTCTTAGTAGTGTCTCAGGCTATATAAAAGGACACTTTTCATTTAATGTAGAACTTCAATTATAACACTTCCCAGGTTTTCACATGATTGACCATCATGTTGGGGAAAAAAGGTATCTTTTTCTTGCATGCTATTTAGTTTCAGAAGTTGGTAATACACACACACACAAAAACTGAAGCTTTCTTTTCTTGCATAGAAGCAGATAGCAACCACTTGCTGAATCATTGCAGCATGTGTAGTAATTCAATGTATTCTTCAATCTGCTTTAAATAAATATTTTGCATAGTTCCTTACCATTGTTTCCCTTCTAGCTTTGTCTTTTATAGGGAATAATGGAGAGTTAGTAGTGGAGACCTGTTTGTTCAATTGATCCAAAAAAAGAAGAATTGTACTGCAAAACAGGTTAGGAAAGGAAAGTACCAGTGCAAGGCAGCCCAGTGACATCCGTGACTGGCTGTATAAATTTCACCTTTATTCTTCATTAGCCACATAGAAGGTGCAATGTTTTTGTATTTGTTAAATAGTTGGCCTCAGTCTTAGAATTACCATTCAGGGTTTGCAGACACGACATTGAAGCTTTCTCTGAAGCTGAATTCAGATCACCCTCACTCCAGCTCAGAAGGCAAATGAAGGGCTTGGGTCAACTGATGGCAATACTTAGAAAAAGAATTTAACCGGTTGCCTGAGGGTAAGGGGTATTTGCTTATCGATCTCCTGAGCCCTCCAGGCTGGGCCACATCTCATGGTGAATGCTAAATTTTGCCAGGGACCTGAATTGATCTGGATTATGGAGCTAGACCTCACCACCTCCCCCTTTCCTGGACTTGGCATTCTCCTCTGAGCTGCATGCGAGGGTTGCCTTTACTGTGACCCATGAGCTGCTGCTCATCCTCTGACATTTACAGACCTAGCATACCAAGTGTGAATTTTCAAATAACAAGTAGAAGTTTTATTTTTATGTAGACTTAGAATGCTGTGACATCTGTAAATCCTGTTCTCCACTGTGAGTTCAGGACAATACTGTAGCACAGGTAGGCTCAGGGCAGGAATCATCAGATATCCCTACTCAGTTTAGGAGCTCAGTCCTGGTTTTGTTTTTTTTAGTGGAAACTGTAGTTTCTTCTAAAGGAACGCCTGCTCTTCATGACCCCTCTCAAAAAGTCTCCCTGTGATTTTCTATGTGATATATTGCCTCTAAAATACTTTAGTCATGACAGTATGACTATGGGTATGACTAGGTATGTTCCTGCAGACTGTGGGACCACTCCAGGAAGGGGATTGCCTGGATCTGCTGTCTAACTCTTTATCTGTGATAAAGAACTTAGCATACTAGGACAGGATGACTAAATTGCTCTCAGTCACCTACCAGTAGACATTTCCCTCCACAGCATCACTTTCAAAAGAAAGCAGTTCCCCTAAAATGTTAAATTGATGTTCCAGCTGAGAAAAATAACAATAACTTCTGAAAGAGAATTTGATTTTTATATTCTTCTGGTTTAATAGCCAGCAGCCTTAGGTATCTGCAAATATGTCCTGAATACCTAATCAGCCTGTGCTGAAAGCAGCACAAATTTCATGTATCTCTTGTAAATATAACTCCTAAGAAGGGTACCTGCACCACAGCAATACACAGAAATCACTGCATGAACTTATAAAGTGCTCTGAAAACATATCTTTAAAGGGTAATGCCTTCAAGTGAACAGCATTCTCCAGTTTTGTAATCTGTCATGTGGGTAAATGCCTCATTTACCAACCACGAAGGTACTGCATATCTTTGTTGTAGTAAAAGTTTGATTTTCCAGTTCTTGGGACTGGAAAATAAAATACAGATTTGTCCTGGCCTTGTAGCAGAATTGACAAATCATTAATTCCATTGAGTTTCACAGCAGTGAAATTTATCAAACTAAAATCCATTCCTATTAGCAAAAAAAAAAAAAAAAAGTTACATGCCCTGGCATGGAAAGCCCTCTTCTCGTGCTCTTTTTTTATACTTTGATTTTTTTTTTTCTTTTAAAGCACTGTTAAATGCCTTTTAAATAACCTAGAGAAGTAGATTATGAGAGCTTCTACTTGCTCTTGCCCACTGAACCCAATAGACTTCATTAAAAAATTGCAAATATACCAGGAGCTGTGGAACAAAAAGGTTTGCCAGTCCTCAGATGGATTTGTGGGCTGTAACCATGAGGCACCTCTTCCCTGCTGGTCTGCAAACTTCTCTTATGCAAAGCCTTTTGCAGGGTGTCAGACTACGGGAAAAATTTCCTTGATTTCATGATGAAAACACAATACACGTGATTCTGCCTTGGGCAGGATTTCCCTGCCTCCGCAGGTTTTTGACCTTTGTTGGTGTAAATCAGCAAAGCTTCAGCTGGGGCAGTGATGATTTACACCAGCGGTGATGCTGGTGGTGAGTGCTCACTTGCTGCAGGAAAGAGCTGCATTTCCACCTGAGCTCAGTCTCTGAGCAAGAAAAGGACAGGTAAGGGAGATCCTGATTGAAGTTCTATTTACTGATGCTCTTCACCAATTTATATCCAAGTGCTACTTTGCTAATTAATGATGGCTCATGAAATACTATGTGTCAGCGGTGAATCACTTACTTCTTTTGCACTTCAGTAGTATATGCCTAATGAGCAAGGACAATTCATATAATTAAAGCCTAAAATAGACCTGTTGGTAGGACACAATCAAGTGTTTGTCTCTTGTTGTGGTGGGTGGACCAAATTATATCACTTCCCTGTCTTTGCCTTTGATAGTTTTATGAGAAAAAAGATGGAAGGTTGAAAAAATACGGGGCAGTAAACCTTTTTTCAACTATAATAGTGCAAGGAATTGAATTACGTTTTAGAAGAACCAAAATCCTGCCAGTTACCTGTATCTGGAGTAACCTTAAAATAAGGCCATCTTAATTATTGCCTCTAATGGGCCTCATTGGGCTCAAAACTTATTTAAAAATACATTAAAGGGAGAAATAGCCTATATGAAATGGGGCAGTTTAGTTCAAAGTTACAGCAAAATCATTAGCTTGTTGCTCCACAGCTGCATGTAGCTAGGAAAACTGAGAAAGTCAAGTGCCCTGTGAATGTACCTAGGCAGCTCTTTGTACTTTAAGAAACATTTTGAAAAATCTGCAACTGAACCAGTAAACAACATTTCTCCTACTTGATCTGGTCAGTGCTAACACAACTGGAATTCTGTATTTTCATTCCCAAGAGATGAGATCAAGTCTTTGGAGAACACAAAGTCTGTCCCTGCACACTATGTTCCCTTTGCCTGCAGTGTTATACATCACAGTCTGAGCCACTGACATGGGCCACTAATTTCCCTGACAGGGGGGAAAAAAAAATCATAAATCTGAGAGAATAAGTTGCTCCTGTTAGCTAAATACTCCATATCAATAGGGACATACTCAAATGTCATAAGACAAACTGTTTCTCAGATTTGGCAGTAGGAAAACTGAATCCTGTATCCTTTGCCAAGTCTCTTGTACATTGAGTTATTCTAATGAGCATCAGGAGGGAGGGTGAGGGATTTATGTAGTCTATGTTGAAAGGATATGACAAGAAAAGAAAGACATTATGGGACCATGGGCTCAAGAATGAACTTTTATTTTAATGCTTGCTTTGCACACAAAATATTTCAATGTTTAGAAGTTTTAGCATATAATGAAAATATTGACACATTCCTTCTCACAACAGTCCCTTATATCTCCCTCCTATGCCCTTTTCACACACACATATGTGGAAACTCAAGTTTCTGTGAGGGAACAAAAAGCTTGACCAAAAGTTCTGATCACTCCTGCTGTAGAACACAAAAAATTGTTTTTTTCAGGAAGAGAGAAATAGAGGTGAACATCTGTTTTCCTTGGAACAGGTTCTGTATAGTTTTTTCAGTGTGAGCAGACCCAGTATTGTTCTAGGAAGAACAGCAAGAGTTCTCCCATTATTGCCAGCATGAGAAATCAACATTTATCCTTGCTATTGTCTGCAGCAAGCACCAGGTAGACTCTTTGCATTGGCCTCATATGGAGGTTTTAAAAAAAATCCCATGAAATTAGGATCTCTTCTGAAATGACTTCTGCTAATTCTCAGGAAGCTTTGTGAGTACCTAACAAAAACCCTCAGTTTGGGCTATGAAGCACAGTGGGATTGCCAGCTGTCTGTTTTCACAGGTTTGTTTAAGAAAAACAATCAGCTTAGGCTGGGTAAGGAAGACCTGAATGCCTTTACTCTAAAAAACATTGCAGGCCTCCCCACTTAGACTTGCTTGAATGTTAACCTCCAAAGACACATTTGCTGCCTGGATCTTTTCCCCTTCACAGTCTCCTTTGTGCTCTCTGATGACATCCTGATACCAGACTATGATAAACAGGGGAACAGTTCCTCTTGTTGGCATCTGCTTTTCCATGTCTGTTTAGCTCTTTGGACAGTGTTTGTCTGCATCAACAGGACTGTGGATAACTATCCTCCATCTAAACAGTGAGATTGTGAGAGAAGCTTTTGGATTGAATTAATTTAGATATTTGAGGTCTCTTGACATCCCTTTTGGGGAAGTTAAAGTTCTGCATAATTTCAGAGTGGAGGCAGGGATAGGGGTATTAGTCTGTCAGAGCATCTGCAAAATGGGCACTTCATATTTAAAAAAAAAAACATGCACTGTTGTGGAACAGAAGCATAATGTATGCCATTAACATTAGTGTCATTGAACAGTGTCCAAAGTGCAGATTGGTGGGAAAAAAATTGATTTAAAAATATAAACAAGAGAAAATGAAAACTGTAATAAGCTCTCTGCATAAGAAGGGTAATCTACAATTAAGTATAAAGGCTAAACTGAAACAATGAGAAGGATAAAATGTGTTTCCTATTTTCAAGCTAAGACTGATGCTCTGTCTCTAACCCCCAAAGCTGTGACAAAAGTGTAATGGTGTGAAGCAGAGACACTGTGTCAGACTTCACTCTGTATTCCTGGCTCTGGATGCTTTGTCACTTGCAGCCATTCTGTTTGCCATTAATTAAGTACAAAAGTTATTTTAGTAAGTTAGCTTGGCTGTTCTGCATCCCCTTTTGAGCTTAGCTGAAAGTGAAAACAAAAGGCCTTTGTTGTAGATGCTGTAAATTGAGGTTCCAGAGGTATTTCTTTGCATTTGTACACTCATAAAATGAAGAGGCTGCCTCGATTCTCTGCTGTAGGCGCTCCGACAGTTGTTACAAATGTGTTTATAAAAACTGATTCATTCTTAACAACTAACCTGCATGTATTATAGTATAGCCACAAGGATGATTGTCATCTGGGTGATTTTACCAGAGAACTCTTATTTTTTTTTTCCCTTGACAGCAGACACATGGGCTTTGCTTTATGTTTTGGAAGATGATGACCTATTGACCACTGAACAATGGCAGAGCAGTGCAATGCAGAGAAGGCCCTGCTGAAAGTGTGCTCTGGGAAACAGTGCTCAGCAATGCAGGTATTTCTTGGAACTGAAGCTGACTATGAGCCAGGCTCTGTCTGCAGCTCTGACTGCTTTGGAAATGTTGGTAGCATCAGCCAAAATGGGAGTCTCATGGGAGAGGAACACAGAGCATCTTGCTGAGCTACAGCAATACCAATTCATGGCTGAATGTGGGTTACAGGCTGTAATTGAGGCTGTCCTTTCCTCTGCAAATCTTGGGAAGTCTGCTGCAACCCTCCTCCAGTGTACCAAGATGTGCAAAGGAGAAATCTGGGTTTTATTCAGGATACAGAGATTTAAGTGTTCTCAACTAATTCCACACTGAACAGATGTTTGGCAGCCACCTGTGCTGAACTTCAGCAGAGCCAGCCCACAGCAGGAGCTAACACTAAACACTCTGCTTCTGAAGTTATCCCTAAAATTTAAGTAATCCAAACAATCCTTCAACTTCCACTTTATCTCATCCACTTTATCTCATTTATCTCATATATATATCTCATATAAATGCTGTTACTCATTTGCAGTAACAGCAAACACAGCACATGATACTGTATATAGTACTATTTTTTTTATGGTCATTTTAACAGCTCTCAGAAAAAAAGAGGTTTGATTACAGTTTGCCTTGGGAAAGGCTTTTTTCTGAGCTGCCTGAACCCTCCCAAGTCCTTTTTACAGGACAGGGTCTTCCAGGTTTTGATTTTTGCTAGAAGAGGCCCAGGTCATGGGTGAGACACCATCTCTAGCTCCTGCTAGAGAAGCCAAATAGCGGATATGTAAAAAGCACAGAGAAGCACCTGGGGGCTTCAGAAAGACAACACTCCAGCCAGAGAGGAAATCTTAATGCCTAACAGAGCTTCCCAGGGCCAGAATTGCTTGTTTTTCTGAAAGTAAGAGTTTTAGCTGGTTGACATGAGGAAGCACGATAGGAGAAATTTAGTCTTGATGGAGTATTCTTATAAACGTTTTATTGAGTCTCATTAGAATAATTTTTGGACATTATGATATATGTTCTATTCAATTCAATTGAGAAATTAACAGAATTGTTTTAATGAAGTTCAAATAAACTTGGTACAAATACTGTGATATGATACATGTATTTTGTTCACACATAAAGAAGAAAAACAAACAGAAAGTGATCTGAAGGATACAAAGATAATGTCAAAGAAAATAGAAAGATGAAAGAATGAACTATCTTTCCACTGATTATTATGAGATGTGTTTTATGACATTTGGCTATAATCACAATTAGCAATACTCAAGGCAGTTTGCTTGGCTGTATGTGCAAACCTGGATGTGTGTGTATGAGAGACTAACAGTGGCTGTAGAAATTAGTTTTCTTGTAAAGATCTAATTTCTCCACCTGTTATAGTATGTCGACAGCCTATATTCTCATCAAGTGTTGCCAATTAGTTTTCTGAATGTAATTGAAAAACGGCAATAGAAGAGCAAAATGTCTGATTTATAGGCTGAATTAGTTATCCCTAGTGCTTTTGTGTGTGTGTGATGATTTAAATATTCTGTTATTAAATTGATTAAATAATTAACTTATTCTATAAACATGTCATGGTATTTCACATCAATTTTCTACCACTGAGTGGGACTGTCATTTACTTCCTGATGTAGTAAGTATTGATGAAGTAAAGTTATTGCTTTTCTTGAACAAGACTGCTAAAGAACACTAAGGAAAGAAGGAAAGGCTGAAAATGTCCTCTGTAATCACATGTCACTGAAAAACATAGTTAACATGATGTTTGCATATACTTTGTTCATGTCAAGTAAAAAAGATTTCTGGATTGAGCAGAGCTTAAATAATAACTGGTTCAAAACGAAGATGATTATTTCAATGAATCTTTGTTTTTTTCGAAAATAATTGTGTGACAATAAAATCACCAGACCATAAGCTGCACTCCTTGGATATTTATTCAGTTGTGGAATTGAATCTATATTTGAAGCAGCTTGAAAAGTTGACTGTAAGAAATCCCAAGATCAAAACAAAGCCACTTGCTGGGAATCATGCTCTTAGTAAAACAGGTAAATGAAACAATGTTTTTGGGGAAAATATATAAGCTGATAAATTTGGGTGAACCTGCAGGAAATTAGTATAGCAAAATGCTATAAATTTAGTCAGCCATAGCTGCAGAGCTGATCCAGCTGCTGTGTTTTCCTCTCAGAGCTAAGGTGCTGCAGGAGCTCTTGGTTCCTTTGAAGCATCATAGCTCAGCTCCATGTCTTCATATCTGGGATCAGATGATGCCTAGTTTCTGTCTTTGGATTCAGTCCATTATTTTTTATTTACCCTGGACTTGCTTAGTCTTTTTAAAGCTGTACTAATGGCCATCATCTGTTTTAAGGATCTTCTAGAGAGTCACAGTGATTGCCTGGGTTTACAGATTTTTGCAGGACAAACATCTGTACTTGTGGTTTTGATGTTATTTGGCCCACTTCACCCATGTGCACAGAAGAGGAGTTAGCACTTTGTAGGGTAACAGAAAAAATGTGGAAGCCCATGGAACCCAAGAATTTCCTCCTGTGGTGGCCTTATTGCATGGCTCTGCTGTCACACCCAATCCTTTATCTTCTTTCTGGCCCAACAGACTTTACAGTATCCAGAGTATCTCCATTTGCCCTTCAGACATAGCTGGGGGTTTCTCCTGGTTGTGGACCGCATCCCAGATGGATTCTGTTTATTCCATATAGTATGCATGAATTAAACATAATCCCTAAGTATAATAAGAACAGTAATAATAAGTATCATTTATGTGCTGGTAAGTATGTAACAAGTAGTACTACAGAATAATAAATAACATCTGTTTGCTATGGAGTGCTTGCTACTTTATGTCCAGATCTCTTCAGTGAAATGAGTGGATTTTGGGCCAAAGAACAAAAGCAGGTACTACTTCCAGAAGTATCACAGAACATCTCTGCAGAGGAATAACTCATTTGCACTGTTTACACAGTGCCTAAATATAAATCTGTGTATAAATATGTTTAAAGAAGGTTGAAGAAGTTATGATCATTGATATGCAGTTGCCAAGATCATAGCTGGCTTATCAAAGAGGATGGCTCCTTGGCTTACACATGACCCCTCTCAGGAGGAATGGACATATTTGCATGGTTGATAAGTTTTTCAAAATGAGTTGAGAGTTTTTGTTTCTGTGCTTTGGTATGATTTTGGGGTTTTTTTATAACTTTAAATTTTAATAGTATTCTGGATGTAGGATATGTATTTTGCCCCTAAGACTTAACTTTTCCTTTCTTACTTTACTTAATCAGTTTAGAAGAAAATCAAGGCAGAGGCTGAACAAACACATCCTCTGTGCTTGGCAAAGAGCAATTTCATTGCAAAGGTTTGCCTTTCAGCAAATGGAAGCCTCAGATTTTTAAACATCCACCTGGGCTCCACTTTACATCAATCCTCTGCCACAGTGCCTGCTTGCATTTCCTCGTTCTTTTTCTTGCTCCCTCAATATTTTCAAGACTTAACTTTTTAGCAATTTATAACTTGCATGTGGATGCAGGCATTCCTGCTACTGCAGTGGCAGCCAGATGCCTGGACACCTCGCTACTCACTGTCATTTTGCAGGGGAAAAGCAGAGGCCTTTTTGCAACTGGTCATTAATCATGAGCTGTCAGACTCAGATGTAAAGATTGGAAACTGTTTAATGTGCTTCAGGTTTCATTTTAAGAACAGTTCTGAGCTGAGTGCACACAGTCCCTATTGTCTGAATATGTATCAGAGTGGACTGGTTTTAACTATGTTTTTCATTTGCTGGTGAAGAGATTCATTAAGAACTTATGGTTCAATGTGCCAGAAGAAACCTGGGAAATTGGCTCACCAGGTCTGATATCATATCATCCAGTTAAAAGAATGATAAAGGAGATAAAATTAGCATTGTGATTTTGAGATTAAGGTTCCTCCAGGTTTATTTAAGAGAGCAAGTTAAATAATACTGTGAACAAAAGCTGAATTCTTATTAAAGGATTAGGATAAATAAGGAATCACAGAATAGTCATGGTTGGAAAGGACCTCTGAGATCACCGAGTCCAACCATACATACATTCAACAAGCAAAAAGCCAACCCCCCTAAATCTCAGCCACAAGAGGATACTTTAAAACACCACATCTACACTTCCTCAAATACCTCGAGGGATGGTGACTCAACCACCTCCCTGGGCAGGCTGTTCCAGTACCTGAACACTTTCAGTAAAGAAATTCTTCCTAATAACTAATCCCAGCTGCAACTTCAGACCATTTCCTGTGGTCCTGTTATTATTCACCTTGGAGAAGAGGCCAACACCTACCTCCCTACACCCTCCTTTCAGGTAGTTGCAGAGGGCAATGAGGTCTCCCTTCAGCCTCCTCTTCTCCATGCTGAACATGCCCAGTTCCCTAAGCCACTCTTTGTGTGACTTGTTCTTTAGGCCTCAATGAAGTTATTTTTCACCAATGAAACATGAAAAAATGAAATTATTTTTCAGCAGTAAAGAAACTGGAAAAGGCTTAATAGATCTTGATGGTAAATCAGCAATGATCACTATAAAAGATATATTTGGAATGGACATCTCCACAGTTCAGGTGACTGGCTATTTCCCATATGTGTATTTCCAAGTCTTAAAAATGAAAAGCTTCTAAATATATCCAATGCTTTGTGATGGATTTTGTTTGTTTTATTTTTGTTTTATTTTTGTTTTGTTTTGTAGAAATTGCTGTAACTACAAACAAATGTGATTAGGATGTGGAAGACAAAATTTGTCATTACTAAGCATGTTTGCTTATATTTCTGGTTCTTAAACAGTTTTCCAGTGAGGAAGGTTGCAACTGGAAAAAAATCTGCACTGTTGTTAGAAGATATGAGGGAGAGCATCCTCTGAGATGCTCTCTTTCTGTCTTGCAAATACAGTTTGGCAATTTTATGGAGTGCATGGAGAGCCAGACCTAAGTGTCTACATCCCAGTTCATTTGGCACTATTCAATCTAATAACTGTACTTTGGTGTACTATTTATTAAATGTAGAACCGAGAAACAGAGAAAGCTTCTAAGCCCCATGTCATTTAACCACACAGTAAAAGTGAAATTATAACCCTGTAATAAATATTTATCCACTAAGTATCTACTGTAAACTGTGCACGTGCCTGGAATAACAAGACTTAATACAGAACCATTTTCTGCCTTGCAGATTACTTTAGGCTACCACAGCCCACCTGCTTTGGAAGCAGAATTATTTTCTTTTGCTAAAAGTGAACTTCTTAAGATTTTCATGTGCATGAAGAAGCAGGCATTTACTTATATCTGACAAGGAACATGTACATGACACAGTGTGCCCAGAATCAATATATACATGTCATGTTGAATTGTAACTTTTTAGCTAAGGAATATCCTCCACTTCTGTGAATAAAACCCAAATCTTCTTTGTACTGTTTACAGGCTTGCCCTGATTCTTATTCTGACAAAATGAACTCTATTTTTCTGCATAAAGTAAAAGCTCCAGAACATGATTTTTTTTTTTTTTTTTTTTTTTTTTTTTTTTTTTTGTGAATAGAAATAAAGAAGGTTGATATATATAATTAAAGAGGTATATAATTATAGAAATGTATAAATGAAGCTGTCAAATAATTCTCTTCAAGATGCTTTTAATGTGTATTTCAGAAAAGGAGCAATTTGTGTGATGCCAATCATCATTAATTGGAATTTCAGTGTCTTTGCCTTAATAAATTAACTTCAATTACTTGGTCCTTTAAATTGTCCTATTAAGTAGTCTATACTTGTGAAAGGAATGGTGGAAAGAATGCAATATGTGTGGAATTCTGCTGAAGTGCTACATTTGTTGATGAAAAATGAAGATCTGCTCATCCGTTTGTGGTGCCAATATACCACCTCCTTTCTGTGGACAAGTAGGTAGAGAAGGAAGGATGGAAAGAGAGACTTGGACAGCTTTCCTGTAGGCCTTAGTCATGCCATTCTATGAATACTTTGATCTCATTCACCCCAGAAACTGATCATATGGGTGATTCCCATGTGTCTAAATAGTGATTTTAAGGTAAGGGTGTTCTTTTTAGTGCAGGATCCACTAAGTATGTGGCAAGCAGTGGCTTGGAAGCAGCTGACGAGCAAATAAAAATACATCAGGATATGCATCACTAGCAGGAATACTTCAACTGAAGCAGCTTGGTTAAGATTTTCTAGGGGAATACTACAGCTCCTTGTCATCACAGCCCAGGATGTCTTTCCATCATGTGACATCAGTCTTTATTTCTGCTCCTCATGTGACAGGATGGTCCCTGAACCTCAACAGTGTATGCTCCTTATGTAAATATTGTATTTCCAGCCAGATGAGAGGAGACCAAACAGTTCTGTCCATGGAGTGCAGCAGGCAGCTGACACCTGCCATTCAGCCTTGATGGTTTGGTCATCTGGACAAAGTACTTCCTTATGGTCATGTGAAGATGTAGTCTGGGTCTACAGGCAAAGAAGGCAGCAGGACTGGCAAAACAATTCAATATCCCAAGAGAGGGAATAGAATTAGGTCACTTGTTGCAGTAGAACAGACCATTCACAGGGACTGGAGGCTGCTAGCTCCAATGCACAGTGAACTACCTGTCAGTAGGGGTTTTCATTTTCAGGAATGTTGTTCTTACACTGTAAGGCACAAACAGGGATTGAGTAGGTGTACTGTGATTATTCCTAATTTTTCTTATAATTATTTCATCTATTATGCTGATTCTGTGATAAACATAGTATAAAAACATCACGCACGGGGAGTGTTAATTTGTACGTTCATTTCTAACAACATGGTAGTACCCAGGGACTGATAAGTGTGTACAAGCTTGCACAAGCAAATCTAAGTGTTCATGACACCAAGAATATTCTACACATCACAACTTCAAGCAAGCTCAGCTACAGCCAAAAAAATTATTAGAAACGTATGCCTAAGTATTGGGGATAAATGAGGGAAACTCTCCCCATGGGGGAAAAAAACCCCAAAAATCTCTGCTTAAGTGCACCTTTGCCCAGCTGGCCTGTCCCAGCCTGAACACCCAGAGCATCCAGTGTGACACATAGGCCAGGTCTAAGGGTAGCAGTCTCCCAGGAAGTTTTTAGATATCAGGCTAGTATCCCAGGCATGATATGCTTGTAGAAAGTACAGCCAAGCACTGGCACACCCAGCCTCTGCTCATCCTCACAGCTTCTTTCTGCAGGTATCAGTAAAGTGAGGTCTTGATAAAAAAATTGCTTCCAAGAAAAAAAAAACAAACAGTGCCTTCCCCCCGCAAATTAAAAGAGAAATTATATCCAAGGCATCTACCAAAATAGTGGAGCCTTAGGACTTTCTTCAGCCACAAACTGAAGCTATCTCCAAGGATATATTTGAGGCTATTAGTTCACACTAGGTAGCAGGTCTTTTGATGTGACTTAAAACCGAACAACTACAGAATATGATTTCTTCTTCAAACATGATGCATGTATGATTTTATACTACGTAATAGTTGCATGTCCCCTTTTTTTGTGCTCTTCTTGAGCACAAATATTAATGCTGTTTCTTTGAAAACCAAAACTACCATTGCAATTCTGTGTCCAGTTATGAAATGGAGTATTTACCATTCACAGTAATACATATCAGAGGGAGGCAAGAGAAGGATTAGTATTTAATGCTAACTTGATTCAGTGAGTGAGCTTGTTGCCTAAATCCTATGAAATCCTAGGGTAGCTCATATGCTTTAAGCCAGGGTATCCAAATACTTTGCTGAGATGGCAGATTTAGGCTTAGAGGATTCCTAAAGGAATCTGAAATAGTTTATGTTCCACATAGTGACTGCTGAAGTGAATTAGTTATAACTTCAGATTACACTAAGAAATAGAGGAGTTTCAGCTTCATATTTGTCCTCTGCAGGTTAGACAAGGAGATGGCTGAAACAGCAACAGGAGCTGTCTTTGAAATAGTGACAATTCTCAAGAACAAACACTGGTTGATGGAGGCTTCCGGTGAGCAGAAGTGGTAAATGGGCTCCCTGAAGACAAAAAATCTACACCATGTATCAGCATGTTGTCAAAACTGGGTAGAATAAGAATTTTTCTTCAGTTTTCACATTTAAACCCATTGTGTTTGATTATCTGTTCATTCATAAACAAATACTTTTCTGCAACAATGCCTTTTTTCTTTCCACAGTCTCCCTTTCTGGCTTCTCAGAAAAAAAAAAAAAAATCCACAGCATTTAAACTCTCTTGTGCCATGTTAGGACCTTCGATAAGGATACAGGTTAGTTGTCTGTAGCAGACATGACTAGTAAAGAGAAATGTGCCATGCTGCAATTTTGGGGACATGTGATTCCCAGCTCCTGAAGTGGCATGATTGACTCTCCCATGCACTGTGCACCAGACTGATAACTGAAGAGCCGCCTAACTTCCTGAAGCAGAAAATCAAGCAGAACCACTCTCAGGAGCCAGTTCAGAGTTACTCAAGATGAATCCATTCAACCTGCTTTCTCAACATCAGTCTGGAGCTCCAGTGCTGAACTCAGGACAATAGGAAAGGATTCTGTCTGAATTTGTCTCTCTTGGATAATTCCTGACACACATTTCATCAAAGAATGGGACTGACAGTTTTCTTTCTTCTTGAAATTTGAAATTAACGAACGACATGTAAGTAAAAAAAAAACCTGGACAAACAGCCCTGAGACCAGGAATCAAGCTTTGTGTCCATGCTGAGGGTCCTGGGCACAGGTCCTGCTAGGGCTGTGCCATCATGAAGGCCTCCAGGACCCACCTGTGTGGGAAAAGCAGCAGGCATGCACTAATAGCACCAGTTATTCTCATCTCTTTTGGATTATGGTGGTTCAAATTCACTATTTCTTTGTCAACCTGCAAAACTGTTGGTTTGGAGTCTTGCAGCAGATGTGAGCAAGCTCAAAAACCCTTCCAGGTGCGGAAGTCCCAAGCTGATAAGGATTTGGAAGAGGAGGATAACAAATGGCTCGTTCTCTTTGTCTTAGAAGTGGATGTCAGGAGAAGCACTGTATGACATTTCATTAAGTGGGTACAGGAGATTGCCCACTGTTCTGTTCAGAAATAATTTCAATGAGAATTTTGCAGGTACAGTTGTCAGGGACAGGGTCAGCAGGACACCTGCTCTTGTACACTTCTGTTCTTTAGCACTTTTTTTTTTTTTTTAATTTTTTTTTTTATTTAACCAGTAGAGAACAGTATTTTAAAGATTTCTTTCTGGCTATATTTACTTACTATACCTTTTGCATCATTTGCATCATTTAAAGATGTTCACAGAAAATGTACTTGCAGCACTTCTGGGAACTGAAGCATGGAAGGAAAGAAAATCACATGTTTATCTTTATTTGATTTCTTAATTTGAGAAGAGATAAGCTAATTAATTGACAAAGAGGTTTTAGATGTATCCCATTAGCAGTTAGGGCTGGGACTGCTGAGAAGTTAAGTGGTTTTGACATGTCCAGAACCTGAGAAGATTGGGATCTTTTTACATATTATTTTTTTACACTTCAGGCTAAGGTATTTTTATATTTGTTTTAATATTCTTACTAAGTAATGAGAATGCTAATAATAGCTAGCAGGGAAGGATCTCTGCTTCCAATAGCTTATACTGAATTATTATTTTGCTGGGAAGTAGTGAGATGATTTTATACTATAATTACATAGTTCTGGTACCACACCATCTCAATAACTGGTGGGGTTGAGATTCAGGGTTCTTGCCAGATTCTGCTAAGAGGCAGCTAAAGATCAGCTGATAAGAATTAGTAGTAGTATTTCAGAGTATTAATAATGCCAAGTAATGAAGAGATAGAATACTAACTAATAATTAACTTTTTGTCTGGTGAGGGTTTGTCAGGGTGTAGCCAACAAGCACTGACTCCATTGTGCTCAGTTCTGAATGTGAAATTTACAGTCCAAATATCCAATGCAGACAGATAAGACATTTATACTTAATTAAATGTCCTCTGTGTTCTGTGTATTTGGAGGAGGTATTTAGCCACAGACAGATCACTAAGTGAAAGGATCCGTGAAATGAAGTGAGATTCCTTCACAGCCAAACTCTTGCTCTGGCACAATTCTCCATATGTCCTTCAATTTCTAATCCCTTTTCCAGGCCCACAGTGCATTAGGTATGTGGTAGGACTCAAAAAACTCAAAAGTATTTATGCATTACATTCAAATCTGAAGTGCTTTAATCCATAATGAGTTGCATGCACACATGGCTTGGTTCTTTATATTTAGCACAATTTAATACTAGGTCTTTATTTCCTCCGAAACTATCTGATTGAATGCTGCTGTAAATTATTCTGGTTTTAGCTAAGCATTATCTTATCTTGGACTCATGTTTCATAAGTTTCAGAATGAAAAAAAAATAAATTATTTCCAAGATTTGCTTAGGTAAGCCTGCAAGGCTAGAAACAGCACTACATATCTTGATGGGCAGAATGACAGTGAGATTTCGTACTGCCTCAGTCACTAAGGGAAACTTTGCATAGCTTTAAGCCCTCTCTGACAGATACAAGATTACAGGGTAATTTGGCTGGAATTATAGCCCAACCACATGCTCACATCTACAAGGTCAGACTAGGTTGCTTTGGGCTGTATCCACAATGTGGGCTTCATGAGGAATCATTTCTTCTGTCCAGTCTGAAGCCTCTGTGATTTCAACTTCTATGTTGACTCAGTCTCCAGGCATGCACTGCTGGGAAGAGCCTGGTGCACCACATAGTCACAGAATGGTTTGTGTTGGAAGATTATCTAGTTCCAACCCCCTTGGCATGGGCAGGGATACCTTCCACTAGACCAGCTTGCTCCAAGTCCCATCCAACCTGGCAATTCCTCGATAAGCCCCCTGTGGGTGCTGGGATCTTCAGTCAAGTCCCCTCAAAGCCATTCCCTCTCCAGGTGAACAAGCTCTGGTCCCTCTACCTGTCCTGATAGAGCATGTGCTCCAGCCTGACAATCATAGTGGCCCTCCCCTGGACTCACTACACTATATTGGTACTTTTCCTACACTGGGGAGCCCCAAACTGGAGGCAGTGCTCTAGATGTGGTCTGAGTAAAGGAATTAATCACTTTCCTTGATGTGCTGGCTGCACTCCTGCTGACACAGCCCAGGGACCTGTTGGCCTCATCGCTGCCGGGGCTCACTGCTGGCCTGTGCCCAGCTCTCTGCATCCCCAGGACTTCCTCCACAGAGCTGATCCCCAGACTGTCTTTTTGTAAGGGTTTCTTCCTTCTGGGTCCATAGCATTGCATTTGTCCTCGTTGAATTTCATAAAGCTTCTGTTGGCCCATTACTGGAACTTGACCTTAGGCAGGGCTGGAAATACAGTGTGAAACAATTGAAAGGATACAATTGACTTGAAAGATTGCTCTTGAATCATGCAGGGCAGAAATTTAAATACATTAAAGGGAGAAGGGATGTGCAAAGGTATTCCGATGAGTCCTTGAAAAACCTTGATATACTGACTATTCCATCAGGCTCTGTAAGGTGTTAAGTGTAATGCAAAACCTTCCACTGTAGAAGCAGAGCCCACAACCACTTGACCAGGAAACAGCTCATTAGTTGTCACAGCATGGACACCCATCTCTAGCAGGAGTCAACCTCATGAAGTGAACATGAGGCATCTGAGGGAATAGGAGATGTGGTGCATGCCCTCACACATATATTCTTATCCATGGTCTGTTAGAATAGACTGACAAAATGTTGATGGGACAGACCTGCATGTGGCTGGGAGCATATGACTATAAAATCCCCTACTTGTAATAGCAGTTTATTAAAATCAAGCAAAATAAATGGAGGCACTTACTTTAGGTCCTTAGAATAAATAAAGTTACACAAGTATAACTTAACTTTTCTACCCACTCCCTAAATTAAGCCTTTTTGAGAGTCATTCAGGATTAAGGGAAAGAACTATTTTTTTTTTTTTCATGTAAACAAGCTCTTATTTGATTTTCCCCCACAACTATTTGGTTGCAAGAAAATAAAATACTATATTACCTATCAAAAAACTTCATTCACTATTTGGTCCAGATGACTTGATAATATAATTTTAATGAATACAGAAAAAAAACACAGCACAAAAATTCAGTAATTATAATCTGGAAGCAAGCCACTGAAATAGACAATGGGTTTTTAGCAGACAATTAATTATTAAGACAGAGTACTTCAAAGCCATCTTGCAAATTCTTCTAATGTGTTGGCAACAGATTCACCAGGGTTTCATAAAGCTGTCACAGTGCTTTAAATATACTCCTACGTATTTCTGTAGGAGGGTCCCTGATAAGGCTGGCTTATTCTACAGCACTCTTTGTACACAAAAGACAGGAATTTACTGCAAAAAAAGTGGATTTTGATTTTTGGAGTTATCTCTTTTTTCATGAACACAACTTGAAGACTTCATAAAAGGCAATATTGCACATAAAATAAAGCTAAAAAGATTTTGAAAACTGATTCAGTTTAAAGCCACATCAATGCTCCCAGCCACTGCAGCACTCACAAGTGAGTGTTAAATTATATGTCTGTGTGGGTGACATACTTTAGATCTGCAGAACTCAGGACACTGTGTTTTTTTCTTGAATGCAGTTCCTTCTTGGTCCATTTTCTCCAATAAATGAACAGTAATCAACTTTTGAACTAGAAACCCAAACAAGAGGTAGTATCAACTGCCTGAAATCTGAAATGCAGCTCCCAGATGTTTAAAAAAGAGAAATTCTGAAGAAGAAAACTGCTACAAAGTGTCACGAAAAAAATAATGAAGAATGAAGTGGTTCAAATTGTGTGTTGGCTTCTTGCAAAAAATGTGACAGCCTCACTAATTTTTTATCTTTAAATCTTACCCAATCAAAACATAATAGTAGGAATGTCATGTCCAAAAAATCAGGAAATTAGGGGACAATAATTTTAGAAAAATGAAGAAAAACAACACAGATGCCATGATCATTTTATTCACTTTTATTTTGGCTTGGCTTTGTTTTGTTCAGGTTTTTAATTGAGATTTCTGATACTAAGTTTTATCTTCAAGCAGTTAGGCTAGAAACTAATCTTTTTTCCTTCCATATGGATGCTGGTGTTCACGCTCAGTACTGGCACAGCATGAGAAGCATCAGATGAAGGAAAACCTGGGCTAAATATGAGAGCTTGAAATGCTAAAGCTGCAGCTGATACCTTTGCACTGGAAGACCTACTGGTGATTTCCATGGGCCAGGTCTTCCAATGGTCCAAAGTGGATTAATTCTGAAAAAGTCAATGGAGCTGTATTGATTCACACCATCTGGACACTTGGCTAAATCATCGCATGGCAGATACAGGGCTATAAAGGTCCTTCCACCATCACTCTTTGTGGGTTGATTTTATATTTGCTGAAAGAAAACAATAATTGAGGCTCAGATATTAGTTTGACAGATAACATGCATGGCAACAATGTCTTAGGCATTTATTGTGTACACAGTTACTAAGAACACTGACAGTTTTTCTTCTCTTGATGACATAATAAAATACTACAAAACTTGGCATTCAAAATTTAGTAGTCCAGTGATATTTATTGTTCTTGTGATTGACAGATTTTAGTGGAGAAGGGTGAATTTACTTAAGCATATGTTTTTCAGTTGATGCTGATTGATTTGAAGTAGCCAAAGGCAACGTGATTTCTAGATACTTTTTTCACTACTATAACCACTTAAATTTTTTTGAGGTTTCCCATTAATCCATGTAAGTTGCTGAGTAAATTGCTATTTATTTCATCATGAACATGTGCATTTCCTACGATGAACAAACGTGTGGTCCTTTTTTTCCAAAAGTATGTCAGCAGACAGGAACCAATTACTTGCCTCTGCATGCTTTGCTGACTTCAAGACCACAAGGATAGGAAGTAAGGTCAGTTTTCTCAGAAGTAGGAGGGTACTAGTGACATTCACTGGAACAGGGTTTATTTTCTAATTTTGTTATTACCAAGAACTGCGACAGTGCAGTATTAACTATCAAAGTGAATATCAGGAAGAGGACAATGTTTGTGCTATGGAGGCAGAAATGGCAGAAAAAATCCCAGAGGATCAGTGAGGGAGATAATGACCCACAAAACCCTGCCAAGTCATCCCTGTTACTGCATAGTAGAATATTCTGTGAGTTTTGATTGCTTCATTTACTAGCAGCCACTTGCTATAAAGCATTAAATTAGCACGTCTTCTGACAGATAGCTGTAGAACAACTGCATGCAAACCATTATCAGCATGAGTTCAGGGCACTTGCTGAGGCACATCCACAACAGAAATTTAACCTGGTTGAGAACTTCAGCACTGAGGCTTAAAACTTAAAATTCCTGCATTTTGGTCGCAACAACCCCAGGCAATGCTACAGGCTTGGAGAAGAGTGGCTGTAAAGCTGCCTGGCAGAAAAGGACCTTGGAGCATTGATTGACAGTCGTCTGAATATGAGCCAGCAATGTGCCCAGGTGGGCAAGAAGGTCAATGGCATCCTGGCTTGTATCAGAAATTGTGTGACCAGCAGGTGTAGGGAAGTGATCCTGGCCCTGTACTCATCACTGGTGAGGCCACACCTCGAGTACTATGTTCAGTTTTGGGCACCTCAGTACAAAAAGGGCACTGAGGTGTTGCAGCAAGTCCAAAGAAGTGAAGCTAGTAAGAAAAGCTGGTGAACGGTTTGGGAAACATCCCTTATGAGGAGCGACTGGGGGTGTTGGGTCTGTATAGTCTGGGGAAATGGAGGCTGAGGGGAGACTTTATCACTCTTTACAAATACCTGAAAGGAGCTTATAGTGAGAGTGGGGTTGGTCTCTCCTCACTGGTGGCAGATGACAGGACAAGGGGAAATGGCCTCAAGCTGCGTAGGGGAGATTTAGGTTGGGTATCAGAAGAAAGTTGAGTCTCCATCCCTGAATGTGTTGCAGGAGAAGAACTTCGAAGCGATGGCAAGCTCAGAGTGAGGACAGGATCGGTAGGGGACTGGCCACCAACCAGCACGGCTGCGAACCTGCTTCAGAGTGAGCCCCTTGCCAGTCTCAAGCCCCACCTTTTATTGGCCCTTGATCTTTGAGCATGCGCACTTGGGCCAGCCCTAACTGGGCACAGGTGAAGCTGAGCACCGACTGAGCTCATTACTCGGCAGGTCCTGCCACCTGCTGCCTACATGAATGTGTTTGAAAAACACCTATTTATGGTGCTTGGGGACATGATTTAGTGGTGGGTCATTGGAGTTAGGACAAGGCTGGACTCGATGATCTTCAAGTTCTTTTCCAGCCTGAGAAATTCTATGCAAAATACTACTCCCTTAACCAACTGTGTGTCAGAGAGAAATATTTATGGGGCTTTGTGTGGCTGTAGAAGTAAATTGGAGGTGAGAAAAAAACCCCATATCTGTCCTGAAATACCAGTGCTACAGTATCCAGGCAAAATAAACAGGGAAATAGAGTTCTGAAGTGCTCATTTATTGAATGTGAGCTTTGAGGTCTTATTTATGGGTCAAATTCAAGAACTTGCAGAGGAGAACTCTCTGGAGGAAGAGGTTGTACTGTGGGGTGGGAGAAGCAAGTAGGACTCCCATAAGACTCCCGCATCTCTTATTTCCACCTTCTTTTCTGCCATGGAGGATGGCTGGATGCTTCACATAGTCACAGACTTTTATTTTAAAACCAGCAGGTTTTTCAATCCTTTTCTGCCCTACCCTGTAACTGCACTTGTACAAAATACCAGCCAGGATTGAAAAGAACATGTGTGATACACAACTTTTTCCCTTGAAAAACACTGCAGGTACATAAAAAGCCAGTGTTTTAAAATTTTCCTGATCAAAGTGCATAATTGTGAGGATAGGCTGTATTGCATGACTATGAAAAATTGCAACACTACCAAGAGCTACAGGAGAGTCAAGGCTTCCCAGAACTCTGCTCAAAATGATATTAATGTATGAATACCACAAATTTCACACCTTGCTTCTCCCAGATGCTTTTTCAGTGCTTCTCACTGCTGGAGAGAAGAGTTTTTGTAGCCTCAGTAGCCTCAGTTTCCAGTCAACATATTGCTCCTGCTGACACTCTTAAGAGGAATCTGAAAGAAAGAGAGACCTAATCCTGTTTATATTTCAGCCCAGTATGGGCTTTCACATGTGTTTCCATCTGCATCAGCTAAAGAAGGCAGAAAAATCCTGCTGAAAATTCCCCTTACAGTTTCCATTGGGACTTCTTATGATGTGGGACAATTAGCAGTGCTCTGGGAAAGCTATAACAGAGCTGCCCTTCCCCTTCATCTAATTCATTGAACTGAAGCTCCCTTGGTGTTTGCACAGCTCTTACTGTATGATGGACCATGATTTAAAACAAATGAACAGGTAGTTACAAAGAGAAAAAAAAAAAACACACAAAACCAAACCTCAAAAAAACCAAAAAAACAAACCACACCCCCCCAAACAATTTAGCTGGTATCTAAATGGAAGTCTCTGCACCCAGACCTAGAATAAAAAATCAGGGGTGTTGTTAAGGGAGTGTGCTCCCAGAGCAGTTCCTGGTGTGTTCATTGGGAGCCCCTACTTTCTCTGTGTGATGAAAACCAGGTCATTCGCCGGGTGCCTGAATGTGCATTCAACAGCCTCACTGAGGGTGGATGTGGTTTTCCTCTGAGGAACTGTTAGCCTTATATTACTTGTTTGCAAAAGCACACACTTCTCCCCCCCATCCCTAAAAAATAAAAATAATTTTCAAAAGCCCTCAACTGATGTAAAGCAAGGAAAATTCATAACTTGCCAGAGGTATAACAGCTGTTGATTTAAGGCTTAGCATCTTTGTGAGCACATTACTGCTAGGAAGATAAAAATCTTTTTGACAAAGTTGTGACCATAAAAATTGCAAGGGTTTAGACAACATTTAGAGAGGATTTGAATCTCTCTTATAATAAATAACAATAATAATAGCTCACATTTATACAGTGCTTCCCAGATTCAAAATGTTCTACAAATATCAGCTAATTAATCTTTTTGAAATACTTTCCCCTGCAATACAGTGATATAGAGTCAAAAATGTATCTCATAAAGGGGGCTGATGACTCATAAAATGCAGAATTTTCCTCTCTGTATGTCTATCACTGGCTTTTAAAATGGCGAACATAAAAATCACACACCTTCATATTTATGCAGTCTTGCCTCCTATTATTACTTCTGCGCAGTGGCTGCTATGGTTAAGTTGGGCTGGGAGCATGAATCTGGACCTCCAGTCTGATTCTCTGGTCTCTTTGTTCTGCACTCTGGGGTTTCGTCACATCACAAGTGACTTGTGGCAGTCATCATGAGCCCACCAAGACTCAAGGCCCTCCGCACCTCACCGACGTCCGTGAGTGGAAGGGGCTGCTCCAGGAACCAGGTCAGAGAGGGCACCATCCTAGCAGATGAAGTGCAGCAGTGCTGAGGCAGCAGAGGGATTACCTCTCCCTCTGCAAGGCCTTCAGAGTCCATGGAGGGACAACAGCATTGGAGGCTCCTGTAGATGCTCCCTGGAGTCCTTCTTGCTCTGTGCCAAATTTGCACTCCTCTTGCATCTCCCTCCTCATATATCCTATCTTATACCATGTCCCTGAAGGAATATGAATCAAACCTGTGGTGGTGGAGTTTTTCCTAGTGCAGTTCCAAACACATATTTCTTGAGTGACAGCCAATATTTTTTAGAGAATCCTACCAGTCAAACCATATCGTTGACTTACTACGGATAATGGCTGATTGAGGTTTTCCTGCCATTGCCCAGCAAAAAAATCTATGTACCCTGTGCAGAGGACATATCCCCAAAAGTTGGAAGCACAAAATAGGTTCATAAGTAGGGATTTTCTTCTCCCAGCATGTGCAATACCTTTCTGAAAAAAGATCTGGTAACTGTTGTTTACTGCTACAAATTTAGGTGAAAATCCCATGATTTTAAAACTCACTAAACGTGAAGCCAAATTCAAGCCAACCTTTGCACCAGGAACGTATATGGATGAATCTTTATTCTATTATATTCTACTTATGCTTTGACTTAGGAATTAGTACTACAATAGCTGTGGAATTATCTGGTGGAACGGGATCATTATTAAATACTCCTGTTTTTTTAAGTACTCCTCTATTTTGCCTTGAAAGACTGTTTTAGGTCTCAGATTTTATTTATATGAATGTTGCTTGCCTCTGTTCAAGTAATATACAAAACAAGACAGTGAATGCAAAAATAGTTCACTAAGTCTACAAGGCCCTTTTAAGCTGGCAGAGTGGTAGAAAGTGACCTTAAACATTTATGAGAATCAGACTATTGAGGTTCTTGCTTAGCTCAGATCCATGCTTGGTTTAAATCAGTTCAATGACTGA
Organism: Heliangelus exortis; assembly: GCF_036169615.1. Lineage (NCBI taxonomy): Eukaryota > Metazoa > Chordata > Aves > Apodiformes > Trochilidae > Heliangelus > Heliangelus exortis. The sequence continues at coordinate 132,780,633 of NC_092422.1, forward strand.
ATAAAATGACAGCAGAGGAAACTGAAACCTGTGGAGTCTGATCTCCTGTCACAGGCAGATCTTTTTGCACCACACCAAAGTAGCCAATGGCATCCTAAACAAATATCAGTGACTACTGGAATGCATCTTCCTGGTCACCAGCTGTGCCACCCACTCCAGCCAGATTCAGCACATCACAGATCCTGTGGCAGGCCAGCCCAAAGCCTCAGATGCCCTAAGTGTCTTGCTGAGACTTCATGAGAGGAGCAGCCACCTGCAGTGGGGAAAGCCCCTGTAAGTCAGTGCTGGGGAGGAAGGGCCTGGAGACATCCAGCCATGTCTGTCAGCTGCTGTCATGCAGCACTAGCCTGCCCCTTATCTCCATCCCTCTTTTTCACAGTCATGCCTCCCACAACATAACTCTGGGCTTTCCATCACAAGTCCTTATCTGAATAAGCAGGGTTAGTGGTATTGGCCTTCTCTAGCTAGTCCTGAAATGCCTGGCCTCAGCTGTGGAAGGGCACTTTGAACAAAGGGGATAACGTAACCAACTGACCTTCTCCCTTTGTGTATTCAGTCATACATGATGACTTGTGACCAAAATATGTTTGTTAGCTTTTCTGTCTGTTATCACTGAAGAACCACCATTACTGTGGAAGCATGAGCCAGGTTCTCTCTGGTTTGTGCTTCATCAGCAGGGAAACTGCCTGAACTCAGGCTGCAGTATGCTTATTGCTGGTGAGGCATCAAGTCAAATGTGTGCAGCCAGCTTTCTGCTCCCAGATCCACTTTACAGGACTGTCCATCAGCAGCAGATAACTTCTCTGTAGGACTTCAGCAGATTTGAGCTGACGGCTATTATGAATAGAGATATGAATATGGAGACTTTATTGCAGAAGTTCTAAAAGTTTCTTTAAGCGGTGATACATGATACTTCAGTGATAGGTGCGATTTCTGGATCATACCTGGGCTTTTAATAAAATACTCTTTTTTGTACATGCTTATCACATCACATTAAAGATGTTTATGTCATAACTGAAAGAATATCGTCATGACTTTACAGAGTAATCACTGTACTTTATTTACACATTTGAGAAGTATTTCAGTGTTTAGTTGTAACTTCCATTTAAACTTGAAAATAAATATTTTAGAAAGGTAAACATGAGTTTGCTGCTCTATCTGTTCTTTATACTCAGTAGTGACCACAGAGCCCTCTTCACATTTAAAAGCTGAACCACATTGTCAGTTGGGTGAGGTCAAGACAAATGAAAATAGGTATCATGACTGTTCACATATTTTAATTCCTGTAAGTGCTAAGAAATTGACACAAATTTATGTGTAATCACCTAGTGACATGTAGAAAACAGGTAAGGGAAAAATATTATTATATGAATTGAAATTGCCATGAATCTAGTAAACAACAGTTTTGCAAATACCTATGTACGCAAATGCTCTGCATAGATGCTCAGGTTACTCTACTGTAAAAAAAAAAGTTAAAACTCAAAGTCGTGGAAGATCTCATGAGAAATATGTTAGAATGTGGAGTTAGCTTGTACAGAAATGTGGAGAACAGGTGAGTACAAATGGCTTGTATTTATATCACACGGCTCTTTCAGTCATTAACTTTCTCAAAACCAGGACTACTCTGCATTTTATAGCCCAGTGGGTAGAGCCTCTGACCATATAGAGCCTCTGAGCCATATGGAAGGAGAGAGTGTTATAATTTATTTTAGGAAATACTAATCTGAATTTTTTTTTTTTTTTTTTTTTTTTTTTTTTTTTTTTTTTTTTTCTTCCCCAGGAAGTAATCTGTTTTGGTGAAGCATTTAGCATCACAGTTTTGAGTTTAAGCCTGGCTGCAGTTAAATGTCCTTTTTGGGTGCCCAGGCCAGAGTCCCATGGGTACAGTCATGACAAGATTGCTAAGCTGACAGTAGCAATACCATGACAAATCTGTGGTTCTGACCTTAGTAGAGTCGTCTTACCTACTCTGATATGAATACCTCTTCTGAAAGAGTTGTTAAATTGATGCAAGTTTTAGTCCTGTCATATGAGAAGACATACTGTATATATACATAGTAGTTTTTTGGCCAGTATTTGTAATACCTCTACTCAGTCTCCTCATACCCTCATCTCTCAGCCTGTATGTTATGAGTTGTCTTACATATTTTATATTTTTTTCTTTTATGACTAAAACATTTTAGATCACTTTCTTTAAAAGTAAGACATTTACAGATAAAATTGTAAATAATTTATTAAGTGTAAAAGAAACATTTTAAGCTCCTTTAAAGAATGTCTACAGGTCTGAAGAAAGATGAGTGACCTCTCTGTAATCCTGGCAGTCCTATAAAGCATCGCTTTCTCTGCATCCTTACAATTAGACATCTGTAAGGAATAGTCACTCCTTTTGTAAAACTTTATTCTCCCAGACATTTCCCTTATTTATTTATGTATTTTAAAATTCCAAAAGCAAGGGACTTGTTATAGTCAAGTATAGTTCTTCCAAGCTAAACCAGAATAACATTTTACATGCAACATAGCTTGTAAATAAATCAACTGGTGAACCATTATCATTCACTTTACATAGTAAAAAACAAGTATAGCTGTCATTTCTTAACCTTTATTGAAAATAAATTGAAAAACTATATAATTCTTAAACCTAGAAAAGAAACAGATATTCTGTGATGCACATTACTCGTGTAATATATACATTACAAAGGAGAGAAAAAAGAACAAAATACTGAGATGGTTTAAATTTGTAAAATTAGCTTATCATATCTCAGATTCAAAAAATCCTCATTTGAAGGAGAGAGATAATAAAGAAGATCAACAAACCAACTAAGAGTAAGCAAAGCAAATAGCAGCTGTTTCTATCTTACTACACAGCTTTTCAGCCAGTGTATCAAGAAGACAAAAGGGCAGGTGAGAATGAGTGATGTGAAAGTCCAATATTGGAACCGGCTCAAAACCTCAGATTTCTGAAAGAGTTTATAACACTGAAATACTCCTTTTCAAGAATGCCAATATAATTACATAGATGTTTCTTCTGGAACATAAAAGAAATTTACTATAAATTTGCTTCCAGCCTTGTGGATTGGCTTCACAAAAGCAAAGCATAGTGAGTCCCCATCCATTGTCAGTGTGTTCAGAAGCACATGAAGCTCTGTTAGCCCAGGTGAACAAGCAGGGTTTTGCTCCATGGGACATAATCCCTATTCTGAACACCCAGCCTAGGAGTCAATTGTGCTGAGAAGGTTTTTGATCTGTGCTCCTCACTGACCAAACTAAACACTGAGTGCCTGGTGAAGTCCTTGTGTAGTTTGATGACTGCATGATTCATGCTTTTCCTCCTGTAACCAGATGAAGACTACAAAACTACCTGCCAGGGCTTTTAGTACAATAGGTCTCCAACCCACAAAGTTTTCGACGAAGTAGGTATCCAGAAAGACTTCTTAGTTAGTGTCACTTGTCCCTTCTACCACTCAAGGGTGGTTCAGATCAGTTCTTGGCACTTTGTGCCTCATTACTTCTAAAATCTATGAGAGTTGCATAATCACTACTATAGATTTAAAAAATGGCTCTGTTGAGAAGCTGTCCCTCTTAAATGCTTCAGATTGCCCTTTTAAGAGGATGCTCAATTGCTCGCTGACATGTCTGAGTTGCTGACAGCTAATGAAACATGCAATGATGAGAAACCTGCTCACTAAGATAAAGGGGATTTTATGCAATTTGATTATCCATTACAAACACTGTTCAGTTTCCTCAGAGCAGTTGCTGATCATACATTAATTATGCTTTAGAACAGACCACTACCAAAGGCTAATAACGTTTAGCCCTGTTGGAGGGGAAAATGCCTATCCTGTGAAATATGTTTTGCTAGTCAACATATAATAGCTTGCTTCAGAAGAAGACAGCAGATGCCATGTTTAGGGGGAAGTGAGTTACACACTGTTCAGCTTTTCAGAGGACCTTGGGAAACACAGGAGAATTGCATTCTAATTTATAGTATTCTAATTGTGTCATTTTACATGGAGAAATAAACAAAGTGTTCTTCATATAATATACCTGACAAGCATCTATTATAGCATACTCCAGAAGCAATTTTCAGTGAGATGTATTTTCAGGCATAGTCTTATTATAAATTTAGGGAAATTGGAGAATATATTTGACAGATAAAATTAGAAAATTAATGGAAATGATAATCTACTCAGATATTCAGAAAAAGTGTATGAAGGAACAAACACAAATGCAGAGGAGAGGAAATACTTCAGTTCATTAAAAGAAAAGAGTAAGAAGCCTATAAATTGAAACTGAAATTCCTTTTAAATACAAAATTTAAAGTGTGTGTGAGATGAGTGCATCCATGCACCCTCTAAACATCATTATAGGAAGTTCTGTGCATGACTGTCCATTTTGAAGCCACAAGAAAAGCTCAGATTTATTTTGAACTTTTCATCTGCCATAGAAATACATATGTTGGACAAATTCGCAACTTAATATAGTGGCTACTCTGTAAGTGACAAGTCTTACATCATCTTGAACCATTGTTTTCAGGATTATTGTCAAAAAATATTTTTCCAAAAGATTGAGCATATTCACCCTGAAAAATTCACAGAATTTCCTTAACTAATTTTTACTGTGAAAGAAACCACTATCAAGAAATAATTTTCAGTATTCAGCACTAGGTAAAATGCACTTTTAGATGTTTGTTATATTTGTCCTCTGTTTGGAGTTGTAGTACACAAAGATAATGCCAAAATAAATGACGGACTGTCATATGCCTTAGATGTGGCATCAATTACACAGCTGTGACTTTTCCATTGTGCCCCTGTTCCTGACAACCAGTCAAGCTCCTGACAATAATGATTCAGGTTCTCATTCTTACTGAGCATCCCCCTTTCTTTCTGTTAAAAGCCTTTTTGGCTCAACTGGCTTCTAAACATGTGTATCCCTTTTTTCTGTACCTCATTAGGCACATTGCCAAGCAGGGAAAGGCTGATTCAACATTCCTGTTGAATGGTGTCTTTTAAAATCCCACTTTTGAAAGTGAGATCCAGTATTTTGCTGGTGTATCTGGGCTCAAGTTTGGGAAACAACAGGAGAATTGCTGGTTAACCCAGAGATAAAACTTAGGGTTTAACCATGATATTGTAACACAGGTCTTTGTTACTGCACATCTCACTGAAAAATACAGATCATATTTCAGATATTTCCCGTAGCAGTTACCAACATATAACCACAGATAAACAGACCATTCGTAGGTTTTGTTGGAATTATTAATGTGTAGAAGGATTCTTAGGAGATCCATTCTGATAGTTTTAAACTGTTGAACATTTCCTTTGGAAAAAAAGGAGCTTCAGCCCACAAAGAAGCTGAAAAAATAGGTTCCTCATATGGTTATCTGATCTGTTTAACTTCTATATGTTTTGGCTTGAGCTCTCAGCAAAACTTTCTGAGATGTTCCTGCTCTGGGGAGCTACTACAGTCTCTGTATCTTTCTGTGTACAGCCCCAGTAATTACACACTGAAGTGCAGTTTCCCACAGCCAAAAAACTCCTTTATCTTGAGCAACAATGTCTTGTAAAACTCTGGTTTTGATTCTGTCTGGGTGCTTTCCTGAGATATTTAATATTCTTTCTGATTCAATCACTTAACAATGGACAAAAGCCCACCTCACTCTATTTTCATCTCTTCCAGGATATATTTGATAGCAAGCAGACTAGAGACAAATGTTCTGCACTGAAAGTCTCTGACCTCTGAACTGGTTGCAAGTTGGTGTATGGGGAATTTACATCTGCATAGACCACAAGTAAATATGAAGGCTGAGTCTTACAGAGTGAGCTACAAGATTTAGCTAGGCCACACTACATGAAATGAATAGCTGTTACATGGTTTTAATTAAACAATATAGTGTAAGTGTGGACATGCTGTATGGATAGATAATAATAACAAAAAAAAATTTACCACTTTATTCTTACTTTTTTGCATTGTTAAATGTCTACTGCATCTGTCATGAGCAAAACCTGTGTGTTCACTACATCACAGAGGATTCTGATAATCACTTCCTAAGTGATTTTCATGCCAGGTTGGATGGGGCTTTGAGCAACCTGATCCAGTGGGAGGTGTCCCTGCCCATGGCAGTGGGGTTGGAATTGGATGATCTTTAACGTCCCTTCCAACCCAAGCCATTCTATGATTCTATGATTCTAAGCTAAATCTGTGCCTCCTTTGCATGTCTGATGATAGTCTCAAGCCTATGTTTGTCCTCTCACTTGCCCAGCAACCTACACTTGGGTCCCCTCACCCTGGGCTCAAATCAGCTTGAGAAAACAGATCTCCACTGCTTTTGCCATGGGACTTGCACAGCACATGAGTGGCTGGTTCTGGCCAAGCTGTGGGGGCCTGGCTTGCCACCCTGTCCTCCAACCATTCCGTGATCAATCCTGTGGGCACATTATGGAGAAACAGCCCCAGGACAGGGTGGAGATTTCAGCTGTAAGGCAGGAGCTGGCAGCAGATGCTGCCTGGCAGTAGGGCCAGGGCTGGCTGCCCCCAACTGTGGAGCCTGCTGGTGTCCAAATTAGGACTCAGCACCGTGAACCAGGAGGTTTTCTCGGCTATCAGCCTCAGCCAGGGCCAAACAGGTTGCATAGCTAGATCCCACCCATCTGAACACACATGAAATTGTGCCATGATAACATCCGCACTGGTACAGCCTACCCTAGAATTCTATTGTACAAGCTTAAGAATTAATAAAGGAAAGGAGCTCTTGATGATGCCAGCTAATGTAACCATCTATGCAGAAAGGGAAGGTTACACACACAAGTTACAAAGAATATTTGCAAACATTATTGTTAATGTGCACACCTTATCAACATACATTGATTTTATAAGCATCCTTTAATTTAAATAGCTTTGATTTTCTGTCTGGAAGACAAAAGAGAGTATTAATAGCCATTGCTTACTGAATTTACAGAGCTGTACATTAGCTCCTCTAAAATGATCTTGTGTTTGTTATACTTTAACCATTACTATTTAAAAGATTATTAAAAATGTTGGAAACCTAAGTCAGATAGACACTATATAAATAAACTGCATATTTGATATTAATTCACCTTGTTATTTCCTATAATCCTCTACAAAATGTATGCTTCTTGCAAGGCTCTAACAACAATCTCTTTGTGCCAGTTTATTACCTGTATAGATATCATTATTCCCCTCTGACAGCAAAGTCAAATTCAAGGTTTTTTCATAAACTAGGAAAAATTACCTTTACAGTGACATATGACAGAACCTTCAACTACTACATGAAATCTAAGAAAAATTCTCTTTTGGAAAAGGACCTTGCACATGATTTGTCAGCCTTATAATATTTTCTGAGAAAGTTAATTCTGAGAGGCTTTCCAACTGAGCAGTGTTTTTTGCCTATATTTAAACTGTCCTCTGTTGTGATGCATTTCAGAATGAAAATGACAGAAAAAAAAATTACTTTGCTATATTTTAGCTGTACAAAGACTGTTAGGCCTTCACAGTGAGATTTGAGACCTTACTGGAAATCTCATATAAAAATCTTATTTGTAAATGTCACATCATGATTTTCAGCACTGAGGTGTTCTGGGAGATTGATGCTGCAATGAGAAGCCTGAAGAACAGAGACTAAAACATTAGTGAGACATCTGGGGATTGACAAGGGAGTTAAAGCAGGATGAAGTGGTTGAAGCAAAAGTGCATCAGCTTTGGGGAGAAGGGGAGGACTAAAGAATATTCATATAAAGAGCACACTCCTTCCAAAATCTCACCCAGATTTAACTTTCCTTCTGCTGCTGCTAAAGATGTGTTTGTAAAGCCCATTGGCACCTGGGCTCCTCAGTGCTGGTCCACATGCAGGATGGTAACCTACAGATGCTTGTACTGCCCTCAGATACTGCGATGGAGTGAACACCCCGTGCCTGCCCACAGCTCAGGGAGGGTTAATGAACAGCTTAATTACTTCCCCTAGCTGAGATTAAGCTTTTGGATTTCAACCAGCTGCTGTAAGAGATGGCTGCCTGGGCATCATGGGGCAGCAGGTGGTGAGTCTGCAGGCTACCCTGGAGAGGCTTCAGAGATGCAGGCTGACAGGAGTGGTGGAAAAAGCAATATGGAAAGGAAAATTGCCAAGCACAGAGCTAGGACGACGCAGAGGGAGAGGTAGGGAAAGATGATCAGCTATTGTGTATTCTAGAGCTAGCAGGAAAGAGCATCTCTGGCTATCCCAGCTCCCACAGGAATGGGCTTGGCTAGAGTGTCTGAAGTTAGGGCAGGAGCTCATAGCTGAGTTTGAAACCCCTTGCATCTACAGGGTGGGACTTTGAGCTGCTCATCATCTGTGGCGAGAGACTCCGGCATGGTTGGAGAGGGCAGCGTGGGATGAGGGTGTTTGACTTCATTGTGCGACAGAGTTCTGCTGCTCAGAGCAGGCTGCTGCTGCCTCGGTGGGATTCAGCTGTGTAGTACAGCTTGGTACTGGGCAGGGACCCTGAGGCTGCTTCTAATGTCAGCACTTTGTGGCACCTGTGTGGCACTTGGTCTCACACAATTGATCTTGCTGAAAAGTGAGCTGAAGCAGTCTGATCAGCATGATGTTTAAAGCAGTTAAAAAACCCCTCTACCCCGGCTGGATCATAGCTCTTCCAGGTGGTGCTGGGCTAGATACAGACACCAACCATTCAGGATAATTAAAAACAGTGCAAAGGAAGGGCCCTGGTGTTTCCTGAAGGAGGGTGAAACTGCTACTCTTCTCTACCCTGCAATCTAGGAAAATTAAAGTGCTTAGTGTCTAAATTGGAATTTCCTGGGCTTGTATTTCAAATAGGAATTAAACACTGGACATGTGAAATTATTAATGTATGTAACTTTCCAAAAGCAAATTGAGATTCAGGAAGAGAGGTATGAGGGTAAATGTCTGTCTGAGGAGTGGGGCAGGCAAGATGATCACACTCCTAATGTCTCTATGTCCATCTGACTCATGGGACCTGGCTGTTGGTGAGTGCAGCTTCTGATGAGAAAACAAAACAATATCCAACCCCCCCAAAAAAAAAAAATTATCCAAACTCCACTTTTAAACACGTGGCCATTCATCACTTCAGTAAGTGCAACTTTCACAGAGGCAGATTGCCAGTGCATATCTTCTGGTGCCAGTAAATATGTAAAAGTACCAGGTTACTGATCAAACTCTAGTCTGTGTGAAGGTTTGGGTGCAAACAGGTGAGGAAGGAGTGATAAGAATAACTGATGTATGGTGGAGTCCTGCAGAGACAGCTCTCTCTGTAGATGTGATCATAAACAACTGCTGAGATGTGAGCACAGGGTGAAATCTCTTCCGCTTATTGTCTGTTATTCTCCACTCAACCTTACTGAGAATACTTTCCCCTCCTTCTGTCTTCTCAGAAGAGAACCATTTGTGCATCAGTGTTTTACAGTGGGTGGATGTTCAGTTCTCAACAAATTTTGGAGTGTGACTGGCTGTGCCAGTGGTTGTTATCTCAGTATTTACATGGGGTGTAGCACCTGAACAACACAGAGTCAGTAACAGCTCTTTTTCTCAAAAGCCTTTTCACTGTTTGGAGGGATAAAGCTAGAAAATGGAATACAGGAATACAGGGGTTAGGGAAGAAGTCTGTGGCTGTACTGGGAAGTCAGTTGCTGAGCTTTTTGCTGTCTGAGCTGGTGAGCTGTGTTTTGGACCATCCTTCCTCCTTTATTCTGTTTGCTTGAGCTAAACTTCCTGTGTTTGAACTTAACAGGGACTCAGAGAAGCAGCTGGACATCAACCTCCTTGTTGGTAGGGTGTATATGCAGGGGAGTTCACTGAGCTTTTCATCCTTAGGAAATGTCACTGAATTCACTAACCTTCAATGCATGCTGTGGCATGTGGTACTGTGCAGCTTCCCAGTCTTTTTCCATAAGATATAATAGCTATATCTTATAATGGGAAACTGCATGCATTTTTCACTGCCTTATGTTCCTGATTGCGTGTGTTTAGGATTAAATCTAATTTCAGTAAAACCCAAGAACAAACATTTAAAATGACCTCTCTCAGTACTAGCAAGGCTACCTTGTATAGGACTACTTGATTTAAGTCAAGAGGGCTTACTTATTTTCCTTTATAAGACTGTATTTAGTAAAATACACTGCAAAGGAGATGGTTAGCTGAAATCCAGAATTTGTAAGCCTTAAGTGGTTTGTTGCTTTTAACGTGTATGCAGAATAAAAGGAAGCGGCTCTTTTTTTTGGGGGCTTATAACATAGAAAAACTTCTCATAGCTTTCAAAGTTGTTGGCATTAAGAAAAGCAACAAAAAGGGTTCTTTAAAATTTAGAAAAACTGGAAACATTCTCTGTTCCTTTCAAGAAGACAAACCGAACAAAATTCCACTGTCCACAGTTCTTCCCAGTAATGTATGAGGATGTGTTTGTGCAGTTCTGTGAGGTTAGGGGACAGCTGAATTATTAGTGATGTATTAGAGAAAACATACTGTGACCATACTCCAGCCAAATCTTGATCTGAACAGCCTTTGTACTACACTTTTAATTTTTTATATATCTTTTTGAACATCTGAACTAACTTATCAGCAGCATCTGAAGCTGCTGTGTGCAAACCAACCCTGAATTTCACAAGTAAGTATGCTATGATGTTGCATTTGATCATTCACCTTTTCTGAAAAGTGGGATTAGTAGGAGTTTACAATTATCTAGCTTTACTTCTCAGTAGGGGCTGTTGCAAAATTAATTGCACTAAGATACTGGAGCATTTTTCATGTGGCAAAAATCACACAGGTCAGAGCTTGCCACTTATATTTTCCAAGATTAGTTTGATGATTATCCTGTAATTAAGCATCAATATTTTTTTCCTGTAGATGCCATTATTTCTATCTCAGATTGTTGTGTCACCTTGCATACCTACTATAAGTGCATAGCAAACATCTTCTCCATACAGTATTTTTTTTTTCTTAAAAAAGATGCTGTAGGCCCCCAAACCCCTTCCCTGTGATGTCCTGAATGGCAGACCCTGACTACTTTTAGTGCAGCGGGAGAAGGGCGTGCTTTTATAAGCCACAAGATGGCACTAAAGAGAAAAGTGACAACTTGGCTATTAAAAAGTGAAAACCAAAGGCAAAATACCATATGCTGAATCACTATTATTTTAATTACAATCACGCTTCTTCTATTGTCAGTTAAATTTTATTTTGTGAAAAGCCTTAAAACTGTAGAGCAGCAAAAATGGTTCATTGCCCCATCCCACATCAAAAGTTATGTTTTAGAGAGAAGGGTTGTCTACTTGGGGTTGTCTACTTCTCACAGTTCCACAATCTCAAGAAGGATAATTGTGATCAAAACGTAGTTAATTTTCTTCTCTAGAGAATAAAGAAATTAAAAAAATCTTTAAAGTGATTCTAAAATATTTCCCTGTGAAGTGAGCAGTGTCATAGAATACCTTGTAGTGTGCTCTGGGACCCACAAAATGATCAGATGTGTTGGTAATGTGTTTTGATGCTTAATGAAATTGCAACTTTGCACCCACCCTGGAAATCAAGTGATCCATGTATAGCCAGAAAGACTGTAATCTGGAATTACTAGTGGGGATATTTTAATGTATTTTGAGCATTGCTTAAAGTTTAAGTTCTGCTGATGGATTCTGCACAGTTTTATCACTGCAAACAGTTACTAGGTTTTGTTGGGGTTTTTTTGTTTTTTTTATAAAATCAGTAACTGGTATTCAACATATAAAGACCTCATTTTATTCACATTATGCACTGTGTTAGGAAGTAAGAGTCTGTTCCTGACGACCCCTGTAAAACCAAACTCAAGCAAATTTTGGCCAAGATGAGCACTGAGGGAAGCACTCCTGCCCATTAACACTTAGCTTTTGCAGGTAACTTCCCTTTGTGGGACTGCCATCCAGCACTCGCTCCATTTTAAAGGCTAGTGGGAAGAAAACTACATCTCAGCATGTACCAAAGAGCTTTGTTGGAATCAATTATAAAACCATGACAAACATAAATACATGTAGTCCTGCTTCCTTCCAGTCCTCATTGAGTTTGCACTCAATCAGAAGTTGGACTGAAGAATTTCTGTTTGTAGAGGCTTGCTATTGGCTTCAGAGATCATTCTTCTCCTAGGACTGTTGCAGGCTGTATTTCCCTTAGCTGTTACATTTTTGCCATATTTTCTTAAATATTATATATTTTATGCTTAACCAGGAGCTTTGTCAAGTCATGGATTCCTAAGGTGGTTTTGGGCTGTGAAGATCAATTCATAAATCCTTAAAATAACTCCCGGAGTCCATAGGAGGGTACAGCTGGTTATGGTGGAGCTGGCATTCACATACTCATGTAGTGTCTACTAGGCACAAAAATGGGCCTGAGGCAAGTGATGGTAAAGCATGACAATGTCTCTAGCATAATGAGGGACACTTTAGCTTAGCTAAATCAGGACACCCATGAGGGAACATCAGACATTCTTTCTTTGTAAAATAAGAAGATGAGACACTGAAAGAAACTGAGGCACGTAAGATGTTTATAGAGCTTTAAATATTAAACTGTCTCCATTGACATCTGGTAACAGAAAACTGCTAATGTATTGTAGAGTTAAATGGACAAAGATATTATCCATAGATTTTTTTTTTAAAAAAGTGTTTTAAAATAAATTTTAATGTAAATAAGCTTTTGCCTTGTCCACTATTACACTTCTTGTATTTTCAGGTAAAAAGGTGCTGAACTAGCAGATAGTTCGTCATCTAGGTGTGGAAATGGTTTCTAACACATTTTGAAGTTTCCACAAATTACTGTCCTCCCCCTGAGACTAACTTCTTACCACTAATTGATTCCAATTAGCCAGTTTTAAGTGTAATTATTCAGTGAAAGAAACAAAAAGTATTGTATCTATGCTGTGTACCCCACTACTACTAACATGGCATTATTGAACCTGTGGAATTGAAATTGTTCATGCTTGGAAAAAATACGGCTTCGAGAAGCTGTGTTTAAAAAAAACAAACATACAAACAAAAAAGCCAACCTTGGTAAAAGAACTGAAATGTACTTTAATTAAAACTTCCTAGTGGAGAATGAGGACCCTTGTTTTCCTTCTAAACTGTTGCTGAAATGAGGAAAAAGAAATGAATGAAAAATCAGTTGCTGAACTGATTGACATGGATAAATATGAAAACATGTGGGGAAAATAATGCATCCCAGCCACCTAATTTGGAAATTTAAACTATTAAATTTTCACATGAAAGTAGGTATTTCTATCCTAAAACTTGAGATAGAAAATACTGGCTTTTGAGTAAAACCTTCTAGTTTTAGTTGGTTAGCATAGTTAGCATAGTCTTAAAAGGCTGAAATAAAAAGGAAGAAAATACCACAGCAAAGGTTGGCCATGATACAATTTCAAAGAACAGGGTGAATGGGAAGCAGAGGGGTGGTCACTGGGGTCTTGTGGTACATAGGCTACACACTATTGATGCCTCCTCAGATGCTACTTCCAACTCAAGAAGTGCCTGCAAAGAGGTGATGATGAGAGAGAAAAGAGGAAAGAGGATCCAGATTAATAGGAAGCCTGTCCCTCCTGTGGTAAACTGTCAGCTTCTCAATAGATAGGACTTTACCCCCAGCATAGTGCAACACTGTGCCCCTTCCCCTTATGTATGTTTGTTTATAAAAGGCGAAATAAATCTTAAAGCCTTATCTAATCATCTGACCGTCTCTAATTATAAACTAAACATAAATACTGCTTAATGCAACTGGAGTCAAGCAAGAAAGAAGGTCATTTATACAGATGACAGAAGGGTAAAGGAAGAGAGGAGAATGATGGAAGGAAAGTTCCTTTTCTTGTTATGTTTAAGCCAGCACAAATCACTGTGTATCAGCTTGTTTTACAACCCAGTGTTTTGGATTTTAATTAGAATATCTTTCCCATAGCATTTTTCTTGGCAGTAATTTTTAAACTAAACAGAAGGTGTATTCCCCAGAGCCATATATTAAACCTGACATGTTAATGATAATGTCATCTGGCCGAAAAAAAAAAAAAAAAGCAAAACCTAAGCCCCGCTAAAGGTAAGACCAGTCCCAATCCACTTCCTTTTGCCCAGTTACAAGCCTCAGGAGGCCACAACAGTCCCATTAGGCAGTAGCACTTCTTTGGGGAATTAGTGTTAACTTGCAAAGCCACCAGATTAGGCTGTTAATTTTCTTTTTGCCTCTGTGGCAACCTGTTGCAGCTTGGAAACAGTCATCCACCATTTGGTCTCCTAACAGCCACATGGAAGTCTGTAGGAAGAGAATAATAGTTCACAATACTTTAGGAGGTCACCTAACTGGTATGTTTTGACCCACATGTTAGAGCTATGAGTTACAGTCCCTTTTAGCACTTAAACAGAAGGGATTAAGAACTACAGGTAACCTTGACTTTGAAGTACACAAAGAGAATTCAACCATGACCACAGAAATGGTTGAAAGGGTCAGGGGAGTACTGACTAATGTGGCCTAACTTGGTTTTCCCCCTGTAATTCTTCCCTGGATAAATTCCAGGGGTTTTTCCTGGGCTTTGCACAGGAGGACGAGCTGCTTACTGTGGGGGGTTTTGCATGTGAGTGGGCTCAGTATGACAAATTCATCCTGTAAACCTTTGGTAGACAGAGATGAATAAAAGATGGATTACTCAGGTAAAAAGCAGAAAAAGTTAGGCAGCCTTCATGTGCTGATCTCCTCTTTGGATGAACTCTACCCAGCTTCATGATGTACAATAAGGTTGTTCGTTTATAAAGCTTTTCTTCCAAGACTGTAAGCACCAGTGCGAATACTGAGAGGTATGCCCATGCAATCTTAACATACCATAATCCACAGCCATATGGGCTTTGTCAGCTCTTCACTGCCCACAATACAAGCTGGTATGGAATTGGAAACTTTGAAGTTTATCCATGCTCTGTCTAAGGGGGCTCATCTTCATAGCAATTCATTTCAGGTGAGACATGCTTTTTTATTTTGTATGAGTAACTGAAACCCTATCTTATAAGCTCATAAAACAAGATTGCATACAAGATGTTGATGGCCTAGGGGAAACTCTGAACAACTGGGAGTCATTATCAGGATTTTGCTGAAAAAAGTGATCCATTATCTGATGTATTTTCCAACAGTCTTTGCAGAAAGACCAAAGGAGATGCAAGCTTCAGAGGCAATGCCTATGAAACCCGTGTCTATGCTTTCAGCTGTGGACAAATGATTGCAGAGAGTAGCATTTGAGAACAACATAATAAGTTAATACCTCCCTTGATCTGTATCTGGTCAAACTACATTTTAGAAACCCAATATTATTAATATGAAGAAGAGGTTAATATCATAATGTGCAGTTTTAGAATGACAGATGAGTGAAGGCACAATGAGCTGTTTGACACAGTACCTAGCAGCACCTTGTTGTAAGGCTCCAGACTGACAAGAATCTCAAGGAGAGGAGTGAGGGAAGTGAGGGTGGGGCTGCAAACCTCTCAGTGCTTTGTCTGAATAATGGGACCCAAGTTGGAGGTGAAGGTAAGCAGCTTTAACTCTTGTCACTCATGCTTTGCTCCAGTGTTTTGACTCTGCTATTTCAACTTGGCTAATGAGGAATTAGGTTCACAACTTCTTACTAGCATGAAGCTTAAATCTTTAACATACTGTCTCTGATACTGACCCTTCAGTCTATGGAATAATATTATCAAAGCTGAGTTGTGTGACTGGCTCCCCCAGTTGGTTTTGGAAGATCTCAGTTCAGAGAGTTAGGTAGTTGTTGAGAATATATATATTCTGAGAAGAATATATATTCTGAGAATATATATTGAGAAGGCCAGAATGATTCTCCCATGCTCTCACATGCAGCTGTACATCCCTCTATAAAAGCGGCAGAGCTGGTTAGCCCAACTGCCTGGCACTCAGCACTTTTCTGAGGCTTCACAAAAACCTTAACTTATGCATCTTGTAGCTATTCAATTGTTAAAAATGGGGTTAAAAATATTTGTAAATGACACTCATACTGTTCCACCATCTTCCAGGCTACTTCTGTTCTTGAAGCACATCTTTGCCTGAATGTCTCTGCTGATGGGAACAAGCGTAACTTAAAAGCCATTGCAGAAAGCAACAAAACCACTACATATTTTACTAATGCCTGACACTGACAGCCTGCACACAAAATCTTAAAATCACTCAGGCAATCCTTTTGTGCACTTTTAAAGCTGAAACATATAGGAGCTGACATTTTAAACCTGTAGCTTTGGATGTTATTTTGTAGTGCCAAGTTTATTTTCTTTTTTCCCTCCAAGTCATACAGTAATAGTTTTCTACCTTTCTGCCTCAAAATTCAGTCAACAAATAATAAAGACTATTTTCAGAGAGTAAAATGTTTCTGTTCCCTGGCCTTGTGTAACAGGTGGGCAGCCAAATAATGCCACAGTAAATATGTGCAAATGCTAGTTAAGGAGCAAAATCTTAATCCTCCTAGGACATACAAACACAAGCAGCCAGTGTATCACCATCCTTACAATTAAGGATAGCTAAGATTACAAGCCATAAAATAAAAACAAAGGCTCAATTCCTTCTGAGGAGAGCAGAGCTATACATTATATAATTGTTATATAGGAAACTGGTAAACTCCTTATACTTAGTCTGATATCCCTTAGAGTAGTATGCCTTCAGATTAAATTGGTTTGAGAGCCAATAAATGATAGTTTATATTCTGCAACTGCATGCCAAGTCAGGTAACATTTCCAATTGTAGTAGATTCAGACCAGGGATTTCTTTGGGAAGTAAAATGGCCAATATATCACATTTCATGAAAGCAGCAATCTGCAGATTTGCTTTGCTTATGAAAGAAGCAGAAGACTTGATTTTTTTTCCCCTTTGCAGAATACCAAAAAGAATATTTGTCTCAAAAGAGCTGCCCTGACAAAGTGGACACTGTCCTTGGGTGGAGGCCTCCTTCGATAGCCATCTGGACTCTGTTTTCTGAGAGAGACCCTCATTTGGGGAACCACCCTGATAAACAGGGCCCTATTCTCACAAGAGCAGCCCCTCCTTTAGTGGCCACCCTGATCAGCTGAACACTGTCCTTGCAAGGGGAGCTGTTTGATGGCCACCCTGACAGGCAGGACACTGTCCTTATTCCATAAGGGACAGGGGGAGGCAAGCTGCACTGTGGGGAGGCAGAGTGACATCTTGTGTGTGCCCCGGGTAAAGACACTGGAGAGGGTGCATGCACAGAAATAAGGGTTATTGCTTTGTCATCCCATTTGGAGGGGGCCAAGTGAACACCTGGCTTTGCAAGATACGCCAAAGCCCCCCCCCCAAAAGGTGGGATCAGGCGGCATAAAAAAGGCACACTTGAAATGCTGGATGTATGCCCGCCACCCAAGGACCACAGCTTCCTACCAAGATCATCACTGGATCCAAGAGTGGTGATGTCCTTCCTATGTCATCTCTCTCTCTGTTTCTAACCTTATCTGGGCACATAAGGATAACATAGTTTCTGACTTTGTTAAGTTTTACTACCCATGGTTTTGATAAGTTTTGTTAGTTGTAACCTGTTGTTTTGACAACTTCCTTAAATTTTGCTAAATTGTAATCCATTGCTTTGAAAGTACCATCATTTATAATTCTGCTAGTTGTAATCTGACATTACTTAAAAGTAAGATTTTAAAGTAAATTGTGTTTTTATACAAGCCTCCTGGGTAATAATCTTACTCATGCAGAGAATTCCTGAACTTAATCTTGCCAAATTGTTTGCTAAAAGTGTTTAATTACAGCAGGAGGAAGATTGGGCCCAGCTGCACCTAGGCTCCAGTCTGAAGTTTAGAAACCAAGGGGGTCCAGTTTGAATCTCCCTGGGTTGACCCCATTCTCTGGGGAACTCTACCTGCAACCACTCTGTGGGATATGATATTTGGTTTGGCCCCCACATCTGGGGAACTGTGGTTACTTTGTGAGACATGACAGTGCCATACCCACCTTGTGGGGCATGACACCCTTCAATATGGAAAATAAGGCCCTTATTCTGCAAATTGTTGTGTATGCATTTAACTTGATGTACAGCACATATCCCTGTGGATTCAAAAGCACTGAATACTGTGGATAAACACACCTGTAACTGCTTAGAAGACTGGATCTAAGGAGCCTCAAAACCTAAAATGAATAGCAAATTTTTGAAGTATACAAGCAAAATAAGGGGAACATAGATTCATTCAGACACTCAAGATCCCCGATGTATATATTAATTCTGTGTTTCTGCAGTCCCTACATGCAAAAGTTTTGGGGGGGGCACGAGGGGAGGGAGCAGCGGGCAGAGGGAGGGAGGTGGAAGTGGGCTCAGATTCCATAATTCAGTTTTTCAGCCCCGGGGTTCACTCCTGGAACTACTCAAGCCACGTATTGGTGTATTACCCGAGGCAGCGTTTAGCACATCCTCAAATCCTTTCAGCTGAGAAGCGGGGTCCATCACGGCCAGGAGGGAAAGCAGGAGGGAGTAGGCTGTCCGGGGACCTCAGAGTAACGGCAAGGAGGTTTCTTAAAGTCCCAACCGACATTTACGGTGTGCTTTTTCTCGGCGTATTAATCCTATTGATTTAAGTACGAGTATTTATCCTCTTTTTCGTCTCTATCCCCACACCTTCGTGTGCCAGCCTCATTGCCCTCCAAACGAGCAGCCTGTGGCTCCTTCTTAAGCCTATGGAAATACGACAGGGTATCGGCGTTCAGTATTTCTGCGGAGAGCACATTCGTATGCGTACAATCCCGGGAAGTCTTGCGGCTCGCAGGGTCCGCAGCCGGGCAGGCTCCCGCCGCCGCCCTAGCGACCTCCCCTGGAGCTGCCGCCTGTGACACACCGGAGAGAGAGAAACCTCCCTCGTCCCCGCACCGCCCCCGCCTCCCGCCCCCGCCCGCTCCCTCGGGGCGCCGCCGTCACAGCCGGCAGACGGAGCAGCCGCTGAAGGCGAGGGGCGGCGGGGTTTGCCCGCCTCTCCTCCCTTCCCATCCCTTCCTTTGCCTCTCCCCGGTGCCTATATATAGCCGCCTCTGCCCGAGCCAACCGGGAGAGCGCTCGGTACCTGCAAGAGACAGGAAAGACAAAATAAGAGCGAAGCCGTGAGGAGTGCCTCTCCGGAGCGATCGAGCCCCGCTAGGAGAAGAAGGACGGGCCCGGCGCCGCTGTCCGGTGCCACCGGTCCCGGTGCCGCTGCAGCCCCTCGAGGGCCGCCTGACCCGCGCCGGGACTCGCATGGCTCGGGCACTGCTGGGGCCGGGCTCGGCGCCCGACCCCGTACCCGGCTCGGGACGCGGGCGAAGAACTCCCTAAGGGCGGCGGCAAGACCGGGGGGCCGGGGCAGCAGAGATCTCCTCCTTGTCACCGAGGTGCGCTCGGCCGCTGGTGCTGAAGTGCCCCGCAGAAGCCGCACAAGTTGCCTCCGCGACCGGACGGCAAGGAGCCCCCGCCATCGGCTCCTGCCCCAACCCCGTCCCGTCCTGTTCCCCCGCCTGCGGGGCTGCCGGCAGTCGGGCTGATGCGGCTCTTCGGGAAGTGAGAGACAGCGCGGCGGCGCGTCCCGCTCAAAAGGGCCGAGGCCTCCACCCCGCCTCGCAGCCTCCCATGCCTTCAGGGACCCCTCGGGGGGTGGCGGCCCCGGGGGAAGCGGGGTCGGCGCTGCCGTAATGGCCCCGAAGGAGAAGCAGAAGTGCCCGCCCGTCACCCCAATGATGATCGAGGAGGAGGCCGCTCTGCGGAACGGCAGCGGGGGGCTGCCGCCGGGACCCTGGGCCGAGGCGGCGGGGCCGAGACCCCGTACCACGGAGCAACACATCGCCGTGCACAAACGCCTGGTGCTGGGCTTTGCCGTTTCCATCCTGGCGCTGCTGGCAGTGACCATGATCGCCGTGCTTCTTAGCGTCCGCTTCGAAGAGTGCGGCGCCACCGCCGCCGGTTCGCCAGGGACCGGCAGCAACGGGAGTCACTCGGGAGCGGCCCAGCAGCCGTCCGGAGAGGGGCAGCGCCCCGACCGGCCCGAAGAAGAAGAGGCGACGCAGGTTGGGGAGGCGGCAAAGGTAAAGAAGGAGGAGGAAGAGGAGGAGGAGGAGTGGCAGCGCCGGCGGGAGCCACCGCCCTGGGCCCGGCACCGGCTGCCGCTGCACCTGCGGCCGCTGCACTACAACCTGATGCTCAACGCCTTTATGGAGAACTTCACCTTCAGTGGGGAGGTGAACGTCCAGCTGGAGGTGCGCAACGCCACCCGGTACATCGTGCTGCACGCCCACCGCATGCATATCGAGGTAGTCCGCGTGGCCGAGGACAAGCTGGCTGGCGGCGTGCGGGTGGCCCGCTCCTTCCTCTAC
The DNA here is from genome assembly GCF_036169615.1 of Heliangelus exortis. Taxonomy (NCBI): domain Eukaryota; kingdom Metazoa; phylum Chordata; class Aves; order Apodiformes; family Trochilidae; genus Heliangelus; species Heliangelus exortis. Next base: position 132,800,998 of record NC_092422.1, read on the forward strand.
CCCCAGACCCAGGTCTTCGTCGTCGTTCTCAACCGCAGCCTGGAGGTGGAGAGAAGTTACAACCTCAAGATCATCTATAATGGCTTCATCGAGAACGAGCTGCTGGGCTTCTTCCGAAGCTCCTACGTCCTCTACGGCGAGAGAAGGTAGCGGAGGGGCCGCGTTCCTCAACTCAACTCGGGTCGAAGTTGGCAGCCCCCGCCCCTCCGCGGCAGCTAGCGCCGAAATTCGGCGGCAAGAGGGAAACGGAGGACGGGCGGCGCTGGTACCCGGAGGGCCGCGGAGCCGCCAGGCCGGCGAGGCCGCGGTCTCCGCCCCGCCCCGCACTGGGGGTTTCGGAGTGCTGGGCCCGGCCGGCTGCCGCGGCGGGAAAGATGGGGATAGGGGACGGCGCGCGGCAGGGCCGCGGGACGCCCAACTGTTCGGTGAGCGCAGGCTGGGCCTCACCTCTGCTTCGCTGGGGGTCTCCACCGCTGTCTGCCCGCTCCCGAAAGCTGGCGCTGGGGAGGCGGAGCTGCTGAGGTTCTTGGCGGCCGCCAGCCCTTCTCCGCTCCGCCCCGCCGGCCGGAGTTGGGGGAGCGGCTAGAGGGTGGGGGGGAAGCGGAGGCGGCGGCTGAGGGGGTGCGGGAGCGATGGGGGTGGCGGGCAGGCCGGGCGGGCGGAGCTACCTGGATCGGGCCGGGCTGCGGGTCGACTTTGGGCTAGGGCCGGGCCGGGATAATCTGAGGCCAACGGCAGGTGAGCGGAGCGCCCCGCCTCGGGCGGCTGAGGCTGCGGGTTGTAGCCGGTGGGTGAGGAGATGCTCCCGCCTGCTTGGAAATGGACAGTTGCAATGACTGAGCCTCCAAAGGAGGCAGGAGTTAAAGCATGCTGCCCATTCTGTTCCTCTTGGGAGTGAGGATTCCGGGTCTGTCTGACAAACACTTTTTTTGATAAACAGAAGGTTTTTGGCTACTATATGTCCTGGTGTCACAGAGTTTGCCAGGTTACAAATAGCAGCACTTGGGAATTGGGGTGTATGTGTGTGGCGAAACGTCTCTGCGGTTTTGTTTTTATTTCATTATTTGACAAAAAGGCAACGGGATGGCATTTCACTTAGCGTGAATACATTTACGCCACCTGCTGCAACTGAATTGGCTGCAGATGAACACCAGCGACGGGGCAAAGCTTGACGGTGTTCACTGTTCCGTGCGGAACGAGATTCGGCCTTAATCTGTATTTACCGCTGTTACTGTAACTCCTGGGCGCCTGTCGAGGCCCGTGTTACGGTGGGCAGGGTCATAGGGGAGGCCACGTTCAGGCTGTCACACGTTTCTTTTATTTATTTATTTTTTAAGTAGTCTTCTCTTTTAACCAGACTTCCTAATAGAAAGGTAATAATTGATAGTTCTGGCATGGCCCATCATTTAGAGTTAGTTTCTGTTGAAGTTGTTCTCTTACTGCTTTGGTCTGGGAAGAGTTTGTAATTGGAAGAATTAAAAAAAAAAAAAAAAAAGTAAATTGTACAGAAAGAGAAAGGGTGCTCACTAACTCAAATCAACAGCTCTTGTATTAAAATGTATTTTTGTTACTATGATTGCTGGTGATTTGAAACAGCCTGAAATTAGAACTGAAAGCAGGATTGAAACTAAGTTTGTGCAATTTGTCACCACAGTGAAATAAAACACAAATTTGGAAAAGCGTGGTTGTAGGAAATGACGCAGATAAAAACGCCTTTTATTTCTGAAGAGTGAGTGAGGTAGTTGGGAATTAGTGAAGACTTGTATGGAAATGGACAAATCAGAAGACAAAGAACTGCTGGCAACAGGGGGCTCACTTTACAAATTCACTTTACAAACCTCACTTTTACAAACTCACTTTACAAACCCAAGAAATTATTTAACCAGTTATTATTCCTGTGTATTTAGACATTGTATAGGAATAATTGAACAGTGAAATAGGTGTTGTATTACACCTGTAATTATTATACCTCATTATTATTACATTATTACATTATTATACCTCAGTACTGATGCCCCAGTTATGATTAAAAAAAAAAAAAGGGAAAAAAAAACCCAGCAGAAAAAGGCCTATTCATGTTCAGGCTACATAAAGACATGGAGTGAAAGGCCATGGTAAAATGTTTTTCCCAGTACTCTTTGTGTAACTTTTCAAATATAAGTTGCTTTGGTTTTAGTGCACTTGAATATAGCCATATTTGGCGAGATCCTTACCTTGTGTCATGTAGCTTTGTTATATTGAAATCAGTGTCATTTTTTCTTTTCAGCTCTTATATCTCTTTCAGTAAAATGCTGGTTTTGAAATTAATCAGCATGTGGTTATAGTTTCAGGTGCTTAATAGAGGTACTCTTTTTTCCCTTTTCAGCTGTCACAGGCTTAAAGACTCACTGTAGTATAAATAATACACACTGAAAATCAGGGTATGCGTTTGCAGTGTAAGGATTTGCATTTTGATTAATAACCCATTTTTAATGTAACACATAACCATTTGTAGTCCTTAAATATGGATGGCTTCTTATATGACAGATAGACAGGCTTCTCTTGTGCTCTGGGAGTTCCAGAAGGACTGTAGCTTTTTGACATCTTTATATTTGATTAAAATACAGCAACATCATTGGAATAGCAGTTGCTATAAAAAGATCTAAACATTAATTTTTCACTTTGTTGTATGTGGAGAGTGAATAACTATCTGTGAAGCTTTACAAATGAACTAATACCCTCACTTTATAATTTTTTTTCTTAAACTTAGTTCATTTTTTGTTGTCTTCAGCGGTTAAAGTCATAACCTGAAATGTTGATAGCTGCACAGAAGTATTTTCTTACTGAAATCTTTGGTAATGTAATTGAAATGTCAAATGCAAGTGGTACACTGCAAACTTACTTTGCATTATGTGCCAGAGTTTAGTGGCAGTAATTAACAGAGATGTAATACAGAGCTACTGTAAAGTACTGTAGGAACAGGCATGCATACTTTAAATGAACATAAAACCTTGGCACAAATTAAAAGGAAAGAAAATTCTTACATCATGGAGACAAAACAAATAGACATTCTCCCATCTTATAGATAGGTTGTTGAGGAAACATGTCTTCCTTTAACAGATGAAGCGGAATTAGAACACCTGCAACTTACTGCTGTGGTATTCTGAGAAGACAGGCTGCAAGACTGTCATTCCCAGAAGCACAACTTTTTATGGTGATGTTTTTGGGAATTGGAGATATAAATGTCAGTACTCACTCAGAGAGGTGTCTGGAGAGATAAATGAAATGCTCAACCTGCTCTTCGCTAGAGAAGTTGTGATTGTTTTTGCCTCCTAACACAGAGAAAAGTAGATTTATATAACAGTGTTGTTTGTTTGTTTGTTTGTTTGTTTTTAAACATGGTTAAGGGTTTAGTCTTTTGGAAGCAGTTTTTAAGTTTTTGTTTTGCTTTGTGGGACAACAAGCAAATTGATGCTTGATAGTAATGTGTGTGTTACAAATGTCACTGTTACAGGTAGTTGATGTATTTTTAGTATGAAATACTGGCTGCCCAGTGTTTGCTCAGTTATGTGTATGCAAATATATCTGTCTGTAAAATGCAGTCTACCAGGTTCCACTGGTCTGTCCACCAATTGAAACTGGTTCAATGGCCTAAAACATAACAAATATTAAGAGACTACTGGTAAAATCTCTTGAGAAGTAAAGGGGGGGGGAGAAGAAAAAGCCAACTTTACTTATTTAGAGACTGTCAGAATATATACAGTGTTCCCTAAGCATTTGTTTACATGTTTGAGCTCATTAAAATTTTTAATTGCGGAGGAAAGTTCATTATTCTTGCTTTATTAATAACAGGCCAGTACACTTTTCCATGCTCACTTGAAGCTCCTGTTGATGTCTTTAGCTGTTTAGAGTGTGTCTGGAATGCAGAATCGAATCCATTTGAAATACTTTGCATATAAATTAACTTGTTTTTCTTCACCTAATTGGCTGGTTTGGCTTTGTTGCATTAGTGCAGATCCACTAATAATCTGGAATTTTATTGGATTAACAGTGAAATACCTGGCACCAACTTTTTACCTTATATTTAGCAACCTTATGCTGAGTTATTATTTTAGTAATCCATGTTTTATAATAAGTCAAGAAAAATGCAGTAAGCTGAATTCCTTCAATAATTGCTAGTCTAATAAGGTCCTTTATTTTAGTCAAAAGACTAAACTTCTGCTTGGGTGGTGAAATGTTTTTTAAAGTTTTAAAAATTCAGTATGATTGGGAAAGAGGTGATAACTTCACATGAAAATATATATCTAGTTCCATCAGGTCTGGATACACTATAACAAGACTTAAGTGTAATATTTCAGGAAAGTAATTTTAAGTTTTTATAAAATAATGCTCCAAAATATGTATCAAACCCAAGAAGTTTTCAAAGTTAATTAGATATTTTATTTTCCTTATGGGCTACCCATATTTTCCTCCCTCTGCATTAAAGAGTACTGTATTGCAGAATAATGCATATAGTAATAGTAGGTGTCACCATTTTCATTATATCAAATCTATCCACTCATCCACTTTCCCCAGAGAAATAACAAGTCAATATCTAAAATTCTGATAAATATTTACCTAGTATCTAAAATTGCATGGTTATTTCCACTGATGGAACCTTGGAAAGCAAGACATGAATCAGTACCACTCAAAAGGCCTGCTTATGTGCTACATTTACAGCTATATAGTTGTCTCTAGTAATTTTCTTGTCCTAATGCTTCCTGATAATATTCCTATCAAATGCCATAATTCAACTTTTTAAGTGGAGCTTCTTGTTTCTGCAAATAGATTACTGTACTTGGATTTTTCCCAAATGTGTAAATATGTCTCCCCAGAAAGGTTACTATTCTCTATCTAGACTAAAAATCTCTGTAGTTCCAAAGAAAACTGTTAAGAGATGTTATATCAAACTAAAGCCTTCCCATTCTATCCAATGGCAGAATAAAAAGTTTTTCCTCCTTCAGAGATCTTTTCATAATCTGATTTACCGGTTTGTTCTCCATGAAAGACACCAGAAAAGCAAAGAGTATGTAGAAGAATGGTGAACTGTCCTCTCTACCTCTTTAAGCATTTGCTTGTATCTGTAGTTCTACAAATCTTTCAGAATGTTTTTTTGGACTTGCACAGTCACAGCATTGCTGTGTGTCTCAGACCTACGTGCAACCATTACTGTAAGTAATCAGTAGTGGAAAACACTGGCGCTCTTTAGTGTAGTGTGTGACTGTAAGTTCTCATGTCCAAATAAAGGTAAAGTGCCTCAGGGTGCAGTGCAGTGAACACCTCTTTCACTGTTAAATCATGGTTTGAAATGAGGACTGTGCTTACTTGTTTTGCATTGTATAACCAATATAGGCTCACTTTTATACTGATGAACAAAACTGCTAGGACCTGAAGTTTGATACAAGGTGAGGGATTATTTATTTAATGTCGGTGTGGTGTTTGCACATTTGTAGAAAATTATAGACCATTACTTTTTATCAATTGCACTGCAGTACAGGGAGTAAGAACAAGCTAAAGCAGTGTTCAAACACTCTGTTTTGTACAGTTTGTTTCCCCTCTCCCCTTAAATTGCAGTAGCCAAGCAATATCTTTGATTCATCCATGATCAAGTGCAGTGCACAGTTAATAATCACTGATTTTTTTGTTTGTTTGCTTTTTTTCCCAGATTTCTTGGGGTTACGCAGTTTTCTCCTACCCATGCCAGAAAAGCTTTTCCTTGCTTTGATGAGCCCATCTACAAGGCCACTTTCAAAATCAGCATCAAGCATCAAGCAGCATACTTATCTTTATCCAACATGCCAGTTGAAACTTCTGTGTTTGAAGAAGATGGATGGGTTACAGATCACTTTTCGCAGACTCCTCTCATGTCCACATATTACCTAGCTTGGGCAGTGTGCAATTTTACGTACCGGGAAACTGTCACCAAGAGTGGAGTAGTAGTAAGTATTTTAATGTTGTAGTAAGTATTTTAATGTTGTATCGAATACATCTTATAATTTTGAAAACCCTCACTTTTTGTAAAGGATGATAACATCAAGTACTCAAACTGTTTCCTTGAATAGTATTCTTAAAATTTGCTAGTTTATTTAATGATAGCCTGTACTGTTCAGGACCTTTTTTGAGATTTGGCCAACATTTTTTTTTTGTCTGATGCTTCTTGTAAGTGCTTAGCTTAATAGGTGTGGTTGTCTGATGTAAATTTTAAGCTTTTAAACATGCTGTTTCACTTCACTTGGATTTTTTTTGGGAAGTTTTCTCTTGTTTTTCCTGTAGCCTATTTGATACCATTGTTAGTGGGACTATTTATTTTAAAAAGTTAGTGATGCTGGCAAGGTTTTCAGTCATCATATTTCAGTACTGACATATCTCTTGGTGTGCTGTGTGCTACCTCAAGAGGCTGAAAGTCTGTCTCTGATCTCTTGCTCAGGAGCAGGACTTTACAACCTACCAGCTCCCTGTGGAGCTAGAGGTTGATGGAAGTACTAACTTTCTAGAGCTGTTGTTTCCAAATATGGCACAGTTCCAGGAGTTAAGCCATGAAAAAAAAGAGAAGAAATCCTTTATTCATGTCAGTTTTGTTTTTGTTTACAAATATCAAGCTCAGAACTGTGTAACAAGCCAAAACACACATGAGAAATGCTTTCAGCATTAGTACAATATTTCACGGTGCTGTCGTCTTGATTTTTCAGGTGATCATACAGAGAAACCCTGCCTTAGTTAGTGAGAATAACGAAACAGCTAGTTCTGGAAACAGAGGACTAGGTGGCAATTTAAGCTATGTGCCTGAGCAAAGGGGGTGTTTTACTTCTGCAAATGGTCTATGACTTTGTACTGTAGCTTGGGGGCATAAGGAGGGTTCCCTTCCTGCAGGTTACCTTCCATGGCTGATCATGTTGGGAAGCTTCTCCATAGCCACTTATAGCTTGACTAAGCATTGGGCTGTCGTAGAGGGAGCTTATCCCACCTTCTCTGAGCCAAAAATATTCTCTGCTTTCCTGTGTCAGCCTTTAGCTCTGTAGAGTCCTATGATCTGGCTGAAAAGGGACCAGAAAAAATAAACGAAAATGTGGTAATTTTTCAGCCCTAGTACAGACTCAAGGCTGCGATGATCAATGCTGAACCCAGGACAGCCCTCTGCATTGGCATCTCTCACGTAGGCCATCCTGAAATGGTCAGGAAATAAGTATTGTTTTTGTCACTGAAACAGCTAGGTAGGACACTGGGCAGCTTTCACTCCTTTACAAGCTTTTCATATCATGTCCAGAAGACTATGACACTACCCTCTGGATGAACAAAAGGAGAGGAAGAAACATGCCTAGAAAACCTTTGGGTTTTTCAGGTTGTGGGTAGTTTGTTTGTTTACTTGCTTGTTTTCAGCTAGGTTATTGCTCTATTTAGTGAGTTAATTTAGAAAAGGGTCTCTCAAGTGCCAAGGTAAAGAAGTAAGGAGGGATAAGTAGATGCCTGGTTCTTACTGTTGCTACCGAAAAATTAATTATATTTACAAGAGGGATTGCTCTTCCAATGAGGAATTAGTTGCCTCTCTCTATTATGACAGTCATAGAATCATATGGAAGGGACCTTAAAGATCATCTAGTTCCAACTCCCTGACAGGGGCAGGGACACTTCCCACTAGATCCTCTGGAAAACCTGTTCCAGTGTCTTCCCCTCCTCACAGCAAAAAAAAATTCTTCCAAATATTTGATCTAAATCTACCCTCTTTCAGTTTAGAACAATTATCCCTTGTCCTATCACTACACTCACTGATAAACAGGAGTGCTCAATGGCATAGTAGAACAGCGTGAGATGTATCAGGCCATATCTTGCTCCCTATCAACTAGTACTTAAACAGACCTCTGTCCAGGTCAGAGTTGATACTTTTTATTGTAATGTACTCTTAACTGCTGAAGGATTTAATCTTAACCTAAGAATGGCTTGATATTTTTCAGCTTTAGAAAATACTGGGTACATGAGGTTCTCCTTTAATGAAATAGATGTTTGTGGTATTTAATCTAATAGGTAGGTCTTGTATTCCTTGTGCTCTAATACAGTGTAATGCTTGCAAGTTTTTCCTACATCATAGTACCCTGTTATCTCACTTTGAAATGTTCTAGACTCATCTGAGAAACAGCTGCAAGCAGTCTATCTTTAAACAACAGTGTAAGCAAATGCATGAAAAATGGAGGTTGGACCTTAAGACCATCAATCTGAAAGATAAAACCTACTTCTCTAGCTCATTTTCTTGTGTTATTTAGAGCTCATATCCTGCAGGCTTTTGCTGGTTGAATATGTTTGATACCCTGAAGACTGAGGCACACTCATGGCTTACAGACAATAATTCATAGCTTCCCACTGTTCTCGTATTTAGCAAAATGGTTCTGAAGGCTTTAGGTTTAACAGGAATCCAGAGAGAACATCCAAATATTAATTTGTTAGGAGTTTGTGGTTATTAGGACCTGATAGTTATGCTTGAGTCTGTGGTTCAGTATATGTAGAACATACATGTATGTATACTCCACTGTCTTGGTAGAACTGTTGTACAGAACTTTGCCAACAGTTTTGCAAAATGATGGATAATCTTTGTAAAGATGTGAAGATGAAAAACCTATATAGGTTGTGATAGTCTCATATAATTGTTTGGTTAGTTTAGAGTTTTACCTCTTGTTTTTTGTAGTACCCCTATCACATAGGTTATGTTAATTTACACCGAGTTATTGAGTATATTTTGCTATTTTTCAGTCCATTTGTGATCTGATAATTTTTCATTTTTGTTCAATTTTGTTGAAAGAGTATCTTTTAAGATATGAACTTATGGCAAATGCTTTAAAGCTGTGTTCATTCAGATGAACTGCTGAGGTAATCCATCTTTTTGAGTCTTTTGTATTGAAATACCATGAGTTCATGCACACTACTGGGTGAATATGAAATTACATAAAACATGGCTTATGCAATTCTAAGCCTTTTGTTTTCCTTCAAATCCTTTTTCACTGCTCCCATATCCATGACCATGAGCATAAATATTTGATAGAAGTATTCGCTCCTGAAAATGAATGTTCAGGGAAATTAACCAAACGCCTGTATTGAAACATATTCATGGGCAGTTTCTTGCTTCAGTGAATGCAATGTATACTGGAATGTTTAGACATACAGCAAATATCTAAAACATTAGAGCTTGCATATACGTTTACTTCTGTTTTGCACTTCTTGAACCTGATAATGGTTCACAAAGCATTTGGGCGGAGGTAGGGGAAAGGAACGGGGAACTGTCCTTTTGGATTTTGACAGCATGCTAGTGATTAAAGTCTCACTTCTCTTCCAGCTGACTAGGTTTAGTAAACTGCTATGGTGAAGGGTAGATAAATTTCTCGAGGAATAAAAGAAACCATGAAATTAAAAGCAGGTTTGTTCTCAAAACTGGTTAAGTTCAGCTGTTCAGTTTTTTCCACGTTCTTTGTCAGTAATTCTTAAATCCAAAATGCTGCTGGCTGGACTGTATAGTCTGTCATATAATCTGTGTTTTTTTCACCATTGTCTTTATCTGTCCTTTCAATCCGTGAGGCCTTTTCCTGCTATTGCTACTTTATTTTTCCCCTGTGAGAATTTAGTTTTACTCCATGTTTAACTGTACTTCTATTTGTTTCTCATTGTTTCTTTGTCAGACAGACATGGAAACTCAGTACATTGGGTATGTCTTTCCACTGAGACTGTCTTCCCTATGAAACCACAGGTTAAGTCCCTTTTTCATAGAATCAGAATTGCTCAGGTTGGAAAAGACCTTCGAGATCATTCAGTATAGCGCTGTCCTAACCCTATTAATGCTATTCCCGATGACCCACCACTAAACCATGTCCCCAAGCACCACATCCAGGCAATTTTTAAATACATTCAGGGATGGAGACTCAACCACCTCCCTGGGGAGCCTGTTCCAGTGCTTAACAACTCTTTCTGTAAAGAAATTTCTCCCGATATCCAACCTAAATCTATCCTGATGCAACTTGAAGCCTATTCCCCTTGTCCTGTCATCTTTTTTCAGCTAATTCTTTTACTTTCAGTTAGTAGGAGGAGTAAGTGCTCAGGGCTAAAGAAGGACATATCAGTGGAGATGAAATGAATGCATTGCTGGAAAGAGATGTTTCAAGGAGATTAATCTACCTTTCTTCTCTTTTGCCGTGGTTGGAGTGTGGTGATAAGTATATGGCAGCTTTAACATGTTTTGCTCTTGTCAGGAGGAGTATCTGCTAAGAAAAAAAAAGAAAAAAAAGAGGGGAAAAAAAAAGGAAAGTGCATGGAAGGGAATGGAGTCAGGTGGAATTGTGGGTGCAGGTGTTAGAAGAACAAGCGCAGGCAGTGGCAGAGCAGATGGGAGTGAGCAGCAGTGAAATAAAGTGGCTATCTGGTTGGTGAGTGGGAGGAGGAAGGCTGATGGAAGGCAGTGCTGGAGAAGAATCTTGTGTGGTTTCAGTTTTGCAACTTTTCTATTCCAAAATTACTGCAGTGTGTGTTGCAGGATTGTTGTCAGCGTGTGGGCCTGACCACTGTGTGGTCATCTGCTCAGGGCAGGACTTCCACTGGCTGTCTGAAACCAAGAGTGTTACATTTTGAAGAGAACTCTACAGCTGAGTATGTCTTGGTTTTAGTTATAGTAAATGTTACTGTAGAGTCATCAGTGCCAAGTAATTTGCCATGATATAGAGGAAGTCCTTGGGGCTAAGAAAGATCTTATCAGAAGAGTCATAACACAATAAGGCCAACCTTTATTGCACTGCTGTTTTGCAATTATAAATTACACCTTCGTCTAAGGTGTAATTAGAGATGACAAGCTCCTTGCTAGTAAAGACCTTAATTCAGTACTTTGCAGTTTTATCCTGGTCAATGAGAAGGTTCTGTAATAATCTGGCTAAAGGAAAATAAGATAACTGTTTCCAGACTGCTCTCCATCTTGCAGAGAGCCTGCATAAACATCCCTGTAGTTTATGGGATTCAGAGTACTGAATTCTCTTGTCTTTGAAACCCTCACCCTGTTTGGTTCAGCATTACACAAAAAGATACAGATAGGTCTCAGAAGTGGGATTTGTGCTGTTCTAGTTACTTGATTCTGCATAAGTGAAAATATTTTCTCCAGGAGGGGCTAGTGCACTGAGGGATATAAGCAGACTTAGGTCAGGAGTCATGCTGCATGTGCAGCAGCTTGTGTTAATTATGGTCCAGCATCATGGATCTGTGGTTTTATACCTGGCTTTAAGACAAGATGACTGGAGGTAGTGTAGTGCTTCTAGCAATCTGTGAGATGTTGAGGGGCTGGGCTGGAAGTTCCCTCACCTGCAGTGTGGTGATCAGTCTGATGAGACTTTAGAGATGACATTCATTAATAGTCTGAAAAAAATAAATAAGGTTGAACAATTATTCAGAATAGTTTTTCCCCAGTGGGTTCTGTTAGTTGCTTAAAAAAAAAATCTGTCTAAAATAGAACTGTACTTACTGTGCAGTTCAGCCTATTGTTTTTGGAAAACTATTTGGTATTTGAAAAATGTATCAATATTATTATGCAATAATAATAATAATGACCTCAAGACAAGGCATTTTCTGTCAGTTAATGACTACCTTCATTAAAGGCCTGAGGCTCTGCCTTAGGCCCTCTCTTTAGCTGCTGGTTATTAACTGTCAGCAAAGTCCCTCCATCAGTTGTTACTTATTAATCAGTATTGAAGCAATTATACACCAGATAATTCTCTGTGGGTGAGCAGATTTGTTTCAGCAGAATGATTTAGCTATGAAAAGTAGAATTTGTCCTCAATTAAAATTTTCTTCCTCTGCAACCTGAGTTTAGTCCAGCCCCAGAGTTGAGCTCTACTTTCTAAGCCCACTTATACCTGAAAAGTAACTTTTGTAACCCCATCACTATCCACTGGGAGGCCACACGTGTATCTGATAAACAGCAGCTAATGTGTGAAGCACCTAGCACATTTCTGAAGTGAACAGTTAAAATACATTCTGCAAAGAATGTGATGGAATGTATTCAGTTATATTGAGCTAGAGGAATCCACATGTATATGAACAGGTGTTTTTATGTACTTTATTCTGCTTGTATGAAATTTTCTCCGTAGTAACAAAAGAAAAGCTGGTTCTGCCTTTACCCAGTTCAGTGTTTACTGTTGTGAATTATTTTAGTGAAGTGGGAAACTGCAATATAATACATTAGTAACCTAAAGAAATCATAGCTTTTTAAGATTCACTTCATCCCTGTTTATTTACCCATTCTGTTTGAAGTTTGTATATTGAAAATGACTTTTAGTTTATTAATTTTTAAATAGTATAGCTACAAAATGTGCTACATACCAACAAAAACTTACAGCATCATCACCATCCATACTAAACTGAATATGCCAGGGAATATGTTAAAAACATAAATTTCCAACTTGTAATCCATTGTTATTGATTTCTGGTTGAATTTGCAAATTGAATGCACTAGGAAAACACTGTACATGTATTGTGCTTACTCCTTTAAAAATTGCTTTGTCAGCACTTGTAGTACATGTAGTATTTAAATATGGTATTTGTTTTATTAACATAGACTCTCAGTTGCACTCTGCAAATAATATTACTGAGTTGAAAAACTAGAGTTTGGGAACAATGTTTTGGGTTGGTTTTGCCCAGGAATAGCATCTGTAAGTAGTCTATGTAGTAGTAATGAGACTTTGTTGAAAATCATAAATTCTTAATTTATGACTAATGGCTTATAGATTGCTTGCAGTAACAGGGAGCAGAGTCAGAGGCAACATCTGTTATTGCTGTTCTGACAAGCATCAGACCAGGGTCTCAAATGCCATTCCATACCTTCAAGGCATTGCTTCATTCTGGCTAATGAAGAGAAAGGAAAGTCTGGGAGTCATGGTACTTTCCTCACCTTCCCTGACATTTGCAGAAAAGAGAGTAGCATGAAGTTGCTCCAATTTCTCCCATTTCCCACATTACAAGGAGGGGAAGGAGACTCTACTTCCTTTTATGTACCATACTGAGCATATGCTTAGTAGTACATGCTGTGACAATGCTACTCATAGTCAAGGCTTGAACTGTTCTCTGTTTTCTGTACTGCATCTTCATGTCTCCTTATGCCTCATGTTCTGCTGTCATGTTTGACTTCATTAACTTCATTCAGTAAGGTCTCTGTCCTACACATCAACATGAATTCTGCTTTCTGACATCCAAGGAAGTAGCAAGAGTCTGTAAGAGTTCTGTGAGTTCTGTAAGAGCCATGCTTTTGCTATAAAAGCAGAAATGAAGTGCTAAATAATCTGCAGGAGGCATCTCATGCCAGGACAACATAAAGGTAAACACATTCCTTCACCAACTTGAACATCTGTCAGTCAAACCAGTGTTACCCTGGTATACCTACCATAGTAACTGCACTCTGTGCATTGAAAACGGATTACGGAGGCAAGTGGCTTAGTTGATATCTAGTTGAGTGACAGAGTATTTGTGAGGGAGGAAAGTGATGTGGACTTTATTTATAGCCCAGCCTTGCCTCTAGTGTTAGGTAAGTTTTAATCATATTTTTCATACAGAAGCAAGAAATTTAGCCTCTTTGTTGCCAGTTTTTATAGCCAGTGGTGGCAAGGTAGCCACTCATTTCAGAAATTTTAACAGTTGCCAGTCATCCTCCTCCTTTTCTGACGGTCTAGTGTCTGTAACATTCAACTTCCAGGCTTGCCTTTAATTTTTTGTGTTTCAAAACCTGCACAAATGCCATCTTACTTTTTTTCCTTTGTCCTAGTATTTTTTGCTGCCTGGAATACAGGAAAAGCAATATGGTTTGTGGTGTTCTCCCCATTTGTACTAGTAGAGGACCCAGTGAGTTTGGTTTTTTTATGAAGCTGTCTGTTGGGTTAACAAGACTCATTCTTCAAGTGGGATGCTTTCACATTTCAGATGGCTCTTCTGCAGAGTTATATCAGATGCTAGAATGGCTGAGCTTCATAGATTAAACACCCTTTTCCAACGTCCAGCCTGGAACACACTGGCTTTTTATACATCCTTCCCTGCTGCTCTCCACACGTCATTTGCACATGGCAAACTCTGGAGAGCTGTGGCAATAGCCAGGTTGTCTTTTGACTGCCTTGCAGATGGTAGTCTCATTCTTGAGTTTATTCTGTCTCATAGCAGCTGCTTGAGCCCTGCATGTGCCATAACTTCTGGGAACCCTCTTAGGCAGTGGGTTTGGGATAGGTGGCAGAGAACCAGCCGTGCTGGCCTTTTCACTGAATGGTACCCATAGGAGATCCTCCACTGCTCCTGGCTGGCAGCTTTCTGGTGGCTCTATGCTGCTGAGACAGCAAGAGCAGCCAGAGGTGAATCAGGGGGCCTGTTATCTTTTTATTTGGAACAACATAATTCGAAAGCAGAGGAAGGGTAAATGACCTAAAGTGTATTTAAAAAAGTATCCCACAGTGAATTTTCTTGAAAAATATTTAGTAAGGTGTTTTGTTTCCTGGCATGCAGTGGAACTGTGCGACAGTATGGGACAGAATGAAGACTAATACTTTATTTATTTGAAATTACTACCATGGGGGAGGAGTTAAAAAGCAAAAGGTGATTATTCACATTAACTGGGGGCACCCACACTGTCTTCCCTTTCACCCTCCTTTTCCTGAGGGCAGTGGAGAGTTTTATAGTCCCAGCAGTTGAAACCTCAATTACAGTTGAGTATCCTCAGGACAGCAAAGCACAAAGTTAATAAATTAACTATCATTAGTTAATAAAAAAGAAGGGAATAAAAGGTGGAGAAGGAAGAAGGGAAGTGGATTCTTATCTATTAATTTCAAAGAAAGAAGTATACCTACTGAATCATTCACATATCACATACGTGTTTCTTGTTCTCCAGTCCTCTGGCTAATTAAATCACAGCCCATGGGTGAACAACAGTACATCATGCAGTGTTTCATTTTACTGAAAAGTGTTCATATATGTTTAAAATTTGATAATGTTGTTTTGGAGTGATTTCATTGTTACCTCTTAAATTCCAGGGGTAAAAAGGGAGACTGATATCACACCTGGTGGGAAAGTTTGATAGTTTCATATTTCAGTTCACAGTACTTTTACTAGAACATTCTGCCGTTATTTGGAGGCCTCCTAGCATCTTATGCTCAAGCTGTAATCATGCAAATATTTGTCCATCTATTTGCACAGAATATACATCCATGATGCAAATTGTATGTTTGCCTTTTTGCTTGAATTTAAAAGCTTTTGCTATTCTAGTTCCTGTTGGAAATGCAATGCATATTAATTCTTTATTCCTTTTGTTTCATTTGAAGGGGTGCATAGCAGGGGTTTCTTCTGGAACACAGGATCTTTCCCAGTTTAAGGTTTAATTCAGTATCCCCGTGGAGCTGTGGTTCTTAGTATGCTTTATTGTGATCTGCTGTTCTGTCCACGACATAGGGAGTGGTATTTCCTTTTTGTATTTGGTTTGTTGTGCTACTTTCCTTGGAGCTGTTTTGCCTTTGTTCTTGAGCCCAACTCATTTGGTTTGAACTGAAATTTAGGCAGTACAAGTAGCTCTAAAATTAAATTGCAGTCGCTCATGTACCCTGATGATCTCTTTGAATATGCAGAGGACTAAGAAATAGAGTAGACTTTATTAAGTCTTCTACTTAAAAATATTACATCTGTTGTAGACGGGGATAGCAACGGGTATTGAAGTTAATAGGCCACAAGATAGTAGAAAGATGACTTTACTGGGAGCGTGACATCTTGGCGTAGGAGAAGGAAGTTTGAAGCTTTTCCTTCTGTCTCCCTATTGCTTGGCTTGTGCTGGTCCACAGAGGACTGGCCGTGCAGAGTTGCCCCGGGAAGTATTGTATACATTGTCTACCAAATCAAGTTAGATTAGCTTTTGCCCACAGGAAACATGAGTCATACAGAGGAGATACACTGGTAGCTTAGAGTTAAGAATCTAGTGCAAATCTTTTCAAAATATTAATGTGGAAAGCATGAAGATGCTCAAGGAAGTCAAAGGAGAAGAAAGCTTGGGACTCCTGGCTATGAAACAGCTTTAAAATGCCTAGCTAGCTTGTGTGAGAGCTGCTTAAGCAGCAGAAAAAGTTCAATGAAAGTGTAATTTAGGTATGGAAATGAAGATTTGTAATTTTCATGGTTACAATAGGGTATATTATGATATTTGTCTTTACTGCAAAATGCTTTGGTGAATCACACATGACTAGGAATGATTATACTACCATGAAGTATTATGAGGATAAAAAGGATCAGTGAATCATGGTGCAGCTGGTAGTGTAGAGTTGCCTGGTTTTATAGTTCTGTTATTCAGGGCTTGGCAGCTAGGAAGTGCTAGGAAATACTGAGTACTGTTTTATACATACATATGTGCTTTAGCAGCATTTAAATATTTAGATACATTTAATTATCTATTAAATATATAGTCTATTCCCTAATTGAACTCACCAGTACAATACCTTGCATGCCTTCATGAGCAAGACCAGAAAAGAGCAAATTGCTTCCCCTGTAGAATCTGTCTGGTGAAAGATGCTACCTCTCAGATGCAGAGATTTACTTATACTGAGGTGTTTTCATTAAGTTGAGCTACTGTAACAGTTATGATAAACACTGGAAGTACTTTTCCGTATTTATTGAGCTCTGTCAGCTGAACTTGGACAATCTCCCCACTACCTACCAACTCTGAACCACAGATTTTCATATCCTTTTCTTTTTCTTCACTGGCTACTTTGTGGCATCCAGGCACTTCAGACTCCATGTCTTTCATGTCCAAGGACTTCTGTGTTTTTCTTTCAGCAGAACAAGTTAAAATAAAGTTTCTGACCTTTAAATAAAGTTGCAGCTTAGTGTGATATGTAACACCATGTAGCTGAGAGCTGCTACTGAGCTCCTTCTCGCACACTTCTGCCCTATCATTTCTGTCTGAGCCAGTGATCTGATGCTGAACAGTGAGCCTGTTCACTTCAATAATCCAAATGGAATCTGAAGAAAAATTTAATAACCTTTTGACATAACCATCTCACCAGTGTGTGGGTAGACCATGGATCTAATCTGGGAGGAGGAGGAGGAATTGTGTGACTGTCCTTTCTAGTAATACACCATCATAGCTGGGGAGTAAGAATAATATAAAATTGTCTGTGAAACTATTTTTCCACTATGACTTGTAGAGGTGGCATTCTTTGACATCCAAGATGTTCTTATTACTTGGATGATGAAGTTAATACCAGGTGCTTGGCATGTGTGAATTACAAGTGAGGCTCCTGAGAGGGTGAGATGTTCTTACCATTTCTCTAACCCTGTCTCACATTTCTACCTGATCATTAAGAACCTGTTAGCAGTTATTTTCTGGAGTCTAGTTGTGTTGGGTCACTATAGCTGGGGGAGGAAAAGTCCTGTATTATCCACTAGGAAGAAGTACTGTGCAAGGGACCCACAGCCAGAGCTGGCCTTCAAGTCCTGTGTTAGATTAGACTGATATAAATATATATTTCCCCCCATCCCCCAAATATTTTCAGAAAAGCCCTCCACCCCATACTTACTGTAAGAACTGCTACAGAGGAAAATATTTTACCACATTTTATGTGGAATTTAGTTTATCTGTGACCCTGATCTGGAATTATACATGGGTCACTAGTTTGATGGCCTCCAACAAACCTGCTCTCTGTAAATGTACATTATCCGTATTGGAAGCTGTTGTACTTTGCTGTGCATGACAATTGGAGGCAACCAGAACTCTATTTTACTTACACATCTGTTTTACTTAATGCATTCATGCCACATTTTCATGAGGTTCCCTTTTCTTTTGCTGTGATGATCAGTGCTGGTTGTTCTTCATTTGCTTCTTGTATACTAGTCTTTTTTGGAACTCAAAAGTAATTAATATCTTCTATGGGATTCACTCTTCTTATTCTTCATCACCTTTCTCTATGCATTTTAAGTTCTACAGCGTCTGTTTTGAAATACTGAGCAAAGGAGAGGGTGTTGCCACAACTAGCTGCACTGCAAAGCTCATATGCTTGAGTTTGTTCTGTGCCATAGCAATGTTTTGGTTTTTATTCTTCCCTTAATCAGTTGTAACATTGTGTTTCCTTATTGAGCATCTGCTAAGCGATGAGCTGATGTCTTCAGAGGTCTATCTCTGGAAGAATTGTCCTCTGAGCTATAGCTAATGTAGACATACTACTATACATGTATAGTTAAGGTTATTTTTTCCTGTTTCTTTGCTCTTACCGATGTTGACTTTTATCTGCTGTTTTACCAACCAGCCGCTTGGTATAATGAAATTCACCTGCAGCAATTTGTACATGACTATTCTGGATAATTCTGCACAGACTGAACACTTTTCTGCATATGTGTCCTCATCAGTTCTGGGCACGTTTTTCCTTGTCTCTCCTGGTCAGATGCGTATTCTGTTTTGTCGCAGGAAAGTTTGATGGAACCTTTCATTAAAGTCTTGCAGAAAAAGATTCTGACATTGTAATGATATACTTGCCTAAACAGGTGAGTAGAGAATATAAAGTTATTGCTAGAAATCGTAAGTAATTATGGTTCAGGTCACTGCTGTGTGGGAGGTCTGGGAACATTATCACTTTCAATAGCTATGCTGAAGGTGACAAACATCTTCAACACTTTGAGTATATTTTAGTCAGTGCCAGTTGACCTGATGGAGGTGTATCTGTTCAGGAATATTTTGAGTCACTTTTTAGGTTCTATTAAGTATGTTGAACAGAACTCTGTGCAGTGGAGGCATAATTACCATGTTGTATGCAGACATGTATATCGTAGAGACCTTTAGGTGCTGAAAGACATCTGAGGTGTTTGTCACATGTGCTTTATGAAACATTAATCTAATCATAAGCTGCATTGTTTTGACTGTAATTCTGTTACATTTGATTTTGAACAAATCTTAGGAAATGAAACATTCTGCCTTATTTCTAGAAGAATCTGTTGTCTGTCATGGTGCTAAATACTTCATTTTTGTTTTGCTGGGAAACAGGGTTAAGACAAAAGTGATTTAATACTAACAAGCTAAGAACTACAAGTTCAGTAGGTGAATTGTAAAAGTCAGTTGTTTGCATATCCCTGATGAGATCTTAATATACCTAGATATTAGAACACTGGGAAGATTTTTTTTCTTATTTATATTTCTGGATTGACTGATTTTAATGGACTGCTAATAATCTACAAATTTAACAAGTTGAATAAGAAAAAAAAATGTAAAAATCTTGATTCTGGTATGTGGAAAAGTGTTTTCACATTGGTCCCTTTATTTTTTTGTTAAAATATCCAAGGCTGTGGATACAGGAAGATAATTTCCCGTCTGAACAGAGCACGTTAGAACCATGAAAGAAACACCACATCATTGCTTGAAAGTTTATCTATTCTAAAGAAGGACAGCTAGTGAAGTATTCAACTGATCTTTATATAGCTGGACAACGTCAGATATACACTGTAGGAACTCCGAACTGGAAAAAAAGTTAGACCTTCTGTACCTGAACTTTTAATCTGAAAGAGGCTGTCTCTGATTTTGTACCATTTTCTGCTCATCAGCATTCAGCAACACTGCAGGATAGAGGAAAAATACAGAAGCATAAGCAAAAGATAAAAGGAGACTGGAGCTGAAAAAAGATAAATGACTTTGCCATCAGTGGAGTATAATGAAAGTCAAATCAGTGCTTGGCAATGCACAATTGCCTGGTATGGCTAACCCCAGACAGTGTTTTAAGTAAAATACATGCCTTTAGTTATCTTATTCCTGTATTCATATAAAGATAAATGACTTTGTTATTAGTTGATTGCAGGGGAAATAGATGTCCTGATTCTATAAAGTCGTAAGAATGAGTGTGACTTAGATGTTTAGTGTCTGTTCAGTTGTTGGCTTTGCAAACAATGGGATTTTGTTTTTGACAAGGTAACACCTGTTACAGCCCTCCCTCTTTGGTTTGGGCTGGGTTTAAAAAGATTCTGCAAGCATGATTCCCTTGCCTTAAAAGTGTAAAACAACTCTTTGTTTTTTAATGCACACAAAAGATACCTAGGAATTAATGAATTATTAGGCTCATTGGTAGTGTGCTCACCATTGCTCACAGTCTTTGTTAGCCTTGGGGGGAATGATTGTGCTGCATGGCTCCTTTCAGTAGGCCCTCAGTGTTGCTGAGCTGCCATCTTCCACCAGCTCTGATGGCACTTATGATGGTGATGACTGAAGGTTTTGATTCCCAATGGGTCCGGCTCACCTCTTGTTATGGTTTTATTCTTTTGTGTTGGTATTTTCTTCTGAGCTAGCAATGTCTCAATAAGATTAATCTCTGCAACTTCCTTCTTTTTATCTGCCTCCAACTTTTCCATAGCTCTTCTTCAATAGTTCCACAGCTATGCAGTGCCAGAGATGGACCTTGATGTGCAGGCAGCTGAAAAATATTGATGTTGAAAGCAGAGTTAGCAGACAAGATTATAGGTTATAGTGGTAGTATTTACATGACTTAGACTGTAATTGAAAACAGTAAAAGTAGAAAAATAATGTTAACAAACTTATCAATTTTATCAAGAGAATTTTTTAAATTACATTAATGTTTTATTTTCAAATAATATTAATATTTCAAATTATTGTACATTGGGACAGTGCTGCACTGTTTGTGGGAAATGCAAAATGGAAACATAATTGATCTTAGAATATGCCTATACTGGAATAAAAATATAAACAGGAATTCACAACAACTTTAAACGACTTTTGCAAACTTGCATTTTGTTTCTGATTGGATCTGACAATGTATTTTAATGAGTGTAGTCTTGAACATCTGCAAACTATTTGCAAGCTGGAATTTTCCTTTTGCATAGCTGACTGTGGAATCACAGACTCTGCAATCTTGGGTGCTGTGTCTCCACAGTACTTACTTGTAATATAATAACATAATAATAGCAATAATGAAATTCCTTCCCTCCCAGTTAAAATTCGATGTTCTGGGTAGTGTTACATACTGGTATAATGTGCTATTGGCTGTTTATTGTGGCTCACAGATGACTGGAAATGGCCTCCAAACATGTTGTACAGTTGAAAATACACTAATTTTCTCAATCTTCCTTATTTTACTAAATGAACCCTATTCACTTTTGCGTTCTGGGAAACTTCTGAACCTGAGCTTGCTTTTCTGTTCATATCAGATAATGTACAAACCTGTTGGGAGGCCTGATTTTGTATCCACAGAGAGAACTTAGGTTGCTGCTAACTCTGCTATCATGGGAGTTAAATGAGATGGAATTGTTCACAGGATTATATTGTTACATCCATTTCTGTACTTTCTATTTGTATTGTTGTTGATGTAGATTTTAGGTTCTTGAATATTGCCCCATGAAGGGGGGCAATAATTTGCAGGGCAATTTACAGCTAGGAAAGATACCAGTACATAAACTAATACAGGTAGGTGACATACCCACTAAGTCAGGTGTAGACACACCAGTAGTTTAAATTGGGAGACTCAGTAGCTGTGATCATACCATGTAGTACTGGAGTAAATGCGCCACAGATCAACTCTTCAAACATTGCAGTGTTCAGTGAAGACAAACCCTTAATCTTGTATTTGCTTTCTTGGCTCAGTTTTGTTTTTTTTAAGCTGAGGAACAAAAGAGAGTGAAGTGCTATCAGATCATTGCTGTGCTTACTGGCTTGCTTAGGTGAATGACCTGGTAAGTCCATCTATTTCCATAATTCCTGAGCCCCTGTTGAGCTAGTATTTGGAGTTTGTTCCAAGATACCCCTCTTTGTAGCATGTGATGAAGATGCTTTAGTTTTTATGAGCTCAAAGGCCACCACTGATTAAACAGCTTTTCTTTTCATTCAGTACTACCCCAGAGCTTTCAGAATGTGTATTGCTTGTGAGTCTGAAAGACCCTTAGCCATTTCAGCAGTAACAACAAAGTAAAATCAGCATTCAAAGGAGAGTAAGTTCTCAGGGTCTAACATGAGTGAGCTTTGCAGAGTTTGTAAGTACATCAGTGAAACTTGGGGTGGAGAAGACCAATGGGAGCAGCCTTTGCTACTGCTTAGGAATGTGGTATGATGTCCAGATAAAGAAAATGATTGAGTATGAGTATGGAGATCAATGGTTGTTCAGCTAACTCACAGCTTGTATTTGACCCCATCCCTGCATTGGCCTAAAATGAATGAAACACATCTATTCTTTTTAGGGAGAGATGAGTAATCCTCAGGGGGAGTACAGCACAAGTACAGCATGGTGATCCCTTAATTGGCACTGATTTAGCTGCCTCTGAAGGAGAGAGTGGGATAGCAATGTCAGCTGAACATTGTGTCCCAGGTCATTTACTGTGCTGCAAGTCAAGGCTTATTAGCTCAGACACAGCTCTGCTTTTGCTGTACACGTGTCTGAGCCATGCTGGATTGTAACATGCAGTGGTGGCAGTGTGCCTTCCAGCTCTTCTGCACCATCCTCTGCTGTCTAGGGGAGCTCTCTCCTCTCAAGCATGGTCCAGGCTGCTGCTGATGTTGCTCATGTGTCCTCTCAGAGCAAGTTTAGCATGTACAACCCTGCAGTGATCCTGGGGTTAGTTAATTTTTTTTCAGTAAGTACTGAGGCCCGTTCATTTTGTTAGAAAGAAAAACAGAAGCAAAGTAATAATTGTTCACCATAATTGTTTACTGCTGAACCTTTAATTTTTTTTCATGAGCAAGCTGGGGAGTGATCCAATGCAGCTGTAAAAGTCACAAGGCCTATTTGGATTTGTGAGTGTAATGCAAGGAGGGACATGGAAACATCAGCTGGCTGGGCAGTGCTTGGGAGTACAGCAGCTGGAGGCTGACTGTCTCTCAAAGGCTTAATCCTTTGGGGTGCTGACAATGAGATTGACTGGACCTAGAACAAAGGAACATTTTAAGCTTTGGCCTTTCATTTAAGAAGTCAATCAGCACTGAGCGTGCAATCCAGCAGTGGTGCTTCTCCATGGGATTTCTTCTTTTTTCCGTCATTTTTTTTTCTTTGCTCTGCATAGTAGAAAACAGCAGCTTTCAAGATCCTCATGGGAAAAGCACAGTAGATATTGTAGAGGTGGTAGCTAAAAGCTACTTGAGAGCTTTAGGCAAAACTGGCAGCAGATTTTTTATACAAATCTTTTCCTTTGAAGCTTCTGGTAGCAGTTTCCCTCACTTCCTATGCTGAACTGAAGACTTTCAACTTGTTACTGGTTTGTACTTTCTCAGCCTAACTCCTTCAGTGCCCTTTCTCTCATGATCTTCATCTTCTCCATGGCATGAGTGGCAGTTTGGCTCTTGAAGCAGCCAAATGTTTAAGCACGTCAATACCACTCCTCACTGATAGTTTGTAGCAAATAATTGGCCTACCCAGACTGCCAGACAGGGTCGGACTATTTGTACTTCTATTGTCTTGCCAACAACAGTCAAGCACCACAAATTTGGCAGGAAAAAGCTGCTGAAGGACTGATTCTGATATGCAGAACCTAAAGAAAGCATCCTTTGTAAAGTCCCTAGTTTATCTGTCCCCATGTTTAAATCCCATGGAAACTTCCAAAGATTTTGCATTTGTTCATGTCAGTATTTGCTGAAGTCACAAGTGCTCTTGCTGCTCATACATTGATGCTATTGTGCCTAATAATTGTTTATTTTTGTTAATCTGCAACTCTCTGGCTGTAGACATGATTTATGCTATGGGTAAAGACAGGATGAAAGCAAATAAAGCCTTCCTTTTTAAAGGTTTACCTTGCACTGTGCAGTCAGGGTGTTTCTCATGAGAGAGGATGTTATCTTAGACTCTAAGAAAGCGTTAAAAAGAGAGAATCTAATGAAGCTGTTATATTGACATGAGCATCAGCTGGAAGCTAAGCAGGGGGATAGTTTTCTCCTTCAGCTAAGACTGTTAAAACATCAGTGATCTGCCCTGCTGTCAGCCAAGGAATATATCTGTGGAGTCTGTTTTATTGTGTTTGGAATTAAAGAACTTATAATGGCAAAAATGTTTCTGTCTTCTATTTCCTTGATTGAGTAGTTATTTAAGTCTTAAACCTGTCTTGTGAGTTCAGTTTTGGCTGCAGTATAACTTGTCGTACTTGTGGCATCTAAGCTTGGAAAGCCTAGGTTTCAGAAATATTTCTTCTCTTTCCATCTTCTCTTAATCCATTGGATCTCTGTTGTTGCATTTTGTGCTATACAGCTTCTAGGGGAAGAAACTGTCCTGGCTTTTTAAATAAAAAACATTTTTAATCCTGGTACCTATTAGACATGGTCCTATTCTAAACAGTTTTAATCTAATGCTAACCAGATGAAGAGGTCACCTCTCACCAAATTGTTTTGTTTTGGAAAACCTGTGTGATAGTCATCCGCACCTGGTTTAATATCAGCTCATTAGTTGGCTGGTTGTCCAGATGTGAACCAGATGTGGTAGTTGAGCTGTGGCTGATCAGAGAGTCTTAGCAAAGAGCATTTTCAATTGTCATGCTGAAGACATGGCTGATTAACTAATGTCTTCCTAATAGGAGATGTTTCCTGAGTAGTTGGAGGTTTTAGGATGAGGAATATAATTTGAGTGATAAAATGTGAAAAGATTATTTTTCAGAATCATAAACATGTGAGCACTTCATGTATTGGAAGGGATTTGATTAAGAACCCTACAGTTTAAATATTTTGTGGTATTATTTTATTTTAATTTAAATTATTCCTGTGTTGTTATATTAATATGTGTTCTGTAGATTAAAACAAGCATGCCTCAGAGTCTTGTTTATCACATTTGTCTAAGTTTGTATAGGTCGGAGTGCTTGAATTTTGCAGCTTCTTCTATCATAAGGTGCAAAAAAACCCACTGTTTGCTAGTTCATGTATATATGATCTGTTGCATGTATATATTGATCTCTCTCTGCTAGTTAGACAAGTAGTCACTTTGGTCCCTGGCTGTGGCCTTGATCTTTCTCAGATGGGAGTCCTGAGACAGGACTAATGTTCTAATTGATTCAGACCTTCTGTTTTGCTTTCTCTATTTCTAATTGTACTTTTTCTTTGCTTTTTTTTTTTTTGCCCAGAAGGGGACTGGAATCCTTCCAGCTATAGGTTACAGGCATTATCAATAAATAACTGCATCACTGCATCTCCCTTAATTTATCTTCTCTGGCTAAAGTGTTTATTCTGCCCATTATTTTGTTAGAGGCTAGCTGTGCAAATTGTTTAGGTGACACTTGAATGCTAACCTTTTTTGTTTCATATTTACATTGTTCTGTGGATTTGGAGGGTTTTAAAAAACATTTCAAATATTAGTCAGTAGTCTGAAGCAGACTATTAGTGAAGGGTTTTTTTGATGGATTCTAATGTGTATCCATACAAAAATTTTGACTTCTTTTTTCCCTGTTTCATTGTTTATGGATTTTGCTCTCATTGGCCAAATTGTTAGTCTCTGCTCTGACAAGCTTTTAGCCTCAAGGAACTCTTGCTGTTAATATGGTTGCTGCTCTTATTGATGTAATATGTCCTAGTTTTGTTATGGGTTTTGTACCAGTCAAAGCACAAAATTTCCCACGTACATATTTTTCATCCTTCTAAGTGCTAGGAATAGTTTTTCAAAAAGTATCATGGGCTCCATCCAGCAAAATGCAGACTTGCCTACAAAGTGCTGAGTTTTCTCAATGCCAACAAATCTTAAAGGGTACTTTAAAGCTCAGCACCTTGCAAACAGTTTTTTATTAATTTTCATGTAGCTCACAAGATAATTTCCAGTGTTCTTTTGCTTGTTGCTGCTATTACAAGCTATGCATTGTGTGAATGCATTTGAATTCACAGATGAACTATGCTTCTGCTTTTCTTTTTTATAGGACTGTTATTTTGTCATCTGTTCTCTACCACAGATTTTTTTTTTTTTTTTTTTTTTTTTTTTAATTTTCAGTAAAGTTTACTAGAAACATATGATGCATATGGTGAAATGTATGTTCCAGACTATGATTTCCACTGTGGATGTGCTGAATTTGTGTGACACATGAAAATACCATTGTGCTTTTTCAGTCATCTTTCAATTGCCATGTAGAGTCTGTGTTTTCTCCCAGCTTTTTTGTTACACTCTGGATAAGTACATATTACTCTAGTACCTATTTTTTTAGGTAAGCACTGTTGAGTTGAAATCTCTTAAAGTAATTTCTTTTAAGTGAGTAACAAGATAGTCTTTCCCTTTAAACAAAGATAAATAGTCGAGGCACAGTAGCCACTTGTCAAAAGATGTTACAGGAATGAAATGGTTATTCCTAAATGTGAGTGAATGTGGGGCACTGCAGTATTCAGAATGTCTTCTGAAGCTCCTGTTTTCTTCAGGGATCCTGCTCTGCTCTATAGTTTGGGATATAGTTTAGGCCTTTTAATTTGCTTTTTTCTTTAAAAAAACCAAAACCATTGTGACTAAAAGACCTGAAAATAAGATCTTTAAACTAAAAAAAAAAATTAATGAAAGAGCCTGTTTTCCAGAAAATGTTTTTTCAGGAATAGTAATTTGACGATATATGAGGAAAGATGATTTATCTGTTTAGGGCAGCAAGAAAATTTGACTTCTATTTCCAGTTCTTTATAGATTTTTTTTAACTGATGTTAAGCCCATCTTTCTGCATCCTTCATTTATAAAACAGAGATAATAACAGTTCATTTCCCTCATGTTTCCTCTCTGTGTTTAGACAGAAAGATCTGAAAGTAATAGTAAATCCTTGCTCCTATTTATGTAGCCAACTAAGCACAGGAGAATATCATTGCCATATTGACAGCCTCTAGACAGTGCCAGAATATAAATCATCAGTTGTAATAGCTGAAGATGATAATTTCTAATGGAATCACCCCAAGAGTAGTCTCTAGCTGGGTGAAACCAGTCATACTGTGGGGCTACTGAATCTTGTATGTCACTTGTTAGCACTTTTTTTAAACTTGTGTACATCTGTAGCTTTGTTTTTTATTCAAGAGTACATGAAATATTATTTGTGAATATTGTAAAGTGTGAATGCTTTGATTATAGAATAGGTAATGGTAATACTCTGAATAAGTGAATTCTTTTAGATGCCAAACTGATTCTAGTCCAACCAAAGGAAATGGTAACTGGTGTTGCCCTTTGGGATACTTTTACTGCAGATTATTCCTGGGGGTAACAGCCACTGTCACATTATCTCACTGGTTGGTGATTATCTCCCAGAGGTACTTAGTTTTAATGTGTAATAGGCAAATAATATAAATCTTTGTGCTTTATTTCTTAAAGCTACAGTGATTTTTCACTTTCTACAAAGAACTGGAAGGAGACTTAACCACTGGGAATCTCAACAATTCAGACACTGAATCCCCCCTTCTATAGCCAAATTTTTCCTTCTAGGCTGAAGTTCTGTAATGACTTGCTTAGCTGTATCCAGTCATGGTCCTCTCTTTTCTCCACAAATGCCTTCATGGAATGGCTCTAGCACCAGCCTGATGGGTGACCAGGTAAGGAAGCTGGGCTGCCCAGACACTTCCTACCTGGTTGGCATAGGTAGCTCACTTGTCTGGGTGACAGCTCTAGTGCTGATGTAAGGAGAGAGTCAAGGCTGAATGACTGATCATGTGATGCTGGGATCGTGGCAGTTTTAGCTGACTGAAATGGCTCTGAAATGGTCTCTGTAATTACATTTGCTATACATTAGTTGTTAACATGTTCACTTTCTGTCCCTGAGCCATTTCAACATGATACAGATCCTGAGAGCTCTAAATTAATCTTAATGGCATTGTGGTCAGTGACAGAGCCAGTATTTTATTTTATGCCATCTGAGCAGTGGTCTGATTTATATGCTAGTGCAGCTCATTACCTTTCTAAAGTATTTTATGATCTCAAATTAGAAGTTGTTGCAAATCTGCATGGCAGTTTTGGATCCTTCTAAAATGTATTGTTGCACCTTTGGCTGGAGCAGTCAAAAAACACATGCATTTGGTTTTGTTCAGATGAGTAACTGATGATGCAGCTAGGTGTTTCTCTCATGTTGTCATGTTTATTTATTAGACACTTAGAAATAACATGCACAAAACAATTCCACACTCCTGCTGCCTTCAGAGCTTTAAAAATACATGGCAATCTCTTTTATTAATGTTCCTCATTTTCCCCACTGTCAGATGGAACTTCAGGGGTTTCTTTCACATCTTCCTCCTTTGGGGTGATGCTTCAAACAAGTGCTCTGTTGGTTCAAAGCCTCTTTCCCCTTGCCCTGTAGCAATGTTCATGCACCTGTGTGCTTGCATTTAGTTTCCTAAGAAACCTCCCTACTAGTATAACTCCCTCCATGACCATTTCTTTCTTATGAACTTTATTTTTCAAGATGGGTCCCATTATTTTAACTGGTTTATTAGACCAGTTTAAGCTATCTTGATTGAGGATGCAAAGATGATGTTTGTTTAAACTTTTTTTAAAAAAAAACCTAAATATTTCTTGTTACAATTATATCCAAAAAAGTCTGCATGACATGAACTGTCCCTTCAGTGTTCAGTAAGTGCGTTTTCTTACCATACAGTCTCTTTTGGATATTGTCCATGAGGAGTAAATATAGGAGATTGAAACAAGGAGTTTTTTCTGTCATTTCTTCCCATTATGATGTTTATGTTCACTACAGCAGAATTGATATTTCATTATAGATGTCTCTCTTTTTCACTTATCAATGTAAAAATTTGTGCATTTAAACAGGTAAAACTTCTGGAGTTATGCACACACGTGAAATGACTCATTCTGTTTCTCAGTGGAACTTGGGTTGTAGCTTGTTTATGTATGTAGTGAAGTGTTAATTCGTTTGTACTTATCACATTTAAGAACTCAATTGAGATACAGTACTTTGTAGAAATGACCCAGGGAGGTTGCAACCAAGACTGTTGCATCCAGATGATGCCGGTCTTCTGTATTAAATGTGTAATGTGAATGCATAATTTTCTCTGCACTAATAATAAAAGTACTACCTGTGCCTAAAGTATCCAGTGAGTGAAATAAATGAGTTCTCAGATTATCAAGTAAATTGAAGCTTTTAAGTACAGAAGCAATGATGTGCTTTTCAGTTGAGAGCATATCTTGGTGCAGAATTATTATGTATCTTGAAACAAAGAGCATAAGAATATTTTCTGCCCCTATATAAAATTTGTAAATGTCTGCTCTTTTGAAATTATTTGGCCTTCTGAGACATGTAAATGCATGCTTGAGGTTAAATTAATATTTAAAATTAAACATATGCATAAGTGCTTTCTGAATTAAGATTTTTAAATTGTCGCAAGTGAGATCCCAGGTGGTACCAGTGCGGAGCTGAGCTTGTGGGTATTGTCACAGAGGAATACAACCAGTTTGGAGGGGCCTCCCAGGGAGAGTGCTTCATGGGGAGCCTACTGCATATGAGGGAGGGATTAAAGTATTATTATTCCCAGGGTGACATTGCTGACACCAGTTGTGCAGAAACATCTGTTCTGTAATGAGGAAGCACTCTGAGCTGTTTTGAAACAGCGGACAAAGTTACTTTTAATTCTGCTTGAAGTAAGTGGGAGGAGAAACTGTTCTTAATTGTGAAGTGGATTCCTATGTTGATATGAGATTACCTAATTTGTGCTTGCCTGAGAGAAGAACAAAATTTAATGTTGCTGTCAGACTTTTGCTCTATTTCCATACACCCTCTTGCTCCCAGTCTGTCAGATTTAAGTTCATCTGGTAAAATGGACCACAGATAGAAAAAATTAAGAGGGGAAGTCTAGACAGTATGTAGATGCTGTGCTTGGAACATTAGCCATGTTTGCTTCTGAATATGCTGTAATTGTGCCGAGAAAAAGGAGAGAGGTTCAGCTCTTTTGTGATCTCCCTGGCTTGTGTGATGACAGAATTCAGGGCTTGGTAAGAGGGTCTCCATGGGCTGGGGATGGATACCTTCAGGAGTGTTTTTATGTAGCACATGTGGCATTGTCAAAGATACCAGATCATTGGTGTGAATCAAGGGCTGTAATTATCGATGTATCTTTTCTGCTTCTCAGCAGCAAAGCTGACCTTGTCCCTGGTGCTGTGGCAAAAGTACAGAAATGGCTAATGCTGTGTAAATTTTGCATCAGGATGTTTTCAGGATGTGGAAAGCTGTCTTCCTTATAGCACATGGCATATAAGTGTAAGATCCAGTCAGGGGTCATGACAACAGTATAGCCATTTAAAGGATTTTTTTTTTTTTTTTCTTTTTTTTTTACAGTGCACTGTCTAACAAGGGCTGCTCTTGTGGTGATCTTACAACATGGCAGATGCTGTTGGTGAAGGGTGCCTTGGCAGAAGTATCCCTAGTCCAGGGTTAGCCATGTCACCTGTGAAAGTCTTGATTTAAAGCACCTGTAGGAACAGGAGTCATTCAGTTGAAGTTGGGGGTGTTGTGTTAGGTTGTTAGAGCCCTTTGAGTCATTTGCTCTCATATGCCTTCCCTGACTAAACTAGAGGTGCACTCGATGCTGTTGGGGCAGTATTTCTCATCCAGTGAGCTATGATCCCTCCAGGGCATCTTGGGAGGCAGTGATGACAACTTGAGTGGTCTTAAAACATGGAAAATATGGCTAAATATTTAAAGAAAAGATGCCTTGCAAAATTGATGCAGACTGTTATACGGGATTATCATGATCAACAAACTTTACTGTTAGATTAGATAAAAGAATAAAAGTATGTCGTGATAACAAGTTAGGTGACACTCCCCTAAAAAGGTAAGAGACCATGGTAAGAATGAAGATTTCAAAGGGAGTATGCACATAAAATAGAAGGTGATGTAGAGAATAATGTGTTCAATAGCAGGCCTCAAATGTAGAAGTGGATATTTAGTTCTAAAGTAAGAGGTGGGCTCTGGTATATGGCATGCTTCAGGGTTACAAGCCTCTTCCTGTAGCATCCTGATTTCTACCAGATTGTCATCTTCCTTAATTCCCTGGGGTAGCAGGTTCACAGTCTTGTGGCACCTCTATCAAGGGTTATTAATGTCTTCCTCCAGTGCCAGAGGGAGAATGTACTGTGGGTTTTCTCTGGTCTTCCTTCACCTTTGGTGAATTCCTGCAGAGGGAGAAGGTTGGACAACAGTCTTTTTACAGTTAGACATATGCTAAATGTTTTCCGTATTCCTCCTACTTTAGAAGGAGAACTAAAGAAAGCCTTCAATTTGACCTGAGATATTTCACAGACAGTGAAAAAAGACAGCAGTTTTTTCTTTACTGTTATCATCCCATCACTATTCTTTGGTACAATGGAAACCTTTTTAGTCAACATACTATTCACCAGAAATTGAAAATTGAGACGTTCACTGCTATTCAGAGTTTGTACTTGTCACAATTTACTCATTGTACCTTGCATATACTTACTAATTCACATTTTTTGGAAACATTTGGAATGAATAAGAAAAAAATATCTTTTTAAAGCACTAACAATCTTTTTGATTAATAATTGTTACCTGCTGGAGACAGGCAGATTTTCTCATGCACAGTAGTTAATAAGCTGAGTTTGGTTTGATGTCATTTGTTCTGAATCTCTTTCACATTTCTTAGCATAAATCCCTACTGTCCCACACTGTGGGAAACAGCTCGCATTTTACAGTCACATTCATCTGTTCTGTGGACCTGATACTACAAATATTTTCAAATTGCTTTGGCTTATCTCATGTAACACTTGCTGAAATATAAAAAGAAACTGCAGAAAATGCTGCGATATAGAGTCCAATATAGAGTCATTGAGTAGTTTGGATTGGAAGAAACCT
This sequence comes from Heliangelus exortis, assembly GCF_036169615.1. Classification (NCBI taxonomy): domain Eukaryota; kingdom Metazoa; phylum Chordata; class Aves; order Apodiformes; family Trochilidae; genus Heliangelus; species Heliangelus exortis. The sequence goes on from NC_092422.1 coordinate 132,832,756, forward strand.
TTAAACGTCATCTAGTCCAACCCCTCTTGCACTGAGTAGGGATCTCTTCAACTAAAGCAGGTTGCTCAGAGCCCCATCCAACCTGACTGTGAATATCTCCAGGGATGGGGCTTCTACCACCTACTTGGGTAACCTGTTCCAGTGTTTCACCACCCTCTCAGTGAATAATTTCTTCCATATATCTACTCTAACTCTACCCTCCTATAGTTTAAAACCATCACCCCTTGTCTTATTGCAACAGTCCCCACTAAAATGTTCGTTCCCATCTTTCTAATAAGCACCCTTCGAACTATTGAAAGGTCTTAATAAGGCTTTCTCTTCTCCAGGATAAACTTTCTCAGCCTGTCTTCATAGGAAATGTATTACATTCCTCTTAATTTTTTTGGCCCTCCTCTAGGTCTGCTCCAACATGTCCACATATTTCATGTGCTGAGGACTCTAAGAATTTGAGTTAGGTTACTAATATATTAGATTTGATCCCTCAGGATGGTTTTTCTGTGGTGATATCTGAGGGTGGCTATTTTACTGTCTGTCTTCCAGGTTCTAATGAGTATATCCCATGGTTTCTGGAAACAAGGAGAAACAGCTACATTTTTTCTAACTTTAGAAAAAAATAATATACATTGCAGTGATATACATTGCAGATTTCATGTAGGATCTCCAATAATTTCTTTCCCTCCTATTACAAAATGTGAAAATGCTTTCTAACAAAGTGTGTTGGGTCTCCATCCCTGGCTGTGCAGTATAGGAACAACACTGTCTTATAATCATCAAAGGAGAGGTCTGGGTTGCAGAGCTGAAGATGCAAACCTAGTTACTCAAACTTGTCTTAGGAAATAGATGGTCCGTCTGGTTCCATTTGAGAGAGAAATGAGAGGTTTAGATTTTTTTTTTCCTCTTTCTTTCAGAGGTCAGAACCTCTGGAGGATTGGTATTGGTTGCAAATGTAGGTGCAAATGAGTTAAGAAAAAGCCCCAGAATTTAGGTTGACTATGTGAATTTAGTTATACTCTCCCCTTCTCTGGAGACATTTAAAACCCACCTGGACATGTTCCTATGTGACCTGCTGTAGCTGACCCTGCTTTGGCAGGGGTGTTGGACTAGGTAATCTTTTGAGGTTCCTTCCAACCTCTAACTTTCTCTGAATTCTGTGATTTCTGTATTATGACAATGTCATTACTAATACAATCCCTCTTAGTATTTTTCTGGTATTTTTGCCATTTAAGACACACAAGGAAGTATGCTGTATCAGGACGTCACCAAGTGTGCTGTGAATATACCTGTTGTCTGAACAATCCCCACCTTATTAATTCCCAAAATTTGAAGATGCTCAGTGCAGGCTGTCAGGTGGCCATGAAACTGAGTGCAATTTCTCAATTCCCTCCCTTCCCTGCTCTGCTACCAGGGTTGCTGGGCAAATGTTGAGCAAATTCCTTAAACTGACATGGTCTCATTTAGTTACGAATTTTGTGTTACTAATTTTCTTACTATCCAAACTTAGGCACCTGTGACCAGACTCAAAGATGTATAAACTGTTCACCACTGAAATAAGATATAATGGGAAGAGAGCTTCTATTGCATGCAATGAAGCTGTTAAGTACCCTTGACATTGAGGGATGTCAAAATAGGCACCCAGAATTAGTGTCCATCTCTCCTGGGTCTCCACTTTCCCCCGTGAAAACAAGAGTAAAAACCAATATTGCAAATGCTGTGAAAAACAACTTCACAAATATTTGCTGGGCATTATGTGTCATTGTAGTGAATGATGAATTATGCACCTAAGCTAGAAATCTGTTTATCTTTTGTAGTAGAACATCTACTACATTTATTTATATTTAGGTCTGAATCTGCTGAAGATTTGCTGTTCTTTCTCTTATTTAAAGTAATGTAAAATTGAATTATCAGTTTAATGATCAAACAGCATATAGGAAAGTATATAACAATTATGTATTATTTTCTACTTGGACTAGTAATAAATTAAAACATTGTTTTCACCTTCTGAAGTGAAAGCTTTAAACAAACAAAAAGTTATGCTGAACAAATCTCATGTTTTCATTCTGTTTTTTACTTAATCTCCTCTTTGGGACAGTATCAGAAAACTTCACAGTCTTTATTACTTATTACTCAGGATACTTGTATAAACTAAGTAAATATAATCTCCATTTTATGCACTTGGAGCTAATACAGAGTCAAGATGAGCCCATATACATTAAAAACACCAGTGTGTAAAATGTTTGGGGCTTCAGCTTCAATTTCAAGCTTTTAGATACCAGTCTTCAGACTGAACTCTGGACTGAGCTCTTTTGTATTGTGATTGACACCTGAGAAGGTGTTATCCAGAACAGCCAGGCAGGCAGGCAGTGTGTCACAGACTGTTCCCTGTTGCAGCCCTCTGCTAACCAAGAGGGAATTTGCTGAGGCCAGGGTTAAGTCTGTGATGGTGTCTCTGAAGTTCCTCCATGCATTTTGCATTTGGTGGTTTCTGAGTAGAAAGGCAGAAGCAGACTCAGCATCTGAAAATTGCTAGCATGCTTGAGGAAATGCCTGTTGCTTCAAAGGCCCTAAGAGATCAGTGAAAAGGTGTGAATAATTTCTGAACTGTGTTCCAACCTGGGGTTAATTTTGTTGTAAGCTGTGGAGCCCTGGCACTCCAGAGGTGTTCTGGGGAGGCAGAGAGGCACCCAGGGAAAATTTACAGGCAAAATAAAGCTATATTCAGCGTTAGGCAGGTGGCAAATGAAACTCTTCAGCATTGCAGTTTTTGAGCTTTGGTACCTGGGTGCCATCTCAGACACCATCAAATGGCTTTTTTTGCATTTGCCAGAAGGCACAATGTTGTAATGCTGTAAGTTGAAGTAAGTAAATTGATTTTTCTTGTATATACCTATTTTATTTTTTTTCCCTTGTGTTGTCCTATTCCTTAGTATTGAAACATTTGGCCACTGTCTACTTGAATGATTTTTTGCATACTTGTTTGGCTCAATCTTTTTCCCTAATTTGCTGATACAGTCAACTGTGCCAGTAAAACAATTACGCAAAATTGTGTATAAAGGCTTAATACAAAACAGTGTTCATTAGAAATCTAATTGTGATTCTTACTATCCTTCCATAAACTAAAGGTTTTAAGATATTTGAATCAGGATATCTAGTGTTTAAACATATATTTAATAAAAAATACTTTTAGTTTAGCAGATAAGGGAACATTTATTGTCTGTGTCACTGTTAACTTTGGAGGAAAGCTATAAACAAGGATAGTGCCTTGGAAGTGTTCAGATAATGGTCTATATGCTTGCAGGTGGTATTTATGAAAAGTCTGCTGTATTACATGTCTCATTAGATTGTGCTCTTACCTGTTTTACATTGCAAATGTAACTCTGTGTAGTTGTGTACTGAGCCCAGAATATGATACAAAGATAAAAATTACAAAGATGGACACAGTAACAAAGTAGAATATTGTGCCTGCACACTGAAAACAAAGAGACAGTGGGTTAAAACAGGATTGACAGGTACAGTGTAATGAGGTACCTGTTTCCAGTCAAGTAACTAAACTGGTTCAGGAAAAGAGCAGTAAAGCCTGGTAATGCTTTCACTGAAGCCAAAAATCCCACTGGCTTTTCTTGGTCCAGGATAGAGCATTTAGCAACATGTCAAAACTGCTATTCTTGCTTCATGTTTCCATTGGTATTTTCTGATTTCTGACTGCTTTTGTCAGTATCCTACCTGGGATGTAGAAAGTATCAACGAGTCAGATATTATTATTAGGACTGATATTTGTATCGAGTCATGTACTGCAGCCAGAGACTCTGCCACAGCCTCAAAGCACAAGCGGCTTCCCTGTTGGCCACTGTAATCAGAGAGCACATGAGGGGGGAGAGAAAAAAGTGGCTCTCCTTTCTATCCCTTTCTTGGTTAGCTGTTTTTTTTTAGCTCTATGTTTTCATTATTTTGCACTAAGAAGGTTTAAGGACTGTAAGGACAGGGTATAATGAGTAAACTGGTGATGATTTCTGCTGCCTCCTTGATTGGGAGGGAAGCTGGTCACATTTGGATCATGAATTATAAGGTAAATTAGGTCTGCTTTGGTGCTCCATGCAGTCAAATGTGTGAGCTGTTTCATATTGAAGACAGCAGACTGTGGCTGGTATAAATAGCTTTAATTTACTGCTTTCTGAAAACAGAGGCCTGAAGCAATAGTTGAGGTTTCAGAATTGCTAATTGTTTGTGTACATGAATGAGTTTATAAATGGTTGTTTTTGCAGTCTTCCAAAGCTCAGGGACAGTAACTGTGTTGCTGCCAGAGAAAAAAAAAGATAATAATTTTTTTTGTTTGTTTGTTTTTCCTCCACAGTCTACTAATACTTTCAGGGCTTGATGTAACGTACCTTTAATAACTGTGAACTTCTGTCCTACTGAACCACTGCATCCTGCCTACACTTGTTGTAGGCAGAGAGCCATTCACTAATCCACTCTTCCATTGTATCTCTAGCAAACATGTGTGTTTTTCTTTCAGTATTTATTTTGATGCACAGAGAGTTAAGTCTTTTACTTGGCAACACAAGTAGGAGATTGTGACTTTTCAACTTGGTAGCCTTGCTTGTGGAAGTTCTGGTTTTCAGCTATGACATAGTGACAGGTGTACAACACTCAGGCTGGGAATAGAGACTGATCCTGCCACCTCACAACAACCTTAGGGTACTTCACTTCTGCAGGTAGGATAGTTTTAAAGTGTAGATACTGATCAGTCTTTTGCTTTGTTTTTTAACAGGTACGGTTGTATGCAAGGCCTGATGCAATCCGAAGAGGATCAGGGGACTATGCTCTAAATATTACAAGGAGACTTATTGAATTTTATGAAGATTATTTTAAAGTGCCCTATTCCCTGCCAAAATTAGGTAAGATTTGCCCTAGAACATAAAGTTCACCCAGAGACAGGAGATGAACTCAACTTTTTAAAAGGAATTTAAGACTGGAATGCACTAGATTTAAAGGGTAAGGAATGTTTGTGTCAATTTAGAAGGATCAATAAGTAAGGAATTTTTCATCCCTTCCTTGAAGAGAAAGGGAAGCCAAATTATCCCCTCAATCCTTGCACTGAAAGGAGTAGGAAGCAGACCTTACTTAAACTTCTTAGGCAATGGGAAAAGAACTTGAGACCTTTCACTGATAAATGGGTGGCAGTTTTTATGCTGTTTATTTTGGTACTTACTTTCATTAGATAACCACTGGGAGATACCTGTTCTGTAGTATTTGTATCTTGATGCCTCAGCCTTAGACAAGGATCAGAATTGAAAACATTTGTGGAAACTGAGAATCTCTAACTGTGCAAGGTAGTATTTTTTATGATTGCTTATCTGGTTTATTAATGATGATTAATACATTAATTGTATTGTTGTTTATTGAAAGAATTGCTGTGAACTATTTTTGCTGCTCAAGTGACCAAAATGTTAAAAGCTGTCCGTTTCTATTACTTGGTAAATAGTTTCTTCTTCTTCTCCCTTTAATCACACTCAACTGTTCTACACACTTGAATACTTTACACCATATTATTACACCCTCCCTCCTTCCGAGCATGTTTGATCAAGATCCAGTAAAGTCTATTACTCAGCAGCAGGAAGAGAGCTTGTATTTGATCCAAAGTGGTAGATTTAGAACCACAGGTGATGCACCCAGGAACTCAAGGTCTAGTTCATTAAAACCCTTGCCTGCTGAGTAGCTTTATTAGTCTTGCAGCTAACAGTGTAGGAGATAGATTAAGTAATTGATGTTGCTAGATGAGGGTGTTGCACGTATTTTTTTTTTTTATATAAGAATGTTATGGCATTTGTTTCTTGTCATCTTTAAATGACAGGTTGCAATTCTGATGGAAAAATATACATATGGACTAAACATGACATCTTCATCTGTCTCTCTGTATCTTTTCGTACCTGGCTTCAAGTATGTGATAATGATTCATAAAGGAAGTTTGAGACTTACAGGTGCCAAAAATTTAGGAAGAAAAAAAAAATTTAAAACTTCCCATTGGAAATAAAGGACTAACAGGGAGACTCTGATCATTACTTCAGGTACTTTACTGAGGATGCCAGGGGGAAGCAGGCAGAAGTGAATGTATCTGCTTCAGGATATCTTTCACAATTGCAACAACTGCATGGGGCTTTGAGCAACCTGAATTAGTGGAAGGTATCCCTGTGCATGCAGAGCAATTGGAACTAGATGATCTTTTGATCCCTTCCAACCAAAACCATCCTATGACTCTGTAGACATGCAGGCTTTCAGCTTGATGTGCTTTATGGGTTATCATTATTCTGTGTCATAGTTTTTAAAATGATCTCATCAGAAATGGATATGTTCCAGCTTGGCTCCCTTTAAAACAGAACAGGAGAAACAGTCACAGGTAAAATTATGGTTTTCTTTCATCAAATATTTGTTCTAAAACTGTTGAGTTAATATAAAAAAACAGCTTGAAAACTTCAATTGTTCCATAGTGATACCGTAAGAAATGGTTTATAAATTTTGTTATGCTATTATAAAGTTGAATTTATTTAAGCTGAATATAACAAGGAATATTTCAAAACTCTACCAGGTTTTGAAAAGTTTATTTGTTTATGGACACAGGTATCTTTGTTCCCAGTTCAGCAGAACAGTAAGATGACTAAGTTTAAGCATGTGCCAGTAGTGTCGTTAACCTGAAGGAGTGCATTTTATTTTTTTAATTAGAAAGTGGAAGGTTAGGGACAGCAGTCAGGCAGGTTAATAGGCTGAAAATGACAATACTGTAGTCTTTCAATGATAGTGATTTTGCAGTAGTACTAAAGAATTTTCTGAAGGAAGGGACAAAAAAACATTAGCTACAGTAGTATGAGGAGTGTACATCAGGAGGATGCTTTAATCAGAGAAAATTTGCCCATGCCCTCTGAAGCATTGAGATTGTCATCTGCTGTGCTGCTGTTACTACTGCAAAAGATGGCGTATTCATCAAAGTATTAAGAAAAATCAATGTTTCTTATGAGACATTTTTCAAGGCTTTGCATTTGATTTGTAAATGAAAAGTGAAATGTCTTCAAGTGTGAGTGAACATTTAAGAATGTAGTTTAAAAACTTTTTAATGATAGTGTCAGTTTTGTAGAAAATGTTCTATTTCACGGGTAAAGGTTTTAAAAAAGAAAAATACTGTTTCATGTATTATCCAGTTCTAACAAGACTGAACTAAACCGAATGCAATTATTTTGGTTGAAAATTCAGGAGTTCTTTTTGTTTGCTTTGTTATTTCAAAAGAATTCTGATGTTGAAATACTGACCAGCTTACTTTTCAGGTGCTGTATGAGCTCCTGAGTGATACACTACTGGTGTCAATGCTGTATGCTGGGCTATGTGTGTTGGGACAAAAGAGACCTGCAAAGTCCCCTTGACAAGGGACCTTCTTGGCAGCCTTTTACTATTGAGAACTTTGCGGAATCCAGTGAAACCTTCTTGTAAATCAATATTTAATTTATAAATACAGAAATTCTTGTGAGCGTTGTAGTGGTAAAATGTGACTTTATTTTCCCTCCCCCAGACTTTTGTTAAGTTTCTTTTTCTGTAAATTTGCTGTATAACAAACTATGTATAGCAAAACTCTTGTACTGCTTCTTCCTTCCCTGGCTGTTGAACGTGAATATTTTGGTGAGACTGCTGCTGCCTGTTGCTGTGTGAGGCATTGCAGGCCCAGAATAGAAGTTTTGAGATATTGTTCTAGGATGGGCAAGTGATTGGCTCTGAACACTAATGATTAACTGTTCATTTTTATTTAACTGCTTTACTATTACCTTGACTCTGTGATGTGTTCCTAGCCTGCTCATTGCAATATTGCCATCTGCCTCACTTGATCATCAGCACCTTTTCTGCTGCTGCTTTCTTACTTCCCCTTTGTTTGTCCTTCCTCCTGTCTCTGCTGCTTCTTCCAGGATGAACCTCTGCTATATTGCCTGCATTCTCTGCTTTAGTTCTGCTAAAACTTTTAGAATTCCTTCCCTCATACTTTGTATTTCTTCTTAGCAAGGAGGTCTCTTCCTACCACCCATCCAGCTCTGACCTGGAATTGCTGTATTGAACCAAGCAAGATAGCTCATTTTTCCTTCATCTCTAAAATGAAAGCAGTAATTTGCAGTAGCTGACAATGATTGCCAGTTTGGTTTCTTGATTAAGAGGTTGCCAACCTGAAAATTTAAGAAATGTTTATCTGATTTGATCTCTAGCATACCAAGGCCTGTAAAGTTTCATAGTGTTCTTGTGACATGATGGCTGTAGTGTCTGCCTGAACTGTACATAGTCTCTGAAAACTGCTCAGTCTCTTCCAATGAGAGTGAATCCATCACAGCCCTGTAGGAGAGAGGGAAAGTGCATTTAAACTCTGTTAAGTCTGAACAAGTTGAGAATCAGGCAGTGTTCTGAATCAAGAATAGAAAAGTGGAGATGCCTTGGGAGTAAGACATAACACTTCTGGAATGAGAGGGCACAGCGAAGGCACTAAGGAAATGGATCATGTGGCTAAACATGTTTATCTGTTACTGTTTAAAATGCCTCAGGGTATCCCAAAGACCCCTTGCTGCTCGTCCTGGTGGCCTCCAGATGAGATCCTGTTGATCCATGGCTGGTTAATACCTGATAGCTCCACATGGATTATTTTAATAACGTTGAGCATTTCAGTTGGAGTTATTACCTGTGTTTAGGCATCAGCATTGAAAGCTGCTATTTTCTTTCACCAGTTACTTGAAATTACCCTAATGCCTCTTCACACAGAGGACTCTTTTTTTTTGTTACAGAGCATTGGTACACGGAAGAAATTGTGTCACTTTGACCTTTACAGCCTCTGTTTTGAGGTTGTTGTTTTTTCTTTTTAAATTTCTAACCCATGACCAGTGCAAAAGAGCAACTGGTCAGGGCTCCAGAGGAAAGATTCAAGCTCCAGCCAGAGGAAAGAACAATGTGGGGTTTTTTCCTCAGAGCAATGCTTTGATATATGTAAAGGAACTGTAAGTTAATAAACTGAAACACTGAGTAGGAAATCAGTCGATAGTATGATGTTACAAAAGAATGCAAAATGCAACCTTCACTTAGCATTTACTGTATTACTCTAAATTATTTGAGATTGTAAGTCAATTAATTCCAGTAATTAGTATAATACAGCTCATAATGGGCATTGTAAGTGGTTTTGGAAGTTTCTTAAGGGGAATTTGATCTCTCTTTGGTGACATGAATAGGCCCTGGTGGAAATAATCCTCTTCTGAGTGAAATGTTTTCTTTTCATTACGTAGTGATTTCCCTCCCCTCTTAATTGTGATGTGAATAGAAAACAAACCTCTCCAACAATGAAAATATTTGCCATACTCTTGCCAGTGGCAGCCCACAGTAAAATGAAAGTGACCAAATCTGACAGCTTCCTACTGTCAAATTCCTACTGTTTACTCAGCTAAATCAGCTTGGCTTTTAAATAATTTATAAAAGGAAAAAATAGAGGCTCATGATGTTATGGGGGTGCAACAGGATTTGTGATTGTAGGAGACTTCATGGAAATGTCAGGGCTTTTTTGGAACTGCTCTTCTCTAAGGCATTTGCACTAAATTATAGCAGCAGTAACTACTTTAAGTTCTTTACCTTGCAAGAAACATAGATTCCTTCAGAAAATGATGCGTCTCATTACAAGTCAGGAGAAGCAAAATCTCCCTGCAAAGGTAGCAGTGGAGGTGTTTCTGACAGTAGAGAGAGGAAACTAGTCTGGCTTTTAGATGGCTAAAAGGTGAAATTAATCCTTCTGTAGGATTTAAACAGTAGGATAAAATCTTTGACAGGGACAAACTCCACAGAAATCATAGGAGCCACCAAGCGACTGTCAACTTTTGCCTGGCATAAGATGGCTAAATGCCTAAAAGTGCATGAATGCAAAATACTTTTTAGATAGCAGTGGCTACAGTAGTTTTTGTTATAGATCATGTCACTCTGCTTGAGCAGAGCTCTCGTCCCCGATTGTCTTCTCCAGGACTGCTAGTGATTGTATTTTTTCTTAGTTCTTGATCAGAAATCTTTACTTATGAATATCAGAGTCTGCACAGTAGTGCTGATTTCTGGTGTAAAATAGTATTGTTGGAACTGGTGTTATCTTGACCATGTCCAGCTTTTGAACTCTTCTATGTTGAAGAGAGACTAGTAAAGATTGTTAATAATCTGTTAGATCTGACAGTTGAGAGGGTTCATCAGAAACTTGGACCAGCAACTGAAACCTTTTTACACCAGTAACTGTAGCTTTGTCTTGAAGTATATGTAGAAAAAAGCTTAGGCCTTGGCTCCACAATGAACTTCGTGCTTGTATAGGCTTTGGGAACTGTTTTTATTACTGTTTAGGGGCTATATGTCATTAGGATATTGGGAGAATTACTTCCTTTGTGTGGGATGGCACCATGAAACACCTAGCATGCGGAGATCAGAGAAGTGTGGTGGAAAAACACATATAGAAGGGTTTGAAAGAAAGAAAAACTATTGCTGAGGATGCTGAAGTAGATTTAGGTGGCATTCATGAAGAAGGATGCATGTGAATCCTTGGCCAGTGTATAGGAAGATTGGGTTGCAGTAGGACATCCTAAACTAGGCAAATTTTCCTTTTAAAAATCATACCTATAATGTTTAGTTTTGTCTTGAGTTAGTGCAGTGGTGTTTTGGTAGTAGGGGGGTTGCAACAGGGGTGGCTCTTGTGAGAAGCTGCTGGAAGCTTCCCCAGTTCCAATCTTTGCCCTGCCTCTGCCCAAGACCAAGCAGTTATGGGAAGCTGGATGTACCTCTGCAGTTAACATATTTAAGAAAAGGAAAATGCAATTGCAGAAATATAAGAAAAAGACCAGCAGAGCAGTGTAGAGGATTAAGTGAGAGAGAAATGCCAGAGAAAAGACACCAAGGTCAGTGAAGAAGGAGGGGGAAGGGTGCTGAGCAGATTTCCTCACAGCCCATGGTGAGATAGATGGCAACTGTGCCCCTTCAGCCCATGGAGTAGCATGATGAAGCAGTCCTTGAAGAACCACGGTGGGGTAAATGTGGATTTGTAGCCCCTGAAGTGTCACAGGTGGGGAGATGTGAAGCAGCAGCCTGTGCAGGATCACAGAGAGAGTCAGTTGAGGATCTGCAGCCATGGAGGACCTTGTGCTGGAGGAGAGGGCTGTTCCTGAACTGGCTGTGACTCTGTGTGCAGCCCAGGCTGGAGCAGTCTGTGCCTGAGGGACTGCACCTGGTGAGAGGGTCTCATATTGGAGGGGTTGTGAAGGACTCTCCTGTGAGAGGGACCCTGTGATGGAGCTGGGAGAAGATGTGAGGAATCCTCCCAAGGAGTAAAAGCAGTGTCAGAAATACCGTGTGGGGAACTGACCCTAAACCTCCACTCCCCACCCTCCTGTGCCACTGAGGGAGAAGCAGGAGTAAAGTAATCTGAGTCCTGGAAGAATGGAGCGGTAGGGGGAGAAGGTATTAAGATCTGAACTTTTTTTTTCTCTTTCTCCTTGTAGATTAAATTAGGTCTTTTCCTTTCCAAGTTGAACCTGTTTTTTTCCTGTCACAGTAGTTAGGGAATGCAAACCTCCCTATCCTTGTCTCAATTAATGAACCTTAAGGTGGATCTTCTCCTCTCTGTCCCATGGTGGGGGTAGGGGGCAAGCAAGCAGAGGCCTGGTTGGTACCAGCTGGTCCTAAACTGTGATAAGTTTGATTGAAAGTAGGTAACACAGTTGGTCTACACCAACTAAATAGAGTACCCAGGAGAAAGTGATAGTCTTTTCTCTCAGAACTGAGGTATAAAGCTGATACTCCCTACATTTGAAAAAGCACAGAAATATTACACAATCTGCTCCAGTATACTGTCTTTTGATGGAAAAGGAAAATGACTGCTGTTGACCTAATGCAACCTATGGTCCACCTATGCATTCTTGTACAGTAAGCGGTGTTTAAACAGCATTTTCAAAATAGACGTATAAGCATAGATAGAGCTAACATAATGACTCCATTTGAGTAAATATGAAAGCTTACTAAGGACTTTCTTGCCTTTCTGTAATTTTGAGTGTATCTGGTTCATTAATTAGTAATTAATGGCTTTATTAATAATGATATGACAAATTTAAGTAAAGATAATTTCAAATTCAGCTCATGGAAATCCCAGTTTTCACTTCACCCTGCAGTTTCAAGTGTGGGGGAAAAACAAGTATGCTATAGTGACTTCTGCCTTTTCTATCTTGTATGTGTTCTCTTGTCTGGAGAATGAAGTTCAGTAATTAGGTATTATGCTGATGAAGGGAAAAAAAGTGGCACATTAGTATACTGTCACTGTAAAAAAGCAGCATAGCTCACTCAGACTTTTTTAATATATGCAGTTTGAGAACAGGACAATTTACTCCTCTCTAAAAATGTATATTGTGAATTGATTGAAACAGGTAGTTCTAAATACTGGAGCAGCAATATGTTTCGTTATTACTTTCTTTTCATTCAACATTGTGGTAAAGGTTTTTGGCCTCATTTATTTCATCTGAAAAGTGAAGACTCATTTTCAGGCTAGATTCAGATACCAGTCCAAGTGAGTCTAATAGGAGCTATAAATTATTACAGTGGACTCTTTCTTCCCATCTTGTCTATAAACATGTGTTCTGTACTAGTTCCAGCTCTGCCTAGTGTTGTACTTGCTTAGCTCTGGACTTGTGTTGGCTCCCCAGCCCTGGCAGACCTACTGTCATGACAAAGCCTGTTGAGACTCTTATTTCAGAAACACAATTTTCTTTATCTTGGAACTCATGGAGCAACATCAGTATAACCTATTTCCTTAGCTGAGGCAGGCTGGAAAGGCTTAAAAGACTCCTCTTGCCTCTTTCTCTCAATTTAGGCTGTTGCAATTTGCCTAGCTCCCTGCCTTCCTTTTCACAGAGTAGGTCTGATGTTTGAAGAGTTGTTAGGTAAGTGTTTTAGGGTGCTTACCTACAATTTTAGAGCTAATATGTAAGTTCTGTCTCTTATTCAGAGTCACTGAATGTCTGGAATGATGACTTCCATGCGTAAAAGCTAAAATGTAAGACAGATGAGATTTCAACAATACTTGCATTATGTTGTTCCCTTTTCAGTCATGGTAGTTGTTTTCACAGCAGTCTTGAAAACACTGCCATAATTTTCATGCTGATTAGGACTTCTAGTGATTGATTTTAATTATTTTTCGTATCAGTATCATGGCTAAAATTAAATGAGAATGCAGCAGCTCAGGAGAAGTATCCCTGTCAACTCTCCATGTTTGCAGTTCTAGGAAGACTGTGCTTCCTGGGGGAGCTTGTTATGCCCTCCAGATGGTATTGTGACAAAGTTTGCTCTCTATTAGGTGCTGGCTTGAGGGCACCAGATATATTGCATTGAGAAACAGAAGTTTCTGTGGACAAAACTGATGAGAAAGCACTTACATTTTTTTTAAAAATTGAACTTATTTATGACTGCTGTGACACCAAGATTAGGACAACTCTGCAATTATCCTTACCAAGAATATTTTTCTCTGTGCAACTTCTTTGCCAGAAAGAAAATAGATAAGGTATGTACACACACAAATATATATGCAATTAATATTCTCATTTCCTAATAAATCTGAAACTTAAGAGTTATACATTACTTGTGAAGTGAGAATTACAAGGAAGTAATGACTTACTGATAATGTGCTGAATATTAGAAATAGAAAAAAGTCTGTATGTATGTTTAAAATGAGCTTTCATGTCTTTGTACTGTAAAAAAAACCAGATACAGATGTAAAGAAGATACATTTTCATATATCATCTAATAGCATGAGAAGTGTCTTTCAAGTGATTGTCAGTGTCTTGAAAGAGATTATAGCACATTAAAGTGGGACTTAAATAGGCCAGAAATTTATATTCATACAAAAGATGTGAAGTGTATAACTAGAGAGCTGAATAAACCTATTGCTGCTGCCTAGATTCTGCTGGCTTAGTTATGAACCTTCCACCTGTGTTAGCTAGTTTCTGTAAGCTATTAAAAGTCAAAGGAATGTATGTTGCTCACTTTTTATTGCTTTTGCTAAGGATATTGTAACTGAAAAGATATCCTTACACAGTGAGTTATGCTATGTTTGCAGCACCATGCCTGAAGCAACTTCATTTTTGTATAAAGGAAAGCAATGGTTTTTAGTGTAAAGGTGAAAATACTAAGATGGCTGAACAACTTTCATTAAAACAAGTGAATTGTCACAGTGGATTTCCCTTCCCCCTTGCATGCTGCTAAGCTTCTTAAAATGGTATATGGACATTAAAGAATCACTGAATAAAAATGCTGTGGGGATCTCTGGCAGATAGTGCTAAACATGCTTTCCCTTTTCTACCTTGCTGTATATAAATTCTTCTTTTCCTTGCTCCTAATTTATTTAATTTTTGTATATTTAAAATGTATATTTAATGTTTGTATATTTAAAATGTAAATTTCTGGGTTCAGGGTCATTTCTCCTAAAGCTGCATTTTCCTTTGCTCTCTCTGATTCTTACCAGTAGCACACATAACAAAGCTGTTCTCATATTTCTCATGGTGATAGGATATTTCAGGAAGTGTATTAAGCTAAAGCAATTCCTCCTGTTCAGCTCAAAAATATGTTCCTTGTCATGTGCTTACTCCTCACTGAAGTTAAACTTGGCCAATATTTTATTAAATTCATTAGGGAAATCAAGTTACATTCTCTCCTAGCATTTTCAGCTTTGGCATGGCTGAGCCATGTGGTTGCACATTACAGGGCAATTGAATCCCAGAATGGATGGGAGGGGGAGACAAGGGGAAAGATGCACAAAAATGGATGAAAGAGTTTATAAATGTATTCTGGAGATCCTTGTCATAAGTTTCTGCAGCTATTGCTGTCTCTCTAGGTTGCTTAGATAAACCTTTGGAGACCATTTCAGAATAGCCCTGGGTCTATGGCTTAGTAACTGATCCCTCAGCTCTGTAATGCTGGGAAACTTTTCAGTAGCAATGACTGTGGCAAGAGAGCTCTATTATGTTTTATTCAGCAGGGTGTCTGGTCTGTCACCAACACTATGGCATTAGCTACAGATAAATTTCCTTTGAGAGTCATGATGTAAAAGCATAGGAATTTTGACAGGACTTAAATTTCACATGGATGTGTTTATGATACAACTGAAGAAATAACAAGTCCGTGGTTGAATTGCTCATGTAAAATCATGTGAGATAGTTATTATAGTAGCTAAGCATTTTATGGTCACAACTGGCTGTTTGCAAAGGCGAAACACCACCATTCTGCTGTCCTATTTAGTGTCAAATCTGAAAGCCGAAGGGTGCTGAGAGGTGAAAGCAGGCAGGTGTTTTGCTGGTCAGACCAAAATGTTCACTTGTCGGATAAAATTTGAGTATGTATTGACACAGAAGGCAGGTGGGACTTGCATCCTTTCATAATTAACTATTGATGATTCAGTTTCATATGAAGGGCATACAAATTACTCCAAGCATGTAAAAAACTTGTCTCAGTTATACTTCCTAGGGTGCTAATTCTCAGGCATAGAAATACAGAAAGATTCACAAGACTGTCAGCCGTGACCTAGATATATAGAAAAATGCATTAAATGTCTTTTTACCTCTAATATAAAATGATTTCCTAGACATTTTTTCTCCATATTCTTGAAATGTTTTAAGTTCTTATTCTGTCTTAAGGTAATCACACATGATTGAATTTTATGAAGAAGCATGGCTGTTACTCCGTAACAGATACATTAAAAATGCAGTTTTATTCAGTATACCGTTTCTCCAGGTATTTTTGTAGAAACCATTTAGCAGTTTCCAAGTGATTAAGAGGATCTGAATTGTAGAAGCTGTGATTGGTAACAATGATATAATGTAGCTCTTATTAAAACCTTCCATAGATAAGAATGTTGTCAGATGACAGTCAAGGCTATTCAGTGTTTGCTGGAAGTCATTCAGAGTAACAATGAATAGATAACTTTCACTGATGTTGCATTTTGGGAATGCTGGATGTAAGTCCAGTCTCAGAAGAATTCACCAGGGTTTTATCTTTCCCAGTAAATTTTTGCTTTTTCTTTTTTGCAGTCAAATATGGATATTGAGTACAAAATTGTCAAATCTAAGTACTCCAAGTACTCAGCTGAAGTATAGTTTAATGTTGAAATAGTGACGTGTAGAAGTGAAACAGTACAATTGAATATAATATAATTTTAAACAATGAAGGAAGTCTTCTTAGAAGTATTTCTAGCCTCTGAAAACTTTATATATATTTGTCTGTGAATGCTACTTAAACATTAACCTGTCTTTCCAATTTACATATGTGGACATATCCTGGCTCTGTTTTATGTGCATATGACTGTAATCCTATTAATTAAGGTTATACAAATACTTAGATACAATTCCAATCAGCAGGTGGACAGATGTTTATGGAGGTTCTCCTAGGATATAGTTACTACCTTTCTGCTGTCACAAGTAATGAGCTGAAGATGAACCACAGAACCAAGAAGTGTTTGCACCATGGGACAGGGAATCTGAGAACAGGGAGTCCTACTTCCAACCATGAGATGAGTTTGAATCCGTGGATAATGAAAAGAATTGGGTCAGTGTTCTTGCTTTTAAGCAAGCTGAGCTCTTAGCTGAGCATCCCATGGGGGGGATGGGTCCTGATTACTGACTGTGGGCTAGGCATCCCTTCTTTGACAAGTGTCCTGACCTTTTCCTAGCTGTCTCCTCCAGTTACAGATCCTTACTGTTGTACTCTTTCAGACCCCAGAAAGATCAGGCAAACAGGCCCTGTCTCACATGCAGTTTCACTGGACATTAACTTCAGTGGTGTAAAGTTGCCTTCTTCCCTTTGATTTTTGGAAGTTATTTTTAATCTCCTCTTTTCAGAGAACTGATTTTTTTTCAGTCTGGTCCCACAATTTATGTGCAGTGCTGAGAAGCAGTGAACTGTTACAGGGGATACACTCTCAAATTAGCAGAATATGCTGTATTTCTTTCAGCATCAATTGTTTTTTTTTTAATGTTGCCTATACTATAAAGTTGCACTCATTCTTTTTCCTTAGCAGAGTAGTGAAAATCGAACAGCAAATGCATGCATTGGGTTTTATAATACACAAATATTAAAAACTTTGCTCCCATTTTTCTTTATGCCAGTCATTGAGTTTGACTTCAAAATCTAATCTTTATATTTTCTCCTCTTTGCTTTCCTGGGAAATTTTAATTGTATAAACTGGTTGCTGAGTGTCATAGTTATAGGACTGATTGCCTCCCTCATCCTTTTCTGGTCTTTCTAGGTGTTAACCAGCTCTGAGAGAAGCTGTTTTGTCATTTGTGCTTTTTAAACGTGTACTATGGTTTTCAGACACAGAAAGCTGAAGATGAATCTTGTATCTGATTGTTTAAAATTATGATCTGGGATTCACTTTAGATTTAAAATTTATATGTACTCAACATTTTTAAAATTTATATGTTCTTTATATGTATTTATATTTATATGTATGCAGTAAAGTTTTGATAGGTTTTAGCAGCATAATAAGATTAGAATTATTTAAAAATAATTTCTCTATTTTAACTGCTAAAAAAGGTAAAAGAATTTAATTTTCCCCCTTTATTTATCTCACCTGAAGTCCCACTTTATGACATTTGGGATTATGGATTTACGTGGATCTTACCTCAAGTGTTTTGTTTGCCAGCAAGACTGAACAGTTGGCTCTTTGTAAAATACTAGCTTCTCTATATTACTATGTTAAGTTCTGCATACCTGCCAACATGACTCTGAAGGCTGCATATAAATAACCTTTTGTTTACCTTCTCTGCTCTCAATGTTATTTTTACGTCCACAGGAGCTATTCTAACATTGAAGCCAGCTCTCCAGCTTTAAATCTGAATGTGTAGCTCTATTCTATTACAGCAGTCTTTGCTTGACATCTTCCCTTCATGTTTTTATGCATTGTAATGAGCAATGAGATTTGGAATCCCAGGTGTTGTTGGGCTGGAGAGCTGCCAGGAGCTGGGATAAGTTGCAGGTTTGAGAATCAAGATGAGCCACCTAACTTGACTTCTGCACTACCAGCTGGTTGTCCTTGGTGTCCTTATTATGTATACTTGATATTTGTTTTCATTGGGATTGCACCAAAACACAAAATAAAAAAATTGTCTGGTGTGAAGATAATATCCTGTATGCTTGGTCTTAAAAAGGTGTTGTCCCACTTAAGCCTTGGAATTATCATAAATATGATTTAGAATGTTTTCAGTTAAGAGCTTTTATTCAGTAGGATCAGACTTCATTAACTTCCTGTATGTTTCTTTCAAATTGTGATGTAGTTTAAAAAAGTTACTTTCTTACTATACTGTTCTATTCATTATCCAAAGTAAAAAAGTTTTGCAATTCTAGAAAATGAGATTGGGAGAATTCATATTCTGTATTCATGTACACACAGCTTTTTAAAACAAAATTCTGAACAACTGTATTGCTGAATGTACAGTTAAAGAATAGCATATGATTACATATGGGTTTATGCTTAAATTTCCCATAAGTGTGTGCTTAAACTGAGCAAAGCCATAATATATTGAGATCTGAGTATTTTAGATTATTTTTTTTTCTCATCACCACTGATTAATGTAGCGTGGCTACTAATAGCAACATTTGTGTATTGTGGGATGCCTCAACTAGACTGAAATTCCATCAGCTATCATAAATCAAACATGTCTAGGCATGATCACAGTTCGGATGGAGGCTGTCCTGTTGCTACAAAAATCTTTTAATTCAGTTGTTGATGTTCTGCTTCTGACCAACTCAGTTCTTCTTTTGCACTAGAATGAAATACAAACCAAACAAATCCTTCACAACTTCATACCTTAAAATATATACACATTTTGGGAGGTATAAAAATGGATGCTTAAATTCAGTGAAATTCCTGCATTGTGTAAGCTTTGTTTGTATATAAATAAATCTTCAACATCTGAAACCCCACTAATCCAAAATTTCTTCAAAGTAATAAGTGATTAAGTCAACATAGAAGTGCTATAAAAGCTGTCATCACTCACTGTTACCCAACCTAAACTATGCTTCACATAGCATATAATTTTTACTCTTGTTTTTGATTCAATGAATTTGGATTTTTGGATCCATAGAATTTATTCTCTGTATCATCAATTAAAAACATATAGCATGGATAATGAAAAGAAAGTGTTATGTTGAACTACAAATGTCAGAATAAAATTACAGCTCCAAATATATTTTCATATGGAGAAGAGTAAGGCTGGAAGAATATCTTTGTGGCTGGAAATATTTGAAATTATGCAGTATGATGACTGTGGGGTTTTGTGAGTGTTTACAGAATGAATATTTGATTTATAAAAAGATTACCAGTGTTGCTAAAGTGATTTTCTGCAATGGGTAACATTAGAGTGTAGAGAGATATCTAATATATTGAAAGAATTCCTGCTGAATAACAATTGGAAAAATAATCCTGTATTTTATGGTGAAAAATAATGCTGTTAATTTTTGTTTTTTAAATAGCAGTAGACATTTTTGGAAGAAAGACAATTTTAAAATATACCCAGTCTTTTGCTGTGTTTTTTTGGGCTTGTTAACTGGCATACACTAAATGGACATAGAAAATGGACATAGATACTTTTGTCAGTAAGAATATAACAGAAGAGAAAGTTTAGTTCAGCCCTGCACATTCAAAGGAACCATTTGTCAAGATATTTCAATTCAGAAACAGTTTAAACAACTCGAGTGTTTGACTGAATTTAAGTACATAATTATTTTTACTTACTCAAACCTAACATGTTTAAATACCTCATTGCCCGAGCTTGTAAATACATAGCTAGGAGATACCAACAGGTGATTGTTATCTGCAGTGACATTATATGTACAGAATATTTGGTAGCTAACATATCAATGTGCTTACAGAAGAAAATTTTTAAAATTGATCTAAAAAAATATAAGAAATTGAAATAGATGTAGCACATTTATTTACTTGCAAGATACTTGCATTTTTTAACAAATGAGTACACATACCTTTTTGACGCTGACTGAGCTCAAGTTTATAATTACAAGTGGAAAAAACACAGGTGGTAAGTAATGGATTGCAAACGGCTATAGTAAGTTTTCGTTGTAAAAATATGGCCGGTATTTATGGCAGGTTTTCAAACAGCTTTTTCCTGGTATCTGTGATTGCAGAAGAAACCACTTTTCAAATTTCCTTCAGTAGTCTGAAGGAAAGAAATTTGTCGAATGTTTGAGTCAGTGGAAGGTGGTCCAGACAGAGTTTGTTTTCATCTGTGCTAGGTGGAATAAGGATTTTCAGTCTTAGATTTTCAGTTCTAAATGATCCTTTCCTCTCAAATTGTTAGCTGACTCCTTGTTTACATGTCAAAATGTGTTAAGCTGTAAATTATATTGAAATGTGTAGTTCACAAAAAGTTGAGCTGTTAATTGATGTGTCATACTGTTAGAGGGGACACCTTTTCAACCTAAACCTGCCTGAGAAATCTCTGGCTCTTTTAGGCAGCCCTTCAATGTGGCATGGTTTTGCACAACACTCTCTTCATTATGATTTTTCCACTCTGGAAATACAAGTACTAGCAAGAGTAACAGACAAGTAAGCCTTTCCATCACCACTTGGATTTCCTTGAAATTATTGGCTTAAGGACCAAATATTGGGTAGATTCTGGCTATATGTAGATTCTGGTTAAATAAAAAAATCAGTTTGCTTTCCAGACTGAGAAGAACTCTTCAGCTGAGCTTTTGAATCCATGGTCTCTTTCTGAATATGCAAGTCCCAGAAATAATGCCTGTGGTCCTATCAGACTTTAAATGGAGGTGTGATTGTACCGTATAGTGGCTTTGGGAGAATTCTGGTTTATGAAGCTGTTTTGCCCACTACAGCTTGTTCCTGTTCCCCTCAGACATGGGACATTGAAACTGTTTATTGGATCCTGCTGTAAACCAGCCTGTTGAAATGACACAGGTTAAAATAAGCTAGCAGGATATATTCGACTGGCTGTTTGGATTTTTTTAAAGATACACTTAAATGTTTGCTTTTTTAAAGGTACATGAATAAAAAGATTTTTCAGCAAATAATTTCTCTCCCCCCGTAAATTACATATTTATACAAGGCAATATTTCATGAAGAGTGCCTGGAATAGCTTATTCAAAATGCTAAAGCAATAGACGGAAGTCAGCATTTCTGCAAGTCACATTTATAAACCTTATGTGGTTATTTGTCAGCCCCTTTTTGTAGGAGTTGGATATTTCCTATGATTTTTGTTTTTTCTTTCTACCAACCAACTGGTATTTTGTTAGCTTTCAGATATTTTTCTATGCACACTTCCCACTTCTGAGCAAAAACTGCTGAAAATTGCTTTGCAAATGAGCCTGAAATGAGTCACCCCTTTTCATTGTGTCTGGGATAATGTTAAGGAGGCTGGAGAAGAAAATGGACAGATTGTTATTGTTGCTGGAAAGTTGTTAATCAGCTGAGAAATGTTCTTCCTCTGTTTTTTCTCTCCCAGATCTTTCTTCAAGATCATGCTGACAAGATAGCAGTGAAAAAGGTTGTTGAGAAGGATATGACCTTAGTCCCTTGAAGAACCAGTATAGTCCCCTGTATGCTGATATTTGCCAAGTAAATTATATAAAAAGAGAATCATTCACCATTGACTTTTTACTGACTGAGAAATCATATTGTCTTTGTTGTGAAGAATTTACATTATTTTGTTAAGTGAATTCAAGGGTAGAATAAAAGCATCTGGAGGAAATATTCACAGAAAAAAGCCCAAGGGATAATCTTCAGGTAGAACAAGATAATTAGAGCTTCAGTTATCTGGGCTGTTTGAAGTGTGATTCCATACCCAGTGGAGTCAATGTGAAAAACCTGAAATAATGTCCACAGACATCAGTTCAAAGCTTTGAGCTGGCAGAAGCAGCAAGCCAATTTCTTGAAATTGTTCTGTGTGTAGAAAGGTACACTCTGTTTCCATCAAGCAATTTTATAAATTCAGAATTTATTCACAAGCTCCAGTTCATCTCTTAATGCTGCGCTCAGAACCAAAGAATGCTGTCTGACCTTTGCTGCTTTCTGCTATGGCTAAAAACATTCCTTATTACAGGGAAACACTACATAAATCCCTAGAAGAAAGCTGTCTCTGTATGCCAACGAGATTCTTAAGATGGCAGTCTCTGTGCAATAGCTGAAAATATGTCCTTCTGTGAGTCTATAGGCACTCTCTGGTAGGGGGCTCTGGTATATGGGCCTCCTAAATGAAGTCTCATTTTTCATGTGAAGTGGGTTGACTGTGCCATTGTATTTTAGATGGGCTGCTGGGCATTATAAAAATGAAGTGCCTTATGGCCTAACATAGACTTGTAGGAAACTGCAGGACAGACCTTTTGTTGATCTGGTGTCACTGTCTAGTTTTTGAGCACCAAACAGGTAAGACTGTGCTTAGCGCCTCAAGAGAAGGGAGTTGAATTTTTCATCTGGGTTTCTGTCAGAGCCTGTCAGCAAGGCTTCCCTTGTTTCAGAGAGATCAGCATCACTAGTTTTTCTTTCACAGCACCACCTGCATGTTTTGGCTGCAGATTGATCTGAGGAAATAAGGACAAGAATAACGTTACAACAGCATGATCTCTTTCATGTCCCTTGAACTGAGGGGGACAACACCAATGTCATGCATGCATTGCTGCAGCTGTTGCTAAATTATCCCACTCAGTAGTGAATCAGCATTTCTAGCAGTAGATTCCTTGGTCAAATCTGGGCAGATACTGAGCAATGTACCTTCCCCGCTTCCCACCTATCACTTCACTCTGAACACCAAGGAGCATGGTCCTTTCATTTGCAGTGTCCTTTTGGGAGACATTAAAAAAGAAGTTGAAAAAGACTAAAGTAACGTGTACTTTAGTGATCATATCTCACTTCTGCAATCCTGCATAGTCATCCCAACCCCTGTCTCAAGGATGGGGGACTGATTGGTCCGTGTATTAGTTGTGGCAAATGTCAAGTGATGGGAACATTTATTTAGTAATATTTGTCTGCTTCCCCATCATACTCATGGTTTATGTATGCTGTTAGATTTATCTATCATACTCTTGATATTCAAAGCTGAGCAGTTTTTTGTACTTTGTTTTTGAATCATAGAATAGCTTGGGTTGAAAGGGACATTAAGTATCATCCAGTTCCACCCCTGCCTGCATGGGCAGAGACACCTACCGCTCGACCAGGTTGCTCATGGCCCCATCCAACCTGGCCTTGAGAAAAACATGCAGAACTGTTGCTCTGGAATCTGATTTCTGAAAGGTCTAAAAATGTCTTGAGTTAACTCTTCTTGGCACAAATGTGATCCTTCAGATACATGGCTGAGATACATGGAAACATAAATAGTCAGAGATCTGTTGAGTACCACTAGTGTTTTTTTCTTTCCCAAAACTGAGATTTCATCTAAAAAGCAAATAAGCAACAAATATCCCCAGAAAGTTAACTTATTCTTCTGGTATAAAGAAACAGACATATTTTCACAGTGGTACAAACAGACTGGCTGTGGGACCACCCTGATTAGGAGAAAATTTAGGGCTTGAGAGAATGCGTGATGTAGCTGCATGGAAAGGAACCTCCTGGGTCATTGTGCCTAGTCCTGGTTTTGTGTTTGACTGTAAACTGTATCAGCAACTCATCAGACTCCGGTTTAAATATGCCTCGAGCCTTCTGCTTCTGATATTCCTACTAGAAAATGTTATGCATTCAGAATTTCTTGACAGAAGTAAATCTTGTGGATTCTGAATTGTATTTGCAGTGACTAATATGATTTTTCATGTCTCATTTCTCAAAGTTTATTATGGCCTTGAGAGTTTAATTTACATTACTTTTTGGAAGCAAATTAAAACAAGTATTTTAAATCATGGTATATATACAAATATATATATATATATATATATATGTAATTTTTTTTTCTTCTACAAAAAAATATATCCTGACTCGGTAGATAAACAAATGAGCTGTCTCTGAACAAATACCTGTTTAGTACTTAGGCTCCATAGCTGTCACTGGCCCATAAGGAGTCAACAGGAAGGGAAGTGAGTAGGAAAGAGTGGACCTAGACCTGATGTGATTGTTCATTGGTTTGAAGTGAACCCTTTTGACTTAGTGCTATACCTTAAGCCTGGAGCAGAAAAGAGAAGCAAGTCAGAGGAAAAGGCTTATGGTAATAAAGAAAGTCTGAGAGTTTTGGCAGGACATGGTAACCTATTTCCTTCTTGGATGACTAGCCATTCAAAAATATTAAAGGCAAAATATAGATGTCCTATTTTTTTGCATTTGAATTAGATGTTGCAACTCAGAAATAACAGTAACTGTATTAGTCATTTTGTTTCTATTTTGGAGCATACTAGAATACTGATTTCTGTGAATATTCTCTAGGTACTGTATTATTTCTTCTTTTCAGAATCTGATAGTTTTGCATCTTTCCCAAATCCATTCCGTTTGTTTCTTCTTCATGTAGTGATATGGCTCTGCCACAGACAGTTCTTTCCCAGAGCTGGGTCTTAGAAAATACATGCTGTAGTTGGGGAAGCAGATTAATTTGTAAAACCTGGTCTTCCAGTTCTCATCGAGACATGAACCTTGACGTATTGTGAAAAGAAAGAGAGTAGGATGAATAAAAGCATTCATTTACAGTAGATTTTGAAGTACAAAGAAAAGATGTAAGCCCTCTTGCTTCAGCTCAAAATACAACTACTGACTGACAGGGATGGAAGGGCAGAGAAGGAAGACAGGCTAACAAATGAAAAAAAAAAAAAGGAAAAGCTTCTGCTTTTTGTTTTTTACAACTGTTCATTCTCAGTGATGCAGCTCACTGAAGCATTTGGGTAAAGCAAGATGCAAGAGTTGAGTGGATGAGGGATTGCATTTTGTAATTCTGGGTGCAATGTCTGCTTAGGTGTAACCTTTCTCTCTTTCCCTCTCTCTCCTTCTCTCCTTCTTCCTTCTTCCCCTCTTCCCCTCTTTCCCTCTCCCCCTCCCCCCTCTCCCCCTCTTCCCCTCTTCCTCTCTTTCTCTTTCTCATAAACCATAAATGGAAGTCTTTTTTCTGTGCTTACTGATTAGCATTGTTGACAAAGTACTTACGAGTTGCCTCCAGATTTTTGCTCTAAGTTGAAATCCACTGGCAATTTTGATGGATGAAACTGTTTAAGAAAGAAGAAAGGAAGTGAGAGGTGAGAAAAATAGAGGGTTTTCTGTGTAGTTTGCTTTAAAGTGCTATCTTCAGGCTTTGTACCTGCTAAGAAATTAGAATTTAAACTGCCTTCAGTTCCCAGTGGTTACTTGCCGTTGGTTCCTCTTTTGGCAACTTCTGAAAGAGCAGTGTAGAAAAGCTTTGATCTTGTTTCTTCTCCCCTCTTTCCCATGTGTTACTTCACTCTGGATCATGAGGTGTGCCAACCTCTTTGTGCTGGGCGTGAGATCAAGCAGAGGCTCCTCAGGACATGCTTCTAGAGTCTGAGTGCCCCTCCCCCTCCCATAACTGGCATTCTCTGCAGTGTCCATGGTAGCAGTAGAGGATCAGTGAATGGAAACAGAGCAGGGAATGACACTCAGAGCCTTTGCACTGGTGTGAGTGGGTTGCTGAGTAAAGAAACCTGGTACTGCAAGT
This sequence comes from Heliangelus exortis, assembly GCF_036169615.1. NCBI lineage: Eukaryota > Metazoa > Chordata > Aves > Apodiformes > Trochilidae > Heliangelus > Heliangelus exortis. The sequence continues at coordinate 132,858,426 of NC_092422.1, forward strand.
TTCTAGCAAACTCGTTTAAACACCTCTGGTACGTCTCAGGTATAGTTAAAGTGCTATATAATTTTTTTCCATCATATTGTGACACCAAGACTAATGTCAGATAAAGGCAAAAATGAATAGAAAAGGCTAGTGTGTGTACACTATTAACTGAAGGCACAGAGAATATATATATATATTTTTTAATCATTAACCTATTTTCTCCCAAAGCTGAGAGCAGAGCAGTCAGGTGTGATCCAATTTAAGGATTCCCCCTTTCCCAGGAATGGGAAAGTGCCAAGGTATGGTTGACCAGAGAGTATGGGTTTTTTGTCACTAGGATGATGTGACTAGCAACAACGATAAGTGTATTTCATAACACTGAAATTATTCTGATTGGAATTTAAAATTAAAAATTCCTTTTGACTCTGTTTCTTCCTTCTTTCTACTCCCTTATTTTTATCCAACACTGTTTAGACTTTCACAGTGAAAATAATAATTAAGGGGGTTCTTCACAGACAGTTTATTAAAGGGAAAAATAAAACTGTAAATTAATTAATTCAGAACTATAGTTCACCAAGTCCTTCAACAAACTGCTATGTGTGATCTCAGTGGGTGATTGGTTTAAAACAGGTAGAAGAAAATACTTTTTTTACAAAGTCTCTAGTGAGGTACTGAAGAGAGTTTTTGATAAATTTGCTCCCATAAGAAATAAGAAGGAAGTGATACCTTTTCATCATTTTTTGAAACTGATACTGTAGTTACCACAAATTTAATTTTTAATATTTTCAGTGTCTTCTAACATTGACTTTGCTGGTTTCTGGGGGTTCAAATGGCACTTTTTATGTTTTTTTTTTTAATCTCTGACTGTACCTCTGCTTGAGATACTTGTGAAATAAAAAGGAAACAAAGAGCTCTTGTAGTTTCTAATGCTGTCATGCTAAAATAAATCAGAAGCATAATTTGGAAAACATGTTGAATTCTAGTTGGAATTAGTTTAATTCAAGACTGTGCTGGTGGCTCCTAAGAAAAGAACATAATTAATGACAGCCACTCAAGTCAACTTGTATTATATGCATTTTAACTGTTGATGTATTGATGCAAAATTCCACTGAAATGTCAGTGTCTGCAACTTCAGCATATTTGGGTGAGCCTCCAACACATTTCCTGTGTGAGGCCAGCAGACACAGCTCTGCATCAGATGGCTTCACTACTAAGGGAAGATGGATGTAGCCTGGAAATGTGCAGGCAAATGCTGCTTCAAGTATGTGTTAAACTGGCATTTTTCCTGAATGCTTTTCTACTTCATCAGTACTCTCTTTGTTCATGTACCTCTACAAAATCTTGATATAAAGAGTCAAGCGAAAGCACATTGCAACAGGACTACTCTTCTAGACAAGTCTGCAAAGAGGATGAAAGATCAGTGGTCCTCCTGCTTCAACCAAAATAACACACAGACTCCTGCAAATTCAGTAGCCCGCTAAAAAAAGTAGACCTTAAAAACATATAAAGTCTAGAAATTGGCAGGTAATTAAAATTCTGTGTTAACATCAGTGTGTAACTTTCAACCTCAAATCTGGTCACAGATGTATGTGTGGTTTTCTGATATCTTGTGCTGTAGAAGAAGGAGAGATGGAAAATTCTCTGACCTGCAAGAAACTAGCTGAAGAAACAAATCTAGACACCTTCAATTGCAAATTCCTATTTCATAGCTTTTTAATTCAGTAGAAACCACAAAACACATAACAATTGCTTATAAGGTACTTAAAACCTTTAGTATATAAGGTAGAAGCGTGAAAAGTTGCAAAGAAAGCAGGGGAGACCAAGAGGTCTAAAGCTTCATTGTACCTGGAAGTGTATTAACCATAATTTCCCGTGTCAACCTGGTATGGCCAATAATAGCTTGTTAAGTAGACTAGACCAGAAAAAATACTATTGATCTGTGCTAGTGGGACCTAGGGGAGAGTTCCTGGCATGTCGGTGTGATACATTAACAGGGTGGCAAAAAGATGCAATTGCTCATGCTGCAGAATAGGCTAATAGAGCTATTACATGGGTGATTCCTTTGAGTCTGTAATTGCATACACCCAAAGGAGTTTTAAAGATTGGTGGCACCATTACTTTTCTTTCATGTGGATTCACACAATGTTCAGTTCTCTCTTCAGTTTTCTCCTTAATCCCTTCTAACATTCAAGTACATTAGGTTGCCAGTACACCTAAGGATGTGAAAGGCAGTAGTCTAGTACAAGCAAAAAGGCAATAAAGGGTTTTAATTGTAATCATTGAAGTATTAGAAGAGGGAAAGAGTTAAAAAATAACATGAGCTGAAAGAGATACTCTGGAACTGACAAGGACAGTTGTGGGGAGGCCAGAATGTCTGGAGAAGCTTGTTTTTTTCTGCAGGCCAAGTGGAGATATCATTACAGGGATTCATATGCCTGGTGATGTGCTCTTTTAACTGTGATTTCAACAGTACTGTTATGATCAGATTGCAGCCTGATACATGTCAAGATGTTTCTTTGTCTTTGAAAAAACACTTCATTAGTTGGATTCACTAGGAATGACAGCCTTTGCCACTCTCAGAGAGACTTCTGTACAGACTAAGTAGTGAAATTCTGTGATAACTTTTGTCATGAGTGTTCCTTGCTTTCATCAGTTACTATAATATATTTCTAGAATCCATGCATTTCTGTGCATTATAGATTTCATATAATTAATTCATCATGTTTTGGACATTTATTTTCAAATGAAGCTAACCAATGCATTTATTACACAGAATAGTTAATCTGACATGATGAGAGAATGCTTATTGAAAATTTAAGTATCTAGGACATTAAATAGCAAATGGGTGTTTGTGTTTCTCTGGATCTTGAAGTGATGGTTGGCATTATTCATCTTTTGATTGATGCTTCTAAAGTTTTCCACTGATTACTTCAACTGCTGAAGTTTGAAAGGGCAGGTTATAAACTTGTTCTTCAACATTCTGTCAGGCTTAATACTCCACTCACAAAAATTTGTGTTTTCACTATAATATTAAATATTCACTTGTAAATGAAATAGCGGTTCCTTGTGTAGCATATAGCTGTGCCAAGAGATGAAAGGGCCTTTTGACAAATAAGTGTTTTATTTTTTGTTACTGGGATTCTTGAGGTCCCTAGCAGTTTGTCTCTGTGAATGATTGCCTTTGGTCATCACTATAATACTTGCAACCTGACATCAAGCTGAAGTCCCAGGCAGAGCAGATAGAAAGGGATGTACTGAGATCATGTATGGTAATGCAAAGGGCAGCACATTTCCTGTCATCTTTGAAGAAGGATGCATTGTACTTCTTTGAAACAGCTCTTGAAGCTTTGAAGAAGAAGTAAATTGGGATTGGAAGATCTATAAAGAACTAGTCACAGCTGTGGATTTTTATTCCAGATAGCCAGAGGAGCTTCAGCACCTTTTAAGTTATTAAACAAAACCAGCCTTGCATGTTTTAGCTCTATTTGAAATGCAGACAGAGGGAAAAAAATCAATGTCTGCTCAATGAAAAAGAACAAAATTGGTTTTAAAACTAGAATACCTTCTTGGGGAGCAACGAAATAATAGGAAAAACCAAAACAAATTGTCCTTTTATAGAAATGCTATCATGTGCCTTTCATCAAGTGAAGTCATGAGGGTTCCTCCACTGATAAAACTGTCCTTGTTTAATTTTAACCAGTAGATTTTTAATTCTTGCACCAAGAACCCACCAGTTCTCCTTTGTGTTTCTTCACCCTTTCCTGTGTGTCTCATTTGCATTCAGTGAAGTGCTTGGCTTTGATCTTCCACATACTTAATAATTCAATTTAAGCATGTCCTTAGTCATTTTGAATCTGATTTACATTTGAACCTACACTTTTAAATTGTTCCAGCACTGGAAAGGGACCAGAAGCCACAAGAAAACACTGTGTAATCACTGTTTCATCCAGTCTCTCTTATAGTCTGTCTTTAGACAGAGTGAAGATGATGTCTTCAGTATAAAGGAGAACTTGGTTCAAAGACTTCAGTCCGAATCTGGGAATCACAGAATCATAGAAAGTCAGGGGCTGGAAGGGACCTTGAAAGTTCATCGAGTCCATCCCCTCCCTGCCAGAGCAGGGTCACCTACAGGAGGTCACACAGGAACACATCCGGGTGGGCTCTGAATGTCTCCAGGGAAGGAGACTCCACAACCTCCCTGGGCTGCGTGTTCCAGTGCCCTATCACCCTCACAGCAAAAAAATTCTTTCTAATATCTGTGTGGAACCACCTATGCTCCAGTTTGTAACCATTCCCCCTTGTCCTATTGTTAGTCACCCCTGAGAAAAGCTTGACTCCATCCTCCTGGTACTTGCCCCTTAGGTATTTATAAACACTCATGAGGTTACCCCTCAGTCTCCTCTTCTCCAAGATGAAGAGCCCCAGCTCCCTCAGCCTTTCCTCACCAGGGAGATGTTCCACTCCCTCAGTCATCTTGGTCGCTCTGCACTGGATTCTTTCAAGCAGTTTCTTGTCCTTGAACTGAGGGGCCCAGAACAGGACACAATATTCCAGATATGGCCTCACCAGGGCAGAGTAGAGAGGGAGGAGAAGCTCTCTCGACCTACTAACCACCCCCCTTCTGATGCACCCCAGGATGCCATTGGCCTTCTTGGCCACAAGGGCACATTGCTGGCTCATGGTCATCCTTCCATCCACCAGCACCCCCAGGTCCCTTTCCCCTGTGCTGCTCTCCAAAGTATCTTACATACTTTCAGTGTAGATAATTTTGTGCTGACTTACTAAGTTCAGTAAGAGACTGTGGTGCTTGTCAGTATGGTATTATTAAGATTTTTCACAACACTCATGGTGCACATTGAATTATCTGTGTAGGCCAAACTGTTTTAACAGGATCCAGAATAGAAACACTTTTTAAATTCAAGGGCAACTAAATCCTGAGCTCAGGCCAGCTGGTTTTTTTTGCTTTCCATTGTAATGAAGAGCTAGCAGGTTGTTCTCTTTATTCTAATAGACTTTGCAATACTTATTTTTTACATGTTACTCTTGTATTTTCTGATTAGAAAAACTTTATGCAGTTTCATAGTCTTCACCAACCCATGCTAATGTAGCAAAATATTTAATTGGATTCTTTTAAGTGGAATGATCAGATTTTTTTTCCCCTGTAAATACTAATGAAGGAAGATGGTATGGAAAAATTAAGATTCTAAAAGAGAAAAATTATAATAATAAAACCACTTTAAAATGAAAATTGTATTATTTTAATGTAAATTACTCATAGGTTATCAAGTTTAGATGAGGTTTGTGAACCTAACTTTGTTATGTTTCTTTAATATAACTTTAATATAACTTTAATGTTTAAATCTATGATGCAGGGAATGAATTTCTACTCAAGGAAACCATTCTGATTTCTGTATAATTGGAGAAGTTTATGTATTCAGTAGGCTTGTAGTACTGAGAGTGGACATTTATCTCCATGGCTTTGAAATGCCACACTTTAGCACTGGCCGTAGACAGGATGGTACTTGGAATAGTAGTTCTGTTTTAGAAGAATATGCTACATTTGCATTAGTTTGTTTCTTGTTTCCAAAAAAAGGGCAGCTCAGGGAGGATTTCAGCTTGTTTCCTGGAAAGTCATACTCCATTTCTGTCTGCTTTACCTTCGCATTACTCATACGTCTTTTTTACGTCTTCTTTTCCTATTTCATGTTATTTAATTGCAATTTTCTCTCAAATAAAATTTCACAGTTTAAAGCTGTTCCTCAAGCTACGGTTCTCACAAAGTTTTCTTCATTTCAGATTTGCTGAGAACTTTTCTGCAGCCCTTTTGGCTAAGTTCTTCAGAAAGGCAGAGTGCCTGAACATCAGAACTGTTGACGTCTCTAGTTACTGCCCATTCAGTTGCTGATGCGAGTTTTTTCAGTGCCTCATGAACCTTCAGCTTCTTCAAGTCTGTTTAAGCAGTGGAAAAGACAGGAATTTTCACGGGGTTTTGTTTTCCTCTTGCTCTATGCATTGAAGATACACAAAACCTTACTGGAATAAATATAAGGAATTGCATATGTGTCCTAACAAAGTGTCTTCAAATAAATGTGATTAAATAATGCATTAAAGATTAAGCCAGTATTTTCTCTCTGCATTCATTTGCACCCTCTTTTCTTCATGCCCTAAAAATGTTTCTTCTGTGTGTATTCATAGTCCTTTTGACATTTCCTATCTTCTAGGCTTACTGGCTGTCTCCCACACATTTTTCATTTCCTTGACTTGATTCTCAGTTTATCAGTCTGTGTTTCTCATCTGTTTTAACCATGTCTCTCAAGCCTTGTAGCAATACTATTTCGACTCTGAGTCTCAATCTTTCAGTTCCATCTTCACTGAATCTTCATTTCTTCAGAAATAATCCAGTCTTTTTTAGCTCATGCTACTGCTTCATGGTGTTCCAAGCTACCTCCTTAGGTCTTTGGTCATCACTCTGATATTAGTGAACACAAACGTTCTGTAGAAGTAGGAATAGCCTCTCTAGTCTTATGCTCTCTCAGTTCTTATGGTTGTTGAATAAAGAAAAAAAAAATATTCATCTAGACATTGAAATAGTTCCATGTTTTCTGACAGAGAGACAGAGTGACATTCTGTGTAAAGTGTGCATGGGATATTTTACAACAAATCATCTAGTTCATCCCCTCGACATGGGCAGGGACACCTCTCACTAGACCCGGTTTCTCAAGGCCCCATCCCACCTGGCCTTGACCACTTCCAGGAAGGGGGCATCCACAAATTCCCTGGACAACCAGTGTCTCACCACCCTCATGCTGAAGAATTTTGTCCTAATGTCAAACCTAAATCTACCCTCTTCCAGTATGAAACTGTTACCCCTTGTCCTACTGCTACACACCCTTGTAAAAAGTCCCTCCCCAGTTTTCCTGTACATCCCTTTCACATATTGGAAGTGTCTCCTCTGAGCCTTCTGTTCTCCAAGCTGAACAACCCCAACTCTCTCAGCCTGTCTTTGTAGGAGAGGTGCTTCAGCTCTGTAATGATCTTTATGTCTCTCCTCTGGACTCACTTCAACATCTCTACATCTTTCTTGTGTTGGAGGCTCCAGAACTGGACACAATATGCCAGGTGGGGTCTCACAAGAGCGGAGTAGAGGGGGAGAATCACCTCCCATGGCCTCACAGAATTGTCACTGTTGGAAAAGACCTCTAAGATCACCACGTCCAACTGTCTACATTCGTGCCTGCAAATAATTACATAGATATGTCTATATTGCTCACTAGAGCATGACCTGAAGTGCCTCATCTACACAGTTTTTAAATATCTTCAGGGATGGTGACCCCACCACCTTCCTAGGTAGCCCATTCCAACACCTACCTACTTTCTCGGTAAAGAAATTCTTCCTCAAGTTTCATTTAAGTCTCCCGTGCTTCAACTTCAGGCCATTTCCTCTAATTCTGTCATTGTTCACCTGGGAGAAGAGGCCAGCATCCACCTCCCTACAACCTCCTTTCAGGTAGCTGTAGAGTGATAAGGCTTCCTCTAAGTCTTCTCTTCTCTTTGCTATCTTTTCTGTTGGTTAAACAGGATGATGTTGCTGTTCTCCTAGTTTGCCTGCGTATCTTCATGCATTAACAGCTCTCTGTACTTCTAGTGAAGTATTTCTAGTGTATGCTCTTAATGCTTTTTTGGTGTGGCTAATTTTAGCTTTTTTTATATTTTTTTTGTTTGTTTGTTTTTTTAAGTCTTTCTGAGGTTGTCTAAAGCTTCTTGTTATCCTATTTTCATGGTTTTTCCCATATGAAGTGTTACTGTGTAAAACTTGATACTCTGTGCCATCATGAGATGATTAAATAACCTTTTCAAGTAGCATCTACCAGAATTTTGTGTCTTCATCTAACAGAGATAATTGACAGCAATGGTCTCATATATCTCCCCTTGTTGGTAACTAAAAAAAATTACAATTTTACATGGGTTCTTCCTTGTGTAAAAGCAAAGGAAAATGTACCTTCTTTGTGTTATCTTACTTGCTGGATCCTGCAGCTATATTTTTCTGCTGTTTTCAGAGCAGTGATGATGCTATGGGGATCAGTCCCTGTGAGCCCAGTGCTATCCCAAAGTTGTTAATTTTTGGTGTGTTAGCATTACTGGTCTCAGCAGTCAGTAATGAGCTGCATACATTTTATTCTATTTAGATCTTTGTATAAAGCAGGTGAAGATTGATGCAGAATGCAAGAGGTAACGTTACACACTGAAAAATGCAAATAAATTATCAAAGGGAGAGGGAAATGTTTTTATCTTCTCATTGAAGTAAGAAACTGTTTACCAGCCAGTTTAGTGTGAAGCACAATTTCTAGTCTAACAAGCAGATACTTGCATACTTAAGGAAGTGAACAAGCATTATTAAGAAAAAATAAAAGACCAAAAATGGGGGAAGCAGAATAAGTCAGGATGAAAGATGAAGTCTGTTTAGATCCCAGGAACATTTCAAAGGTGAAATTGGTAAAAGGCTGTTGGGCTTTAACCAAGGGATATGCAGGATGTGAAGATCTAAGGGGAAGTAGAGTGATGCACCTGAGTGTGCACTCTGAAAGTGTGCAAACTGCAAGAGATTCTCTTGCAGTTGAATTCTCAGAAGAGAGCTTCTGCAAAAATTTTTTTTTTTTCTGATAGGGAAAATGTGAAACATAAGGTGTGCACAAGGCCTGGAGCTGTGGTTGGAGCTGTGGTTGCCCACTTGTCAGTGTCAGCTTAATATGAATTTAAGTATGGATTAGTGTAAATACATTAAGTGTAGATTTTGTATATGTAAAGCATTTGTTACAGTATTATTTTTTATGAAAGCTACTCATAAAATTTGTTAGCAGGTTTTTGCCTCAATTTGGCTTAGATGTGATTTAAGAGAACTAAGAAGGCATATTTTATAAAAAAAGTGTATTATAAAAGTACCCAGAAAATACAAATTGGAGTTGGTGTTACTGCCATCATCCCCTTTGTCAATTTAGTCACTCCACGAAAAAGGGAAGAGATTGATCCATCACTCTTCAGTATTTCTTCCCCTCCACACTGAAGTGGACTGTTGCTTGTCCAGGCAGTCATTGTGTGTGCAGCTTTGCATGTTCTCTGAGCTGTGCATGATTTTCTGTCCTGGGTTTCTTTTCTGGTGGGATATTGGATTATCAGTCATACTCATTGTGTCAGAGATCTGACCAATCTCTATAAACAGTTTTCTGCACTCAGTGCCTTCTGTTGCTTGTCAGTCTCAGCTTTTCCTTGTAGGGTCTCTCAGTAGTCTGTTGTTGAAGTACTTGTCTCAGGTCTGTCACAACCTCTTGTGTTCTCAGCCCATGTTAGCTCCTTTCCAAACTTGAGTAGTACAGTTCAGTTTATATCAGTCACCAGCCTCTTCTAGTGTGTCACTTTTCTTTTGTAACTTCAAGTTAAAAACATTTCTTTCTAGAGTTTTAGTTTCACATGGTTGTAATATTCTTCTATTTTTGTAACACATTTTCATGTTTGGATTCTACTGTCGGACTTAATTGCAACTATCAATCACTTCAAGTATATCTGAAACTACAACTGTCAGAAATAAGGCTATTTTCTAATTGTTGTCTTTCTTTTCACTAGTACCTATTTCTTCCAGATGCAGAATGGAGGTTGGAAGGGACCTCTGGAGATCATCTATTGCAACCTAGAGCAGGTTGCACAAAATTATATCCAGGTGTGTTTTTAATGTCCCTAGAGAAAAAGACTCCACAACTTGCCTGGGCAGCCTATTTAAGTGCTTTGTCACCCTCGCAGTAATGGATTTTTTTCTCATGTTCAAATGGAACTCTTGTGTTCCAGTTTGTACCCATTGCCCCTTGTCCTGTCACTAGACACCACTGAGAAGAGTCCTCTTGACACCCACCTTGTAGATATTTATAAGCACACAGGCACAGTCTTCTATTCTCCAGACTGAATCAGACCCAGGTCTCTCAGCCTTTCTTTGTAAGAGAGATAGTTCAGTTCCCTTACTTTAAGCCTTCCTCTGGACTCTTTCCAGTAGTTCTTTGTCTTTCTTGCACTGGGGAGCCCAGAACTAGACACTCCAGATACGTCTTCATCAGTGCAGGGTAAAGGGGGAAGATAACCTTCCTTGGCCTACTGTCCACACTCTTCTTAATGCACCCCAAGATGCCATTGGCCTTCTTGGCCATAAGGGCACATTGCTGGCTCATGGTTAATTTGTTGTCTGCTGGGACTCCGAGGTCCTTCTTTGCAGAGCTGCTTTCCAATACGTCAACTGGTAACCTATACCTGAGATACCTGTACATGAGGTTATTCCTCCCTTGATGCAGGGGGCATTGCTTTTATTGAACTTCATGAGGGTCCTCTCTGTCCAACTTTCTAGCCTGTCCAGGTCTCTCTGAATGACAGCACAGCCTTCTGCTGTATCAACCACTCCTTCCAGTTTTGTTTTGTTTTGAACTTCATGAGGGTTCTCTCTCCCAACTTTCTAGCCTGTCTAGGTCTGCCTTCTGCTGTATCCGCCACTCCACCCAGTTTTGTATTTTCAGCAAACTCGCCATATCCATCAGCAAACTCTCCATCCCTTCATCAAGGTCATTTATGAACATGTTGAACAAGACTGGACTCAGTATTGACCTCTGAGATATACCACTAGCTACAGGCTTTCAACTAGACTCTGTCACTGTTTATAACCCTTTGTCACTGTTTATAACCCTCTGCCATCCAGCCAGTTCTCAATTCCCACACCACTCTCCTCTCGTCTAACCTATAGTTCCTAAAAACTTACCTATGAGAATGTTAAAGGAGACAGTTCAAAAACCTTGCTGAAGTCAAGGTAGACAACATCTGCTTCTCTCCTCTTAGCTACCTAGGCAGACATGCTATCATGGAAGACTATCAGATTGCTCAAGCATAATGTCCCCTTGGTGAATCCATGCTGATGATTTGTCATAACCTCCTTTTCCACCACATGCTTAGGGGTGACATCCGGAACGAGCTGTTACATCCCCTTCCCAGTGATGGAAGTGAGGCTGAGTGGCCTGTGGTTTCCTGGGTTCTCCTTCTTGGAGAACCTTCTTTTTCAAGGTTGAAGTGACATCAGCTTTCATTGAGTCCTCTGGCACCTCTCCTGTTCTTGATGGCCTTTCAAAGATAATGGAGAGTGGCTTAGGACTTAAAAAAACATAAGTAAAATCAGACAAAAGCTAGCATCTCAGGAGTTATCCAGGACAGTCTATGTTTTCTCATTTTACTTTAGAGGAGAGAAGATAAATAGATACATCCCCACAAAAACATTGCCTTCAAATGTAGTGCATATGATTAGCCATACTGTAACTTTATCTCTAGGTGGAATATTGTGATTGTGTTTCTTTGAGATACGGATGATGCAAAATACCTGCTTATCTTCCCCAAATGCCCATTTCTACTTTCACTGCTAAACTGTTTGCTTTAAAGCAAACATGAAAGGGGTGTGGGAGAGTTGGACTAGATGATCTCTAGAGGTCCAACTCTGATGATTCCGTGATTCTGTGAGATAAATCTGGGTATATAGAATCTTGTATTAATGGAAGAATTCATGACTTTGTTACTATGATGCAAATCAATTTTATGTATTCTAGATTAAAATATTTATTTTACCTCATTGTTAGAATTCTTAAGTAATATGTATTTCTGGAGTTTTCTTTACACCTGCACCTCGTTTTTGCAGCAAATAGAATATGACAGTGGCACTTGATCATTTTTTTTGTGTCAGAATTCATACTGGAAGTGCATGGTAATCAGTGACATGTTGTTTTCAGCTGTAGAATCCTCATGCTCTATTAACTGTGGTGGTAGGAAAATGGCTGTTGGCAATTTTCCATCATGTCAAAGCTCTTAGTATTTATGATAGGAACAGTATTTATGGAGGCAGCAAAAGTCTTCCTTGTTTTTTCCTCTCTCCAGATCTTTCAGTGTTGTAATGTATTTTGGCATGTATTTTCTCTGTTCATCCTCTGTGTATATACTGTTAGGGATACACATACAGTACTAGCCCTGTAACTTGGAGTAACAGAAACCTGAGCTGATTTCAGTCTGTCTTAGTTTGTTTTGCACAAGTCTTTGTTCTAATGTATGTCTAAGAAAAGTTTTGAATATTCACATTAGACTGAAGGCTGGGAGAAAAGGTGTATATTTATAAAGAAACCTTGTGAAATACTTTTTTGCCATTTTCAGAAATGATCTGCCCTGGTAGACTGACACAACCAAGATGATACATAATACAGTCTCAATGCACAAGAGCATTTTTTTTTCATTTTAACATTAACTCATTTGGTATACTTTGAAATAACAAAGCAGTGATTTATAGATTGAGGTTATGAAAATTGAAATCAATTTAGTAATATGCATGTCAAATAAAATCAACGGTTTCTATTTTACTTTCTTAAACAGTAAACTGGCCATCATCCAATGTCAAGGCTCAGTTGCTTGGAGAAATAGTGAAGTTTTTCTTCTATATTACTGCTTATTCTCCCCCCTTATCTTCCCCAGTTTTCTCTCTCACATTTTTTTCCCTTCGTAGATCATTCAGTATTCACATTGCAGTAAACATCTGTTGTTCGTATCAACCACTCTGGAAATCCATCCATTGCTTATGTCATTTAATGTTAAGTAATACTTTGGACAGCAGTAAGATGCAATAAAAAACCCAGCAATAAACTGCTGTATGTCAGTGATTTCTCCTCAGGGCCTGCAACAAGCCATTTGATTTGACTGAAATAAAGGCAAGCAGTTTTAGACCTTTGCATTAACTCTGCAAGTTAACATCTGTGTCGGTTTTAAGGGTCATGCTTAGAGGAGGATATTGGAGGTGTAGCCCAAGAGACAAAAGCTGATGGGTGCCAGAATAAGCTTTTGGTAAATAGTAATGTCAGTCGAAGACACAACATGTCAATTGAACCCCTGGGGCTACCATTCATGTTTTTGCAACTTCTGTGTTTGAATACCTTGTGTGTAGAGAGAGAAGATAGCAGATTACTATGAAGTAGTGGTTTAAATAAAGGTAATAGCTGAAAGATGCCTAATATAGGGTGTGCCAAAAGTAAGATTCTTAAATGGTTTAGTTATCAGGAAACATGGACTTAGTAGTTTCTGAAAATCAGGTGTCTGAAAGTGTCTCAATGTGAACATTCAAATTCATTAGTTATGTTTTGTTCTACTGTTACAGTCATTTGGAGACCTTCCTCTTCACTTCAGAGAGCTTTTACCAAGCTCTGGGTTGTTTGGTTTTTTTAAGTTACTGTCCTCTTCCCCCCTCCAATAACTTCTTAAGAGAATGAAAGTATACACAAGGAGAACTTGGTTTTCCAGCTCAAACTTCTGTCATATACCAAGCAAACAGAGCAGAGAAGAAAGTTTTTCAGTTGTCAGTTTAGATGTTTCTTAATAGTACTGTTCTCAGTAGAAAATCTGAATATTTCTTAAAATAACTACTGTTTGACTTAATAGTTGTTTTGTTTTTGTGTTTGTTTGTTTGATTGATTGATTTTTTTTTTTTTACCAGAGCTGTCACTGTTTGTAGTTGGCTTGCTCCATAAAATCTGCACAAATCATTAAATGGTAATCTGTTACAGAAAAGTATCTTCTATTTACTAAAAGAAAAGGCTTTCATTAAGGAATCTGAATGGCAGAAGTACAAACACTTTATTAAGTACTTTTTTTTGTACAGCAACATTCATTTAGGAAATAGCACAAGACCTTTAAATGGATTTAATAAAGCTATTTATTACATTATGCAGCGTTAGGAAAAGGCAAAACCATACCTCAGGTTTTTATTTGTCAGGACTAAAATACTGTTAGATATTAGTCCATGCCTAATTTGTTGAAATTGTCAAAAAATTAAATACCTGGTATCAAGAAATCTATACCTGAAATCTTGAAGAAAAGGTCTTAGAAGAAATAAATAAGAGGCATGTAGGTAATTGGATATTATTTCTATTGTGTCATTTTTGTAATAAAAATAGGGATTTTAAGAGAAAAACATGGAGTTCATGGAATTTATCTCTGTGTGTGCCTCCTGTTTCTAGTATGGAAAAAATGATGTGTAAAGATGCTTCATAGAAAATTCTCATTTCTCACTTCATGTTCTCATTTGCAAATTACAGTGTTTCAAGGGTCTCAGATTAACATAACTAGGAAACTTAGTTATGTATAAGAAATTGCTCACACATTTGATTATTTTATTTTATTTTTTCCCACTTAGTAGGTGCTATTTATCTTCTACCTTGAGTGTTAGAAATGTAATATTGTCATATGTTCTGCAGGACCCATCCCTTGGTTACATTTTAAGCAGCAGGTAAGCCAAGTAAAATAAAATACGTAGTTGTCATGGTTTAGCAGTTTGGGTGGACTGCAAACCTATGACAGAATACCTCTCTATTCACCCACACACACAAAAGGAAGATAAAAGGAGAATAACGATTGGAGAATTTAAGTTGCAAACTGAAAACAATTGGATACAAATTTTACTAACACAAGCGAGAGGTAATAACATAAAGGGTAAAATAACAAAAAATATAAATATAAATATATATATGCAACACATAGATAGCACATGGTGAGCTAGTGGCTATGAACAGCAACACAGCCAGCGGGAAGTGGGAGAAAAAAAAGAGGGAGGACCTGCTGGCTTTCTGATCTTTCATAGAGTATAGCAGGAAATGGGAGGGAATAGATCCCTCCCTTTGTGTTCCACCCCTCTCAGAGGCCGAAAAAACCTCCTTCCTTAGTTCCTCATGTTCAAACAGTGCCAATAGTATTTGTAAATGTGCTCATGTGTGTATGTCTGTCTTTTTGTGTTTATACACACTCTCATATATATAGTAAAGATGTGTATCTGTTACACCAGTATCCCCATCGGATTTCAAAACAAGATGGACTTCAGACAAAGTGGAATGAAAGCGGGGGAAAGGTGCTCTGATAATTGCAAAAGAGTAGGATGTTAAAGGAGTGGGGAATACCCTCAAATTCAGGATACTGTGCGTGAGAGAGTTGGATCTTGTTTTGCACTTAGTCCTATGCAGTTTTATTCCTGCTCTTTTAAAACAGTGATGTTCCCAGTTCTGTGGTTTGGAGAATTCAGTGGTTTTTAAGAGTGCCTAGAAAAAAACTGCAACTGAGTGGGGGAAAAGGAAAAGTAATATCTTGTATTCAAATTATCTTCAGTTACACAGATAGATAAAAAACCCAATAAAACTAAACATCTAATGTTGATTTTCTCTGTAACCAACTTAGAAGTTAAAATTGCTAATTTTTGTACTATGATAATAACTTGCTAATAATTTCAGACAACGACATTTTGAGGTAAGCTACATGATGCCTTAATAAAACATTTGAATTAAACAAATATAAAAGATGTTGTCATGTACAGTTTTTGTAAGTTCTTGTAAGTTTTGTTTTTCAATGTACAAGTTTTTGTAAGTTTTTTATGAGATTCACATAAGAAAAAAAATTAAAAATGTCAAAACGCTATCCTTGTTTTCAAATAATTGTAGCAGTATAGTATGTTAGCGTGAAGTTTCAACATGTTTTTGTCCTGATGGCTTTTCTGGTGATCTTATTTTAGCTGTATAGTTTTTACTTCTTGTTCATGAACTTATTCTCTGTGAAGGCCAAGAGGTTGAAACCCTCTATTATTCCAGGAGTGCAGACTCTCTGCGCTGCTGTATCAGGAAATTTCAAGTAACAGTTTTATGATGTATGAGGATATTATTCTCTGCAGGAAATAACATGCATTTCTGTTTCTCCAGCAACATCCATATAATCAAACATTCACAAGTGCTTTACAAAGAATTTAATTAAATACTGTGCAGAGTTACTGGATGCAGCATGCCTACAAATTGTTACATATTCAGTGGTTCACATTTTGCAGTTACTGCAGAGCACTTTTGAGCAATAATATGTGTGAATGATATTTGCATCATCACCCCTCCTTTTGTACCTTGTTCCTCAAGAATTACACTAAAATCTTAATAGATGTTGCCTCCTGGAGCAAAGAATACCTTCCCCAGTGTTCTAATGGTGTGATAAAGAGAGAGAAACAAATTCTCTTGTTGAGACTTGAACACCAAACATTGTTCTTCCCAAATCAAATGTTTATGAATCCCCAGAGAAAGATATAGATTATTATGTCTTTTACCACAAAACTGGGTGTGTTTGGAATTTTATCTAAGGGTAGTAGTAATTTGCGGAGCAGTAAAAAACAGCAACTGAAGAATTGTATTTCTAAGTAACAACCATTCAGAATTTGCTGTTCTAGATATGGACAGTGAGTAGCAAAAGATTTCTCATGTTGTGGTAACGAGTATGTTCAGAGTCCATTCTGTCAGTCACTGGAGACTGAGGAAGTCTCTTCAGCATTAAAATGCAGTGCATCAGACCTTGCACTAGGAAAAGGTAGGAGTGTGTTCGTACATTGCTTCTTAATTAATTCAGTATTACTGCTATGCTCATGCCATGCATTTCAACAAGCCCAAGTGCAAGGTCCTGCACAAGGGTTGGGGCAACCCCAAGCACAAATAGAGACTGGGTGGATAATGGATTTAGAACAGCCCTGAGAGCAAGGACTTGGGGAAAGCTCAACATGACCTGAAAATGTGAGCTTGCAGCCCAGAAAGCCAAACATATCCTGGGCTGGATCAGAAGAAGGATGAGCAGCAGGTCAAGGGAGGTGATTCGCCCACTCTACTCTGCTCTGATGAGACCCTACCTGGAGTGTTGTTCCACAACAGTTCCACAGTTATTCCAGTTTATTACTGGGTGACACTGACAGAATCTGTCCATTATGACTGGTAAGAAAGACCAAAACTACAAATTAATCTAAAGGAGAGAAAGGGAAAGGATCATTTAAAAGTAGGGAACTGGTTTTACTTTCATGCTAGTTCTCTTTTGGTGTTGCTTTCCTTATTCAAGGGGAATTGCTGAAAACTTAAGTTGGTATGTATAAGAACAGTTTCTCTGTAGTCTTCTGAAGATGCCTTTTGGAGACAGTTTAATCACTGTAGAAGATATTATGGCTTTCCTTACAGAGTTGTGGATGGGAGAGATCCCTATTTAGTGTCAATGAAGATTGGCCATTAACTTCAGTGATTTTACCCTGAAAGTAAAAAAAAGTGTCCTTTTTTTATCTTTATCTCCTCTTTTTATAGCCGACAGGAGTCTTTCATTTTGTATTTAATTCATAAAAAATGGCAGTTATTGTAGGCGGCAGGTGCATGCCCCGCCTGTGCCAGCTGGGACTGGTAAAAAATGCGCATGCCCGATTGAGGCAGGGTGTGGTTCCAGTAGGTCCCCAGCCAGGCGGATCGAACTTAGTTCTCTGATACTAATCCAAACCAGCACTAGCTCGACTGACTCTGTTCACGAACCGAGCTCACGCCAGCAGCGAGATTCCTCTCACGCAACAAGTTATTATAAAAAATCAGTAGAGTTTGA